>NC_089516.1:87050085-87360533 GCF_036850995.1 Saccopteryx leptura | reverse complement strand
GTTAAAAAAAAGGATATTTAATATCATTAAAAAAAACAGCATATCCAAGTTTTGTTTTTGAGCAATAAAATGTTAGAACTCCCAAGCCAGCTTCTGCAATTACATTTTTTCTCACACTTAAATGATTTGATGTTTTTATAAAAGCATATATATGCATGTGTCTTTCTTTCCTTTTTTTTAGATTTTATTTATTGATTTTTAGAGGGAAGAAGAAAGAGGAGGGAGAGAAAGTAGGAGGAGAAGTTGGAAGCATCAAGTCATAGTAGTTGCTTCCTGTGTGTACCTTGATCTGGCATTGGCAAGCCCAGGGTTTCGAACCAGAGACCTCAGCATTCCAGGTAGACATTTTATCTACTGAGCCACCACATATCAGGCTGAATATGTCTTTCTAAACCCTGTCAAGTTTGATACAGAATATCATTTGTGATTACAAGGAGAGGCATTTACCAAATGGAGATCCTCTCATCCTACAGGATGATTGTTTTATATGAACTATTGAAAAACACAAAGAAGTCATCCCAAATTTTCTGAAGTTATTTCTGCCTCATATTGCCAATTGATGAAATTTTTAAGCATTGCCTTAAACTGTTAAGGCAACAGGCACTCCCTCCAGTTGGACAGACTTTTTGGAGGTAGGGTTATAAATGTGCTTTGAGAGGGATTATCCTTAGAGATACCCTATAATTTACAAGATTCCAAAATGCCCTGTAAAACATTGACTTCTGCCTTTACAACTCTCTTGTCTCTCAACTTTCTCAGTGACCCAATAATGTTGCCTCTAAGTATCCCATTGCAAATATATATATATATATATATATATATATATATATATATATATATATATATATATATATATATATATATATATATAGCAATCCAGTTCTGTTCTTTTTGTGACAGGAAAATTAAAGGCAGCGTTTTTTCCAAAGTATATTTTCAAGCACTGAAAATTGTGTGAGCTAATTTGGTCATCACCCATCATCCCAGTAGTCTTAAAGTTCAATTTGGTTTGCTGGGGCATCAGAGTCCTTCTCATTACTCGATTCCCTCTTATTTGCTTCCAGGCAACTACCATGATGTTGTCTCCTATGCATATTAATGATGAACTGGTACTGTGCTTTTGGGAAGGTAGCTGTGGCTCTAGCCTTGTTCCTTCACAGCACCACCACCACCACCACCACAACACACAAGCAAGTTGCCTGCTATTTTTCCTTCAAATTTTGTTGTAAGACACATATTTCATATTAGCACTCCATTTGCTGGCATTTTCTAAAAGATTTTACTTTAAGGAAAATGAAAAAAGGAAGGACAAGTTTGCTATACTAGACATCTGCAATCAGACCCTGCAGCACAAGCTGTGCCAAAACACGTTCCAATGATAATTAGTCAATGAGGAAATCAAGGCAACACTCTCAAGGTGGTTTCGATAAACAACTTAGGATCATCAGAAATGAGTTCCTCTCTCTCCCAAAAGAGAATAATATCTCTGCTTATTATAAATATGAATTATTCATTTGGCAGTTAGAGAAATCTCAACTTGTCTTAGATAGAGAAGTGCTAAGTTTGAAAGATTTTATGGTGAGAAATTATCATACTCTTTTTTAAGATTGAAAATAAATAATACTTCCCTATATTTTAGTCACCAAAAATATCATTATAAAAACAGGAATTTAGTTAATCATTAATCGGAGAGTTTGACATGGACACAATGTAGCAAATATACATAGTATTTTGGGAGGAAATAAATGCAATTTCAAATACTAACATAAAATCAAAATACAGAGAAATGTTTAATTTTTTAAGCGAGCCAGTGCTGTTCTTTTTATTATGCTGAAATTTGTGTTCAGAGACAAAGAAATGTTCAGTGGAAGCATGGTCATTTATGAAATCTTGTATTTCATTCCCTAAAATTCTTCACAAGGGTTTTCTGTTTTACAGGATTCAAACAATCGTGAGGTACAATTTTTAACTAATATTTTAAATTTGTTGTGTTTACATAGTTACAAGTGTTCCCCCGAATATATCTCCCCCCGTGTTCTCCTTGATACCCAGTTTGCCCCCTACCCCTATAGCCTTCCCCCCTTCCCTGCATGATTTACTATCCTGCCCTCTATCTCTCTGTGTTATGTGTATATACTTTCCCTAATGTCTTTCCTTTCTTTGATCCCCTCCTCTCATCCCCTTTCCCTCTGACTGCTTTCCCTCTGGACTCTTTAACCCCATCTCTGCCTCTCTTCCAATCCTCAGTTCACACTGTTTATTGAATTCCTCATTTAGTGAGGTCATATGATATTTTTCTTTCTCTGCCTGGCTTATTTTCGCTTGGCATAATAGACTCCAGGTCTATTCATGTCATCACAAAGGGTGCAATTTCCTTCTTTTTTACGGCAGTGTGGTATTCCATTGTGTATATGTACCACTGCTTTTTAATCCACTCGACCACTGATAGACACTTGGGCTGTTTTCAGATGTTGGCTACTGTAAACAATGCTGCAATAAACATGGGGGTGCATTTCTTCTTTTGAAACAGTGATTTAGTATTCTTAGGATATGTTACTTAAAGTGGGCTAGCTGGGTCCAAAGGCAGTTCCATTTTTAATTTTTAGAGGAAAACCCATACAGTTTTCATAGTGGCTGCACAAGTCTACATTCCCACCAACAGTACAGGAGGATTCCCTTTCCTCCACACCCTCGCCAGCATTTGTTGTGTGTTGTTTTGTTAATGAGCGCCATTCTGACTGGTGTGAGGTGGTATCTCATTGTGGTTTAATTTGCATTTCTCTGATGATTAGTGATGTTGAACATTTTTTCATATGCCTACTGGCCATCTGTATGTCCTCTTTGGAGAAGTATCTATTCAATTCTTTTGCCCATTTTTTAATTGGATTGTTTATCTTTCTGGTGTTGAGTTTTACAGGTTTTTTGGTTATTAACCCCTTATAGAATGTGTTGGTGAACATGTTCTCCCATTGTGTGGTTTGTCTTTTTATTTTGTTCATGTTGTCTTTTGCTGTGCAAAAGCTTTTTTAGTTTGATATAGTCCCACTTGTTCATCCTGTCTTTTATTTCACTTACCCGTGGAGTTCAATTATTTATTTATTTATTTATTTATTTATTTATTTATTTTACAGAGACAGAGAGTAAGTCAGAGAGAGGGATAGACAGGGACAAACAGACAGGAACAGAGAGAGATGAGAAGCATCAATCATCAGTTTTTCATTGCGCGTTGCAACACCTTAGTTATTCATTGATTGCTTTCTCATATGTGCCTTGACCGTGGGACTTAAACAGGCCGAGTAACCCCTTGCTGGACCCAGAGACCTTGGGTTCAAGTTGGTGGGGTTTTGCTCAAACCAGATGAGCCCACGCTCAAGCTGGCGACCTCGGGGTTTCGAACCTGGGTTCTCTGCATCCCAGTCTGACGCTCTTATCCACTGCACCACCGCCTGGTCAGGCCCGTGGAGTTAAATTAGCAAATATATTGCTATGAGAGATGTCGGAGAGCTTACTACCTATGCTTTCTTCCAAGATGATCATGGTTTCATGACTTACATTCAAGTCTTTTATCCATTTTGAGTTTAGTTTTATGAATGGTGTAAGTTGAAGGTCTACTTTCATTTTTTTGCATGTATTTGTTCAATTTCCCCAGCACTATTTGTTAAAGAGACTGTCTTTACTCCATTGCATGCTCTTACCTCCTTTGTCAAATATCAATTGACTATAAAAGTGCGGGTTTATTTCTGGGTTCTCTGCTCTGTTCCATTGATCTATCTGCCTGTTCTTATGCCAGTAGCAAGCTGTTTTGAGTACAATGGCCTTGTAGTATAACTTAATATCCAGAAATGTGATACCCCCCACATTATTTTTCTTTTTCAAGATTGCTGAAGCCATTCGTGTTCTTTTTTGGTTCTATGTAAATTTTTGGAATATTTGTTCTTTATCTTTGAAGTATGACATTAGTAATTTAATAGGAATTGCATTCAATTTATAGATTCCTTTGGGTAATATAGACATTTTAGTGATATTTATTCTTCCTATCCATAAACACAGTATGTGCTTCCACTTGATTGAATCTTCCTTGATTTCTTTTATCAATGTTTTATAATATTCCAAGTCTTTAACCTCCTTGGTTCAATTTACTCCTAGGTACTTTATTATTTTTGTTGCAAAAAGGAAAGGAATTGTTGTCTTAATTTCTCTTTCAGACAGTTCATTGTTGGTGTATATAAATGTCACTGATTTCTGAATATTGATTTTATATCCTGTCACCTTGCGGAATTCATTCATTAGTTCCAGTACTTTTTTGACTGAGACTTTGGGGTTTTCTATGTACAGTATCAAGTCATCAGCAAATAATGAAAGTTTTACTTCTTTTACAATTTGAATGCCTTCTATTTCTTCTTGTCTAATTGCTGTAGCTAGTACTTCCAAACTATGTTGAATAAGAGTGGTGAAAGGCCTGTTCTTAAGGGGATTGCTTTTAATTTTTGCCCGTTGACTATGATGTTGGCTATCAGTTTGCCATAGATGACCTTTATCATGTTGAGGTCTGTTCCCAGTATTCCCACTTTGCTGAGAGTTTTGATCATAAATGGGTGCTAGATTTTATCAAATGCTTTTTCTGCATCTATTGATATTACATGTGGTTTCTATCATTCCTTTTGTTTATGTGAAGGATCACATTGAATGATTTGCGAGTATTATACCAGCCTTGCCTCCACAGAATAAATCCCACTTGATAATGATATAGGATTTTCTTCATGTATTGCTACATCCAATTTGCTAATATTTCGGGGAGAATTTTAGCATTTAAGTTCATCAGGAATATTGGCCTATGGTTTTCTTTCTTTGTAGTGTTTTTGCCTGGTTTTGGATTGAGGATTATGTTCACTTTATAAAAGGAGTTTGGATGTTTTCCCTCTTGAATTTTTTGAAATATCTTGAGAAGGATAGAAGTTAGTTCTTCTTTGAATATTTGCTAAAATTCGCCTGTGAAGCCATCTGGGCAGGACTTTTGTTTCTTTGGAAATTTTGATAATTGTTTCAATCTCTTTTGGTGTAATTGGTCTGTTTAGGTTTTCTGATTTTTCCAGATTGATTTTTGAATGATTCTATTTTTCAAAAAATTTATCCATTTAATTGAGATTGTCTCATTTTGGGGCATACAGTTCTTCATAGTATTTTCTAACAATCCTTTGAATTTCTGCTGTGTCAGTTGTTACTTCTACTCTCTCATTTCTCATTTTATTTACAGTGGTACCTTGAGATAGGAATTTAATTCATTCTGTAAGTGAGCTCGTAAGTCAGTCAACTCGTATATCAAACTGCTGATACTGCACCTGTGCACCAATGCGCCAACTAGCAACAGTTTCCTGAATCACAACCCCTATCTCAGAATTTTGCTCATATCTCGAACAAAAATACGGACCAAGTTGCAGCTCGTATCTTAAAAATTTTTTTTATGTTGGTCTGTTCGTATCTCAAGGTACCACTGTATTTGAGCCTTCTCTCTTTTTTTCTTTGTGAGTCTAGTTAACAGTTCATCAATTTTGTTTACCTTTTCAAAGAACCAGCTCTTGGTTTCATTGATCTTCTCTTTGCCTCTATGTCATTTATTTCCACTCTGATCTTTATTGTTTCCTTCCTTTTAGATCCTCTGGACTTTACTTGCTGTTCTTTTCCTAGTTCTCTTAGATGCAGGGTTAAGTTCATAATTTGAGTTTTTTCTTGCTTCTAAAGGTATGCCTGTAATGCTTTGAACTTCCCTCTCAGGACTGCTTTTGCTGTGTCCCATAAATTTTGAGTTGTTGTATGTTCATTTTCATTTGTTTCAGGGAAGTTTTTGATTTCTTCCTTGATATCACTGTTAACCCATTCATTATTTAATAGCATGCTATTTAGTCTCCACGTGTTTGAATGCTTTTCAGTTTTTCTATTGTAGTTTATTTCTAGTTTCATGCCATTGTGATCAGAGAAGATGGTTGATATGATTTCAATCTTCTTAAATTTATTAAGACTCGTTTTGTTTCCTAACACGTGGTCTATCTTAGAGAAAGTACTGTAAGCACTTGAAAAGAGTGTACATTCTGCTGCTTTGGCATTAAATGTTCTGAAAATATGTATTAAATCCAGTTGATCTAGTGTGTCATTTAGGGCCACTTTTCTTTGTTAATTTTTTGTTTGGAGGTTCTATCCATAGATGTTAGCGAAGTATTAAAATCACCTACTATTATAGCATTGCTGGGTTTTTTTTGACACTTAAACAATTTTATTAACCAATGTCACCCCAATAAATTTAATCTAATTTTTTTAATAATTTTATTTTTAATGGGGCGACATCAATAAATCAGGATACATATATTCAAAGATAACAACTCCAGGTTATCTTGTCATTCACTTATGTTGCATACCCATCACCCAAAGTCAGATTGTCCTCTGTCACCTTCTATCTAGTTTTCTTTGTGCCCCTCCCCCTCCCCCTTTCCCTCTCCATCTCCCCCTCCCCTCATAACCACCACTGTTTATATGATCTTTTTTGTCCATCAAAATCTGTTTTAGATATTTAGGTGCTCCTATTGACCTTCTTTATCTCTTACTATAGCCTTTGTTTAAAAGTTTATTTTGTCAGATATTAGTAATGCCACCCCGCCTTTTTTTTTCTTTTCTGTTTGTGTGTGTGAAATACTTTTATCCATCCATTTACTCTCAGTCTATATGTATCTTTTGTTCTGAGGTGTGTCTCTTGTAGACAGCATATGTATGGGTCCTCTTTTCCTATCCATGCAGCTACCTTATGTATTTGATTGGATCATTTAATCCATTTACATTTAAGATTATTATTGGTATGTAGTTGATGTAGTTGTTCATTGCCATTTTATTCTTTAAATCTATAATCCTCTTTCTCAATTTCTTTTTTTCTTTGCTTTTTTTTACAGCAAACTCTTTAACAATTCCTTCAGTTTGGTTGTAATGAATTCCTTGTGTTTTGCTTTGTTTGTTTGTTTGTTTTTTTGGTCTGGGAAGCTTTCCATTTCTTCTTCAACTTTAAATGATAATCTTGGTGGATATAGAAGCCTTGGTTGTAGGCTCTTGTTTTGTATCACTTTATTTCTTCCCATTCCCTTCTGGCATCAAGTGTTTCTGTTGAAAAGTCAGATGTCATCCTTATGGGGGCCCTCTATAGGTAACCGAATTCTTTTCTCTTGCTGCTTTTAGTATTTTTTCTTTACCTCTTCATTTGGTATTTAAATTGTGATGTGTCTTGATGTAGGCCTCATTGGGTTTCTCTTTACTGAAACTCTCTGTGCTTCTTGAACTTGTGTGACTTTTTACATCAGCAATATAGAAAACTTTTCAGTTATGATTTCTTCAAATAGGTTCTCTATCCCTTGTTCTTTCTCTTCTCCTTCAGGAACCCCTATGATGCAGATGTTATTTCTCTTCATATTTTCAGAGTTCTCTTATATTTTCCTCAGACTTTTTCAGCCTCTTTTCTTTTTGCTATTCTGTTTCTGTGCTTTTGTTTATCTTGTCATCTAATTGGCTGATTCTATCCTCTACTTCATTCAGCCTGCTCTTGATTCCTTCTAGTATAGCGTTCATTTCTGATATTGTAATTGTCATTTCTGATTCATTCTTTTTTATGATTTCAGTGTCTTTTTTTGTGTGTGTATTTTTCCGAAGCCAGAAATGGGGAGGCAGTCAGACAGACTCCCACATGCGCCCGACCGGGATCCACCCAGCATGCCCACCAGGGGGCGATGCTCTGCTCATCTGGGGCATCACTCTGTTGCAACCAGAGCCATTCTAGCACCTGAAGCAGAGGCCACAGAGCCATCCTCAGCGCCCAGGCCAACTTTGTTCCAATGGAGCCTTGGCTGCAGGAGGGGAAAAGAGAGACAGAGAGGAAGGAGAGGGGGAGGGGGAGAGAAGCAGATGGGCACTTCTCCTGTGTGCCCTGGCTGGGAATCAAACCCGGGACTCCTCAGTGTCTTTTTTGGTACTTGAAATTTCTTTATTTATGTGCTCATTAAGTCCATCCATTGTAGTTATGAGATCCTTAAGCAACCTAACAATCATTATTTTAAACTCTGCATCTGGTAATTTGGTTACTTCAATCTCATTCAGTTCTTTTTCTGGGGATTTCTCTTGTTGATTCATATGAATTACATTCCTCTGTCTTCCCATTATTTCTATGTGTGTTTTGCAAGCTTGTTAGGGTTGTGTGTCTGAGATTGGTAAGTGGAATGAGGCTCCTCCTTCAGGTATTTTTCCCTCAGTTTCTGCTGGTTGCTCGGATTTAATTCTTGTTAACTAGTAGAGCTGCTTAAAAGTCTTAATTTCAGTAAACAAACAGTTTGCTGAACCCAGCAGAAAGATTCTGTGTTTAGGATGGGCATAGTGGGCATATCTTGTTCTTTGGCCTCAGTTGAAACTTTATTCAGGTATGTGGTAGGTGTGACCTCTGAGAACCAGAAGGTGTGGTCTTCCCAGTTACTTTTGGGAAGCAGGGCATGTTCTCTGTATCAGAAGGGGGAGGTGTAGCTCAAGTCTCCCCAGAAACCTGAGTCACTGCCCCTCCCCTTTATTTGGTCCTTTCCAAACAGACTTTCACACGGATTGAAGCTGGAGAGCTTTTCAGAGGTGGGCCAACTGGCTCCACACTAAGCTTGTGGATGGAGGGAGTGACTCTCCCCCAAGCTATGGCCGCTTTGGTACCGGAGAATGACTCAGCTCAGGTATACTTCTCCCTGTCAGTGTTTGTGTCTCTGTGCCTTGATTTCCACACTCTCCTCATGCAAGACCAGTCTTACGAGCCCTCCTCACCCCCAGCCAAGTAGCTGTGAGTGATATTTTCTGCGCTGGCCCTTTAGAGCTGCAACTTCTTCACCAGCTGTTTCCCTCAGACAGAAAACCCACTCTTCTATCAATGCTGTCAGGCTGTCTTTCCCAGTCTCTGGATTTCTAGGCTAGGGCTCTGGTCCTGGGACTGAGGACCCCCGCCTCTCAGGGTCTCTCTCACCACAATGAGAAACCCTCTGGACCCTCAGCCACCCCTTGCTCCTGGGAGCAGGGGAGCCCCCACTGCGTCCCTGCACTTCCTACCAGGCTCAATGTGGTTTCTTCTGTGCTCCTTGGTTTTCAAGTCCTGTTCTTTTAGTCCAAAGTTGGTTTTTCATGATGACTGTTCTTAAATTAATTTGTAATCCAGTTTGGTCTTGTGAGGTGGCAATTTGTATGTCTGCCTATACCACTGCCATCTTGGAATCCTCAAAATTGTTACCTTGAAGGAGCTTCCTGTCTACTTGAGGGGATAAGGTACTAATAGTACAAGTCATATGTGACTTGGTCACAAATCAGTGGTACAGAGAGCAATGCCTAATTATTTCACAAGAGGTAGATACCATTATGTGTTGTTGTTGTGAAAGGTTTATTAACAATAACTTTTGTTATCTGAAGGTTGAAGAATGGGTTGGATTTTATATAGGTGAAGAGGTAACAGAAAGGAGAAAATGAGTAGAAGAGAATGCTTACACCTGGCTGACAGTAAATCACTCCAACTAGAGCACAGAAAGTCTATTGG
This sequence comes from Saccopteryx leptura, assembly GCF_036850995.1. Taxonomy (NCBI): domain Eukaryota; kingdom Metazoa; phylum Chordata; class Mammalia; order Chiroptera; family Emballonuridae; genus Saccopteryx; species Saccopteryx leptura. The sequence continues at coordinate 87,350,950 of NC_089516.1, read as the reverse complement.
GGACAGTACAACATATGATCAGGAAAAGTGTGCATGGGCTAGAAATGGAAGTTTTTGAATGCCATCTGAAAGAGTTTTGATGTTGTATACATAGAGATGAGTGAGCAATAGGTTTTTTCCCCATTTATAGGAAAGAGTTTTCATGAAGATGAAGCTGACCATATCATGAAGAATGGTTGTGAATGGGGAGATGAGAGTTCTGAGCTAAAACTGTGGAAAGAATGCAAGAAAATTAATGAAGCGGGACTTGGTGATAGATTTAATATGGGGCAAGGGAGACACAAATGTCATAGATAATTTCAAATTTTTATGGCTCAGTTACGGGGAGAATGATGGTTTCATTGATTAAAAATAGAATTTTTATTCACTAAAATGAATGATTTCCATGTCAATTTCACCAATTAGAAAGAATATGCTTGGAGAATGTCACTGTAACAGGAATATTTCCAAGTGTAAGAGCTATAGATTTGTATAAATCCAAAGGCTACTAACCCCTCACCCACATTACTTGCCTGATAACATGAATACAATACTTTGAAAAGGTATAATTGATATTTTCCCATGTGCCTTCAAGGGTCCCTCTTCCTTTCCCTGCTGTCCACTCAATTCAGGCAATGTTATAAACCTAAAGCCAGGCTTGATAGTGCTAGAGGGTCTGACTGCAGACTTCCCAAGAATCTCTCTCCCCCTTTCTCATCTTCTGACCCATCTTTCAAAACCTAAATGTTTCATGGTCTATTTAACAGCCTTTCCTCAGAATTCTGTCAGTGATAAATTACCATATATTTTAAAGAACATCCAAAACTACATTGAGAAGAACAAAAGTTTAACAAATGACTTATTTATTTTGAGACAAGAATGGAGAGAAAGAGAGGGAAGGGAAGGAGGGGGAGTGGGAGGGGGGAGGGAGGGAGAAGGATGGAGGGAGAGAGAGATAGAGGAAAGAGAGAGAGAGAAGCCACCATCTGTTCCTGTATGTGTCCTGACTGGGGATTGAACTGGCAACCTTGGAATATTAGGATGATGTTCTAACCAACTGAGCTATCTGGCCAGGGTGAGAATTTTAATTAGTTTATTTGAGCCAAAATGATGTGAGGGAGCAAGATCTGAAATGCTCCACAGAATAACAGTTTTAGAGTTTCTTTTGTGCATTTGAAATTAAAAAGGGGGTATAAGGAAGGTGGAAGAAAGCAAAGTGGGAATTAGAATACAGGAGCGTGAACAAGATTATGTGCTCTCCTGAGGGTTAATACCCAATTCAAAGAATCTTACTTCTGCTTTATCAAAGAGGAGCTAAACTAAATGCACAATGCCTGGCTTAACACCTTTCACTAAAGAAGTTATATGCCTGGGGCATGACTAGCAACCATGACATTAAAAAAAATGGCTGTATTAGACTTCATCATAAATATGATTAAACTTGCTATAAATAATATAAAACTGAAATAACAACCAATTCACATAATGGAAGAAATTATTTAAAAGTCATGGATCTAATAAGGGAATAGATCCCAAATATACAAAAGGCTCTTCAAATTCAAAAATGAACAAATAGTTCAATAAAAAGAAATAAAGGTTTTGAATAAATATCTACTGAGAGAATTTATGCAAATAGGCAATAAGTGGGTGAAAAGATGCTTAAGATGAGTAAGCATTAGAGATATGCAAATCAAACTGCAATGCAACACCACACCACACCATTAGGATGGATATAACCAAAAAATAAATTAAAAAAAAATCATAAAACAGCCAAGTGTTTCTGAGGACGTGGAGAAATGGTTTTCTTTATACATGCTGGTTAGGCTATAGCCTAACTTTGTAAAAGAGACCAAGAGTATCACAAAATGTGAAGTATTGTATTACTGTATGACCTAGTAATTTCCACACCTTATATATCTCAGAGAATTTAAAAAATGTTCATAATGAACTTTTATATGAGTAATCATAGCAAGATTACTCATAATATACAAAAAGTAGAAACAACCCCTACATCCATCAACTTCTGAATAGATAAATAGTATTGGGTATATCCATAAAATGAAATATTACTCTATAAAAAAAGATGAATTAAGTATTAATAATACATTCTATACCATGGACAAACTTTATAAACAGTATTAAATTCATATTAAATACAAAAAAGCTAAGCATTTCATATAAAGTTGTCATTATAAATCTAATTATTGGGGGAGGGGGGAAACTTTCCTAAATAAAAAAACCACAAATCGACATACACACAGACACACACCAAAAATAAAAACCAAACTAAACAAATCAGTGATCCAGTGTGAACAAGGAAGTCTTTTTAATCAATGTTGCTGGAACAAGCAGATATTTTTATAGAAATATGTAAACCTGGACCAGTACAACACAACATAAAACAAAATGAATTCAGACAGCAAAGACCTAAATGCAAAAATTAGTATTATAAGCATTCTAGGAAAATTTTAACATAGAAGAATATTGTTTGTGACATTGTGGAAATGAGTTTTTAAGACAGAGAAGGGACTAATTATAAATGTAAAATAATTAAATTCTAATTCATCAACACTAAATCTAAAATCAAAACCTCTGCTTATGAAAAAACACCATTAATAAAATGAAATAAGAAATCACATGAGGCAAAATATTTAAAGCACATATTTGACAAAGGACATTGTATGGCCAGTAGTGGCAGCCATTGTGGCCATTCACATGCAGGTTCCCATTAGATTGAGGCAGATGGTAAAGAAACAGTGGAGCCAAAAAATGGTGGGCCATTCTTTTGTTCAAGTCTTGCACCAGCCGACAAGCAAACACACAGGGCTCCTACAGCCACTGACACATTCTCCAGTTCCACAACCAGGAGAATCTTCTCCGGTTTCTTCTACAATCAAAGGCCTCACCAGTCTCAGCAGAGCTCACAAGAGCCCCTCACCTCTGGTTCCCCATCTGCACACCTCCTGTCTGTACACACTAGCTTCTTCCTCAACACCCTGCATTCTCTCCTCTCTTACTCTACAAACATGGCTTCTCTCCTTTTTTAAAACTATCTGGAGAGTAAACCTCTCCTCCAGCAAACATTGGCAAGATAATGGTCCTTCCCAAGCAGGAAGGTAACTATAAGCAAGCAAACATAAAATCATAGTTTACAAACTTATTTGACCACCTGACATATTTCCAGAATAAATATAAAACTTCTAAGCAAAATAATAATGTACAAATAACCAAATAAAAACTGGGGTGAAGACTTCAAATACATTTTTAAAATAAAGATTTACGAATAGCCAAATAAGCACACAAAAAGAGCTCAACCTCATTATATATCAGGGGAATGCAAATTAAAACCTCCATGAGATACAGATGCCACTTCACATCTACTAATTAGATTAACATTAAAAATACTGAAAATACTAAGTCATGGCTAAACATGTGGAGCAATTTAAACTACCATCGGAGCGTTCTTTTATGGGCCAGAAATGTTGGATGGGCCATAAGATGAAATTGTATAAATATCATAAATTGACATTATTTATTCTTAAATCAATTTTTCTTGTCATCATTTCAGCAAAATCACCAACTAAGAATTTATAATAAAGCCTGACCAGGTGGTTGCAGAGTGGACAGAACACTGACCTGAGACACTGAGGACCCAGGTTCAAAACTCTAAGGTCAGTGGCTTGAGCACAGACTCGCAGGCTGGAGAGTGGGACCACAGACATGACTCCATGGTTGCTGGCTTGAGACCAAAAGTCGCTGGTTTGAGGCCCCAAAGTATGTATGAGAAGAAATCAATAAACAACTAAAGTGCCGCAACTACTAGTTGATGCTTCTCAGCTCTCTCCCTTCCTGTCTGTCTCTCCTCTTGCCAAAAAAAAAAAAAAAAATTATAATCAAGATTTTTATATAAGTTGAGTCTTACTGACAGCGATCAACCAAAGGTTAAAAATAAAAGCACATTAAAATTATAAAGAATTATAATCATTTTTTATCAACAGATATAAATTAAAGATAAGACAAAAAATAAAATTAGTTTAATGTCTTTAGTTATTTTCTTCCTGATCTTTTAAACTGTTAAACACTAATTGTAATTAATGAGTATAAAAATTCTAAACTATTTAAATGAGGCAAATTTTTATTCTTTTGAAAAAATAATCAAGTGTGTCAGGTAACAAATAAAACTATTCATAATTCTATCATGTAATATCTAATTGCCGATGTGAAGAGCTGATCAGGCCTGGCTTGTGGCGGCGCAGTAGATAAAGCATCAATCTCAAATGCTGAGGTTCCAGATTCGAAACCCTGGGTTTGCCTGGTCAAGGCATATATGGGAGTTGATGCTTTCTGCTCCTCCCTTCTCTCTCTTTCTCTCTCTCTTTCTACTGTTCTCTCTTTCTCTCCCCCCCTAAAATGAATAAATTTAAAAATAAAATAGCTAACCAATACTTCATGCATAAATATGTCTAGACCTATCTATTTACACTGTGAGACACCATTGTGTAATAATATTGTAAAATGTTTTTCCGGTGTGAAACACTGTGAATTCCATGGTAATCTACTAATTACCTTGGAATAATGAAAAGAAACATGGAACAATACTCCAGGCACTACTGCAAAATAGTATCTCACCAGTTACTAAATTAGTCATTCATGCCATCTGATAGAAAAAATTTGATATTGTCTTTTCTGTTACCTGAACAGTTCTGTGGCTCAAATATCTTATATGGGTAGCAGCACAGCCAAATAACCTTTGCAGGTGCCATCTCTACTTTTTTCTGTTCAAGGAATAGGACAAGAGATGTGACAAATCATTTCTTGGAACAGAAAGGTGTTGGTTGTGAAAAGAGACATTCAGCATTAAGGACTGGATCCCAATGCCAGTGACACCCCTGTGTTCTCTGATATGCTGGTCCTATGGGATTCCAATCCAGTTGCTTTCTGAAATGCCGCACTCCACTCTGGGTGCCATCCTGCTTGGTCTCGGGATGGTAGTACAACCCTTGTTACACACCCTACTTTCAGTTTCTTCCTTCCCCAGGATCCCACACATCACTATGGAATCCTCTTATATCATGTTAGTCTTCCACTTAAAATTCTTCCTCAGATTTCTATCGGCTACAAAATTAAGCCCAAATGTGTCAATCTTGCATTGAAGAATCTCTAAAATCTAAGTTGACCTTTCTTTTTCAGCCTTCTCTTTAGTTTCAGAGTGCATGTCTCCAGTCCCCCACCCCCCAAAAATCAAAACCACTAAATTAAAACTAAAGGAAAAGGAAAATTTTATTTCTGGTCCTCCTAAACAAAATCCTGCCTTCTATTTGTAGAAACTGTAAGGTCATTGAATTATTCTCCATCTAGCTGATCCATATCAATGACTCAGATTTGACCCAAATCCCACTTTTATAGTGAAACCTTCCTTGCAAAATAGTCTTTGCAAGATTCTTTCTCTTCTGTGACTCTTAATTATTGCATATGCATACCAATTCATTGATTATTAAACTAAGTTCTATGTTCCCTCAGGTTGATTATATATTGCCTGAAGTCCAGGGCTATGCTTTCTACCTCTTTGTACCATAAAGTATTCTACCTCTTTGTACCATGAAAAGTACCTTGCACATAGTAGGTGATTAATTAGTAGTGGCCGGTACCATATTTAACTGATAGTATAGTGTACTGGGCCATAACATTTAAAGTACAGGTCCTCTTGCATCCTAAGGGAATTGAATCCCACTACAGAAACATTTTTATCCCCGAGTAACTTCTTTGATTCATCACAAGTCACTAATATTCACTAGTCTCCCAAGCATCAAGATGCCCATGAAATGTGTGTCTTCAACTCCTGTATATAATTTTTAATCAATGGTATTAGATAAGTACAAATAAGGAAGATTATACAGAGAAATAATCCAAGCAAACATGGTGCTATTATGAATATGTCCAGTGAAAAAAGCCATGGGGAGCTGAACGAGCTGTTGTCTTTGCCTTAAATGTTTTCTTTGTGAGTTCATTTTACTTTAATTGCATTTCTGAGCGGCATCTAAGTTTACAATGGGAGATAAAACTATGGAGGAAAATAGTATAGTGTTATGACTATTTTTACAGCCATCCTTTATTGGTTATCCACAATAAAAAGCACAGCATATTCAGGGTGCATTAATAAAAAATGGAGACTATAAAAAGCTATTAAAATAGAATGTACATTATGTCACTGAGGATGCCATAGGACTGAGGGTCATTCCCCACCCCCCAAAAAGACATAAATAAAGCGAAGTGTTAAGGACCCAGAGGCACAAAACCAAATTTCAAGTTGTGTTCCCAGTCATCAATATTGCGTGATCTCCCCACACCTGAGAACGAAAACCCACCTACCTTTTACTTTTAGAACTATCCCATAAGGGCATCTGATAACAGTTTTGTTTATTTAGTAAGATTGCCTTTATGCTATGTATGCTTTATGGAGGCCAGAGAAATTCAAGAATTGATTAAAGGTAGCTGGTCCCATTTCCCAAATACATAACCAGGGATTTCCCCGTACCCCAGTGAACAACAGAAATATATGACAATATAGAACATCAGATGTCAAAGTGAGCCACGAAAAACATGGACTCAGGAAACAAGTTACAGCAAAAGAAGAGCCCTTGGAGCTCCAGAGAGAATGAGAGAGAAGCACCTTGAGAGAAGAGGGAGGTGAGGTTCTGGAGGGCTTGCTCTGGGGAAAATGGGTGAGAGGGAGTGGGGGGAGAGAGACAGAAAGAACCCTGTATCAATCAACCTTTCCAGAATGGACTTCCCACTGAGACTTCAAAAACCCATGATATTTGAAAAAATTGTATTTCTGAAAGCAAGAGGCCAAACATTTTTTACATCTTTCGTCCTTACAACCTATTTCCAAAGGCCTAAGGTCAAATCTTATTATCTATCCCAGATGAAAATGAGCCAACGGAGTGAGTGGTTCACAGAAACTGACAGAGAAGTAACAGTGACTTCTTTCTCTCATAATCAAGGATAGGACACTGCCTTTCTGGAGATATTCCAAAGGGCTTCATGTCTGGAATTTGGCCTTCATGGCCAAGCATGATCCCATTTTAAACTAAAAAGTAAAATCAAACCAGCATAGTTTGCCTTGAAATGTTTGTAAACCTTCACAGCACCTACTTGATTTCTTGAGTAAAGAAAATTTGGAAGCACATGAAAAGTTTACACAAGGTTTTCTTTGCAATGTAAAGGCACTTTCATGGTTGTTTTAGATTCACTCTTGAAAGTCTATAATAGATTATAAAACTTTCCTAGGTAAAGAGTTTGAGGCTGGAGATTTTATTTGAAAAGCTTCAATGTTTTCCTAGCGGACAGTGAGGATGGGAAGAGAGCACTACAATGATCCATCTTTTTATTAGGAACCTTGGGTTGAACTCACCGGGGGGCAGGTGGGTGGCAGAATGAACCAGGGAGCTTATCAGAGCAGAAAATAGTTCCAGACTTCAGAAAGGCTCCTCACAAAAAAACACAGAGGGCTCCCAGCTGAGGTCACCCTTCTACCAGAGTGCAGCAGCAAACTTGCTTTACACCAACTAGGACATTGTTAATATTTAAATAATCTGAACCCACCTCCATGGGAGAAACCTTCACAGTAAGACAAATGCATTAACAAGCTTAAAACCCAACAGAGGTGCTGTACTCAGACTATAAAACCAAATGAATCACAAACTCTTAGTGTCACCATGGTTCCTGGGTTGTTGCCTAGTCACAGATACACTATGGGAATTCAAAAACAATGCATGTTTAGTCACTTCTGCAACTTTTAAAAAATTTTTCATGAAATCAAAGTTATAGCAAAGTTGCAAGAATGGTACAAAGAACTCCCATATACCTGTCACCCAGTTACTAACTGGTTACATTTGTTTTAACATCCTGGACACCTTTGAAAGCATTCAAGGCTTCGCTAATTGCTTAAAATTATAATTTATTGGAACATCGTTTTCATAATTATTGGAGACAGAAGTGCTCTATCTAGGATCATAAAGGCAGTAATCATAGTAATGTGTATATTAAATAACTATAAGAAACTTACAAGGTAAAGTATTATGTCCATGTTACAGATAAGAAAAAAGTCACAGAGCTAGAAATTAGGATACCCGGGATTCAAATTCAGTTTTGTCTGACCCTACAGCTGGTGCTCAAAGACATTTTTTTTCTTTTTTATGAGAGAGAGAGATGGAGGGACAGACAAGGACAGACAGACAGGAAGAGCCACAGATGGGAAGCATCAAGTCATAGTTGCAGCACCTTAAGTTGTTCACTGATTGCTTTCATATGTACTTTGACCTGGGGGCTCCAACAGAGCCAGTCACCCCTTGCTCAAGCCCGTGACCTTGGGCTTCATGCTAGCAACCATGGGGTCATGTCGATGATCTCACACTCAAGCTGGCAACCCTGTACTCAAGCTGGTGAGCCCGTACTCAAGCCAGCAGCCTCGGGGTTTTGAACCTAGGTCCTCAGCATCCCAGGTTATGCTCTATCCACAGCGCAATTGCCTGGTCAGGCTCAAAGACATTCCTGAACACCACCTTGTATCAAATTAGCAAAGTTTCATTTTCCTTAGTCTATCTCTATCTGATCCCCAAAGTAAAGATTATTTCTTTACTTGGGAATTCCATCCATTTGCTTAAGGCCTGGACTATCTAATATGGGAACATGAAATAGTAACAAATACAGTGTGCAGTAAAAGGTTTACAGTTTTCCTACAGAAAATACAATAATTATTAGATAAGAATACAAGAATAAATTCTGTTTCATGTACCTCACAACAGTAAACCTACTCTTACCCCACCTTGTACAAAGCTGTGGCTGAAGAAAATGTTAAGTAACACATCCTGAAATACACTGTCCTTTTTAATCTGCAAAATGAAAACTTTCACAAGTTTCCATTTGGAAAAAACCATCTGAGCCTTTTTTGATGTTCAGTGAACAATTCTTTAAAAGGAGCTCCTATTCACCTTCCAGTACACCATTTCCTGTGACAATAGCAGCTCATAGTCAGCTACCTTATAGGCCATCATTGGAGAACAGTCAAAGTTATGAAGGTGAAATAAAATAATTGTATCAATGACTCAACTTGGAAGTTCAAACCATTTAAACACTGGCATATTCTAAGAAGTCCTAGCCAGATTTGTTAATGAGTGCTGATAGTATTAGACAGTTCCAGCAGCGGTTGTCAGCCTAGGTGTGTGAGTGTGCTTGTGTGTACATCTCTGTGAATAAATGTATATAAATATGTGCATATATTTTGAGTAGTATCTGCTTCTGACAAGATCTCCACCTCCTTTGATTCTAAATTCTATTCTCCCAACATGACGTTACTTCTAAAAAAATAAGAAGACTCTTTGTAAGGTTGGACGATTGATCTTTGATTTTCCCATTGTGAGTATTTTCCCTTTGATCAGATGTTTTGTAGCAGGTTACCAAAGAATCCTCTTTATTTCCTTTAAACAATAAGAAAAGAACAAGAACTATCAATGCTCCTGAATACACTCTAAGGCCATGACAGACTCACAGAAGTTTGAATGTTTAAGTTACTTTCTCTGGAAAAGCAAGTTCAAAACTTGTTTCTGAAGTTTTCAAAAACTAATTGAATCTATGACTAATTTTCTAAACCTTCAGCCAGGACTGCTCTATTTAATTGCTTAGCAGGAATAATTCTAAGGTTTCCATTTTCTGGAAAGTTAAAAGCCTGAGCAAGTTTATACATTATAGTAACTGGTGAGCCTTGACTAATTAATTCAATAAAATATATTAAAAACCTGCTATGCTAAGGCATAAAGAATACAAATATAAAGAGGCTATGCTTTATTGATAATATTAACATAACAGAAGATACTATTTATGGAATGCTTACCAGTGATAGTCAATAGGCTAAGTGTTGTGTTTAAATTTATAAACATTATCTCAAATCTCTTACAGAAACACTTTAAGGAATGTATTATTATTATCCTCATTTTATTTTTATTTATGTATTTTTTTAAAATTTACTGGGTTGACATGGTTTGTCAAACCATACAGGTTTCAAGTGTACAACTCAATATAACACCATCTGCACATCACATCGGCTCACTTTAAATTAAATATGAGATTAGGAATCTGCCAAGGGGCAAATTTGGGATCAGAACTAAGGTCAATCTGACTGAGAACCTCTGCCTTGTTATGCTGTCATTCAGAAGGAAACATTCATTTATGTAATAAATGCCCTAAAGTGTTATGACTACCATAATAAAAGTATGTCCAGTTTGGCATGAAAGAGGACACTTAAAAGATGGATGGCTCTTGGGTATTTAGAGAGACTCTAAAGGACTCTGGTAGTATTTCCTTGTAGGGAGCTCTCATTGGGCAGGATCTAGCCAGTAGATGTCATCCAGCTGAGCTAAGAAGCACAACTGGCATCTGACAGAAAGTTCTCTGTTGAGGTCAGCTAACAGGCAAGCTTCGGAAAGAATACAAATGTTTTCAAACTCCCAGACCAGTTCAGAACCATATGAACTAGTCCTGTGCTGTCCAAAATGGTAGCCACTAGCTATATGTGTCTTTAAAGCTCTTAAAATGTGACTAGTTGAAACAGAGACATTCAGTAAGTACACACTTTTAAAGACTTAGCCAATAATTAATATTGATTATATGTTGAAATTACAATATGCTGTATCTAGATAAAACTTATTATATAAGGTGACCTTAACCGTCTTGTTTTTACTTTATTTAATGTGGCTACTACAAAAGTTAAAGTGTATAACTGCATTTGTGATGTGTATTATGCTTCTAATGAAGAGAACTGGATTGCACTTTCTTCTTCTAACCTCGAAGGCCAAGAGCAATTTAGATTTGTATACCTAATGTGAAGCCAGTAAGTAGACAGCTTCTGGGCATGCCTTTGCCAAACTGCTTAGCTACTTTGTTCGGTAGCTAGTGAATCATCATCATACTTTAATCATCACTATACAAAACATAAACTCCTTGCCGTGGTGGCACAGTGGATAAAGGATTGACCTGGAATGCTAAGGTCACTGGTTTGAAACCCCAGCCTTGATCTGTCAAGGCACATATGAGACACAACTAGGAGTTGATGCTTCCTACTCTTCCAGCTTCCTCTCTCTCTCTCTCTCTCTCTCTCTCTCTCTCTCTCTCTCAAAAAAAATTTTTTTTTTTAATGAATAAATAAAATCTTTAAAAAACCCAAAAATCTCTTTCAGGACAGGTATTGAGTTTCATATATCATCACAGGTGCTTAACTTAATGCCTTCCACATAGTATCCCTCGATAAATGTTGAATGGATGCCTTTGCTCATTAAAAATGTAGTTAAGTTATTGACCCTGATTTCTTTTCCAACAAGTATTGTCAAATTTATATATTTGACAAATTTTGTCCTCTTTAAAGTTAATCATAGAAAGCTCCACATTTATTATAATAAGCATTACTTCCCTTAAAACCTACTTGGAATCTCCTTTTCTGGAGCAATACTCTCAATAGTGGCAAAACTTTGAAGTTGAACATTAGATTAACAAAGTTACAAAGCTCGTAAAAATTAGTTGTTCTCCTCGCACTTGAGTGTCTTTCCTCAGAATGAGCTTCATTTCTCTCATACCAAAGTAGCTTCTGTTTTTTTTTTCATATCTGTAATCCTTTATTTTGATATGAAAGACAGAACCAAAAAGGAAGTCAACCACATCAGCTTTCTGTATTGAACTATTCACATGGCTATTCAGCAACTCTTTATCATTTTGTTCTTCTTGCTCTAAGCATCAATTATAGTTGGAGAAATTAATGACTATCATGGCACAGACCTGAATTATGTAGTCAGAATAGTTGTCTAGAATAGTTGCTCTAAACCAGAATGGCTATACCTGTGCATAACATCAGCCCTCTTCTAACACAATGAAAACATGAACAAAAAAACAGTGTTTTGCACACCTAATATTATCAAAAGCTTCCATACCACTCTTTTCTATTTGTCCTTATCTGTTACTGTCTCCTCCTATTATTTTTTAAATGTCTAATTGAAGCTCATAAAGGGGATTCTAGTGAAGCTACCACATTTCTCACTTTTTGCCTTATTAGGATCAATAATAAAATATTATATTTAATGGTTCTCTTGAAAACAGTTTTTGGAGACCTGTACTGACATGCTTCCCCTCATCTTTAAGGAATGTGATTCTCAGTTACACTGAGCGAAAACTCCGATTTTTTGGCAACCAGCTGACGATGAAGATTTCAGCCACGAGTCTTGAATATTAATCAGCCCAGGTCATGATAACAAGATATCACACAAAGTGACTTAAACAACAGACATTTATTTTCTCACATTTCTGGAAATTTGGATCTAAGACTAAGATACCAGCAGGATTGGTTTCTGGTGAGAACTATTGTTCTGGCTTGCAGATGGCCACCTTCTCCCTGTGTCCTCATATAGCCTTGCTTTAGTGTCTAAAAGGAGGGGTGGGGAAAAATGAGAAAGCACATCTCACCGTTTGCATCCCATTTTTTGTGTGTGTGTGTGACAGAGACAGTGAGAGGGACAGATAGGGACAGACAGACAGGAAGGGAGAAAGATGAAATGCATTAATTCTCTGTTGGGGTACCTTACTTGTTCATTGATTGCTTTCTTGTATATGCCTTGACTAAGCAGCTCCAGGTGAGCCAGTGACCCCTTCCTCAAGCCAGTGACCTTTCGGCTCAAGCCAGAGATCATGGGGTCATGTTTATGATCACACGCTCAAGCTGGTGACCCCACACTCAAGCCGTCGATCTCGGAGTTTCAAACCTGGGTCCCCCAAATTCCATTCCGATGCTCTATCCACTGCATTGCATCACAACCTGGTCATGCTCCTTCCTATTCTTAGAAGGACACCAATCCTATCAGTTTAGGGGCTTATCTTTATAATCTCATTTATCTCTTATTACCTCCTTAACTGTCCTATTTCCAAATACAGTCACATTGGAGTTAACGGCCTCAATATTAGAATTTTGCTTATAACATTCTAGACGGGTATGTTATTACTGCTGTAGCATGTGCTTTTTGATATGTCCTAAAATATTGACACACTTCTTTTTTTACTGTAACATGCTTTTTTAAAATTTCATCATTTTACTGAGAAAGAAAGGGAGAGAGAGACAAAGAGACAGACACAATAATCTGTTTCTGTATTCCTGTATGTGCCCTGAACTGAGGACCAAATCTATAGCCACTGTACTTTTGGGACAATACTCTCACCAACCTAGCCATCCAGCCAGGGCTGTAACATCCCCATTTTAATAGCTATCCAAGTAATCCATCTACTCTGAATGGTTTAAAGCTTTGGCAAGAAATTATTTGGGGGTGGGGATTTGGTAAGAAATTCTTTGTATTAAAGTATAAAAATTATGTAACATTTCCTCCAAAGCACAAGCTTTTTTTTTCTATTTAATTTTTCTTAAGTGAGATGCAGGAAGGCAGAGAGAGACACACTCCCACATGTGTCCCAACTGGGATCCACCCAGCAAGCCCCTTATCAGGTGATGCTCTGCCCATCTGGGTCACTGTTCCATTGTTCAGGAACAGAGCTATTTTTAGCACCTGGGATGAGGCCATGAAGCCATCCTCAGTGCCCAGGGCCAACTTGCTTCAACTGAGCCATGGCTGCCTGCAGGGAAGAGAGAAACAGAGAGAGAAAAAAAAGGGGGAGAGGGGTTAAGAAGCAGATGGGTACGTCTCCTGTGTGCCCTAACCAGAAATCAAACCAGGAATATCCATATGCCAGGCTGATGCTCTACTATTGAGCAAACCAGCCAGGGGCACTGCATGACTTTTAACAGTAGCAATTTTATATAAATAATGCATATAACTCTCCCAATAATTTAAACAGGAATCTGTAGAGACTGTTAAACATGCTATCACGATATAAGACTAAGAAGAAAATTAATAAAACACCATGGGGATATGGTGACAAAATGAAAATGTGTCAATATTGCATGGCTCCATAATAATGAAGAAAACAATGAAATACTAATTGGTTGTGGGTTTTTTTTTTTTTTTTGGTTTTACTTTTTTTTAGTGAGAGAGATAGGGACAGGGACAGAGAGACAGACAGAGAGAGGAACAGATAAGAATAGACAGACAAGAAGGGAGAGAGATGAGAAGCATCAATTCTTCATTGCGGCACCATAGTTGTTCATTGATTGCTTTCTCTTATGTGCCTTGACTGAGGGGCTTCAACAAAGCCAGTGATCCCTTGCTCAAGCTGGCCACCTCGGAGATTTGAACCTGGGTCCTCTGCATCCCAGTCTAACACTCTATCTACTGCGCAATTGCCTGATCAGCCTGAAATACTAAATTGTTGAACTTAATTCTACTTTCACCCGAGGTTTCTGATAATATAAATGAGAGTTTTAAAAGTATGCCATCTCATTCCTTCATTTTATGTAAATATTTATTTATTTTTTAATTTTTTTTGTGGCAGAGACAGAGAGAGTCAGAGAGAGGGACAAACAGACAGGGAGGGAAAAAGATGAGAAACATCAATTCTTTGTTGTAGCACCTTAGTTGTTCATTGATTACTTTCTCATGTGTGCCTTGATGGGGAGGGGGGCTACAGCAGATCGAGTGACCCCTTGCTCGAGCCAGTGACCTTGGGCTCAAGCTGGTGAACCTTGCTCAAACCAGATGAGCCCACGCTCAAGCTGGTGACCTCGGGGTCTCAAATATATGTCCTCAACATCATAATCCAACGCTCTCCACTGTGTCACTGCCTGGCCAGGGTGAAATACTAAATTGTTGAACTTAATTTTACTTTCAGCCGGGGTTTCTGACAATGTAAATTAAAGAGTTTTAAAAGAATGCCATCTCATTCCTTCATTTTAAAAGTAGAATTGCTGACCACTCAGAAGAAAATGTTATAATTGTAGTTAAGTTTGTTTTTAGCATCATTATAACATTTATTTATGGAGCATTCTAATGCTCAAGGCACTACGTTCCAGGCTTTACAGGACCTTGCATATGACCCAAAAATAATGTACCATAGCATATAGTCAGCCCACTGTTTTTTGTCCATTTTAACAATCCAATTGGATCAAAGCACATTCAATCTGATGGATTGCCACACATGCAATCATTAAGCTAGTCTAAACTACCAAATTGACTGTGCCATGGCTAATTGAGTAACTCTGTATAGACTTAGACACAGAGAAGGTACAACCCTTGATCGTGAGGCAATCACTTTCTAAATCATTAAAACATTATTGTTATAATACCAAATCAAATTGATGAAACATAAAGACACTAAATATTTCTGGCTTCAGTTAAATGTTCTGTGAATACAAATAAAGTTATGTAATATCTTAGTAAGAATCTTCAGAAGTGGCCAAGTGTAGAAGGCCCAAACCATGTTGCTCTGCTTCAGAAGTTTGAGCTCAATAGCAAGAATCTTACAGTCATGCTTGTAGAATAGTTTGTAGCTAAGCCATTCACTCAAAAACTATATAGTTAAAAGTGCTTCCTATGTACCAGATACTATGCGAGAAATAGAAGCTTCCCACCTAGGTACTGTGAGACCTTGAATAAGTCCCTTGATCTCTCAATGCCTTTTTCACTGTATGTAGAATACTACCTACCACATTGCATTATATTCTGAGAATCACATGTGGCAATGCACATGAAAGGTAAATAATGATTTTTTTCCCCGACTAGTTTTCAACCCAACAATCAATTAACTCAAACAATAAAACTACAAATCCTATCTCCAAGAAACAATTGCTGTTAATATTTTGGCGTACTTTCAGCATTTTTCTAACATTTTTTAATTTATGGAGTTATACCCCACTTTTAAAAGTATAGGTCATATATCTCCCTGAAAGTATTTTTCTTTACCTTTACAAACTACAAAACTATGATTTTAATAATTAGAAAATATGATCTAAACCAACCTTTGTTTTCAAATATTTAAGTAGTCTAAAACTTTGTAACAAGTTCAGTAATATTGTTATGAATATCTTTGCATATAAATCATTATCTAATGAGCATCTCTAATTTCTTTCCTTAGGATATATTTTTAGAAGTACAATGCTTGGTTAAAGGTACAAACCCTTTTGAAATTCTTTTTTTTTTTTAAATTTTTGAGGAGTTTTATTGATTAAGCTGGCTGCATATGACTTACACGGAATATAGCTGACCCAAATCGTGCAGTCCCTTTTGAAATTTTTTTTTTTGTATTTTTCTGAAGCTGGAAATGGGGAGAGACAGTCAGACAGATTCCCGCATGCGCTCGACAGGGATCCACCCGGCACGCCCACCAGGGGCGATGCTCTGCCCACCAGGGGGTGATGCTCTGCCCCTCCAGGGCATCGCTCTGTTGTGACCAGAGCCACTCTAGCACCTGGGACAGAGGCCAAGGAGCCATCCCCAGTGCCTGGGCCATCTTTGCTCCAATGGAGCCTCGGCTGCAGGAGGGGAAGAGAGAGACAGAGAGAAAGGAAAGGGGGAGGGGTGGAGAAGCAGATGGGCGCCTCTCCTGTGTGCCCTGGCTGGGAATCGAACCCGGGACTTCTGCACACCAGGCCAACACTCTACCACTGAGCCA
Organism: Saccopteryx leptura; assembly: GCF_036850995.1. Classification (NCBI taxonomy): domain Eukaryota; kingdom Metazoa; phylum Chordata; class Mammalia; order Chiroptera; family Emballonuridae; genus Saccopteryx; species Saccopteryx leptura. Next base: position 87,334,378 of record NC_089516.1, on the reverse strand, counting down.
ACCGGCCAGGGCCCCTTTTGAAATTTTTGATATATATTTTTAAATTGATCCTTTAAGAAACTTGATCAATTTACACTCCTATTACCTCCTCAGTACCACTGAACATTAATGAGACAATAAACAATCCAATGAGAGACCAAAAATGACACCTATTGCTTTAGTTTGTAATTTTTTTAACTACTAGTGATGTGGCATGCATTTATCCCTTATTGGTAGTTTGTACTTCTTTCCTACTTCTTTAATGGGAGTGCTGGTTGAGTTTTTTAATTGTTTGGGAGTTTTTTGTTTGTTTCTTTTCCTCTCCAAATCTGTATAGTTCACTACAGCAATTCTTCTGCTTGGATTTTATTTCCCATGGCACACATGCTAGAAAGTTTCTATCCATTCTAAACTGGCCTATACTTAATTAAGTTTTTAATTTTATTTATTGATTTTTAGATAGAGGAGGGAAGTAAGGAGCATCAACTTGTCATAATTGCTTCCCATATTTGCCTTGACCAGGCAAGCCCAGGGTTTCAAACCAGTGACCTCAATGTTCCAGTTCGATGTTGTATCCACTGCGCCACCACAGGTCAGGTCACTAATTTTTAAAATATTTTTTCTTTGGAATTTCTTCTGAGGTACTGTATGATAGAAGTATAAATCTTACTGGATATTTTTTAGCCAATTACATGGACAAAATTTCAATTACAACTAACATTTCCTATTGATTTAAGATGTTTATTTTATTTTATAAATTCTTATCTAGGTCTGTTAAAAGGCAATTTATTATATTCTATTTATCTCACTAGATTAAAGCATTGTCAATCTATAATTTTAATTATTATATTTTAATTTTGGGTATTCTGGTAAGACAAGAGCCTCTGCCTACATGTCATTTTTCAATATTCCTTTAGGTACTCTTCTGTTTCTTCCTCAAGATAAACGTTAAAATAATTTTGTGTTAATTTATACATTAAACTTTAAAATAATATTGTGTTAATTCTATACATTTTATATATTTATTCATTATGTTAAACATTCCCATCCATAAACCTGGCATTATTTGTGTCTTCATTTTTAAAATGCATCTCAGTTAAGTATTTCTTATATTTTATTTATTCACTGTATTTGTGCTATTCCTTGGCAGATAATATTTTTGTGAATATGCAACATTTGCCACTACAGGTACTGTTTATTGTTGGCATATAAGAAGGAGATTGATTTTGTATCTATACCTTATAAAGGACCACTTTATTGCATCTCTTATTCTTAATTTAGTTTATTTTCATAGGTTTCTAGGTATATAATTATAATTTCTACAAATACTACTTTTTTCCTTTCAACCAGTTATATTTATCATCCTTCATAGGATTCTCTTTTTAAGCAAACAAAGACACTCAGCATAAAAAAATATTTTTAGTTCCATCAGCACATGCTTTCCCTGACCCTTGAACTTCCCCAACCCAAAACTTAGTTTTTCTTTTATCTTCAAAACAAAGCTTCACCACTAGGTATCACTCACCTCCCCTGGCCTTTTCATGGCCGTATAACTATATATGCTGAGCACACAGTTCAGTTACCTTTTAATAATAACTCCAATGATTCAGTACTTGAGCTTTGGAAATCTGTGAGGCATTCATTAAACTACTTCAGCATAAAAATCTCCTCTCTTCACATGTACAAACTCACATGTAGAGGAAAAGGTAAACTCATGTGGTATGTCTGTCTGTCTGTCTGTGTGTCTCTGGGAGAAAAAGGTTGAACAATTCAGAGAATGAATAAACGAGGTTTTGTTTTTCTACCTCTCTTTTACTAGTTCATTTTTTGGGATGCTCACATTTAATAACAACTCCTATTTCCTGTATCTCCACAAATAAACTCTTTTTCTCATGTACCTGTACTGATCAGCAAATGCTCCCTGAAAAGTTTCCTAAAACTAGTTTCTATATAAGGTCAGAAATTTCATTTCTTTCTCTTTCTCCCTCTCTCTCTTTCTTCCTTCCTTTCTTTTCTTTCCTTACTTTAGTCATATGTATTCCAAAGAAATTAAGAGAAAAAGATGGTTCTTTAAAAATTTTTTCTAGCCTGACCAGGCAGTGTCGCAGTGGATAAGTATCAGACTGGGATATGGAAGACCCAAGTTCGAGATCCCAAGGTCGCCAGCTTGAGCGTGGGCTCATCTAGTTTGAGCAAAAATTCACCAGCTTGGACCCAAGGTCACTGGCTCAAGCAAGGGGTTACTCGGTCTGCTGAAGGTCTATGGTCAAGGCACATATGAGAAAAAGCAATCAATGAACAACTAAGGTGTCGCAATGCACAATGAAAAACTAATGATTGATGCTTCTCATCTCTCCGTTTCTGTCTGTCTGTCCCTGTCTATCCCTCACTCTGACTCTCTCTCTGTCTCTGTAAAAAAATAAAATTAAAAATAAAAAAATTAAAAAAAGTCTGTGCTTTCAAAAAAAAATTTTTTTTTTCTAAATAACCCTGGCCAGGTGGCTCAGATGGTTAAGGCATCAGCATGCTACACTGAGGTTGTGGGTTTGATCCCCAGTCAGGGCACATACAAGAATCAATCAATGAATACATACATGAATAAGTGGAACAACAAATAGATGTTTCTTTCTCTCTCAAATCAATAGATTAAAAATATTTCCCAGGCCCTGGCCGGTTGGCTCAGCGGTAGAGCGTCGGCCTAGCGTGCGGAGGACCCGGGTTCGATTCCCGGCCAGGGCACACAGGAGAAGCGCCCATTTGCTTCTCCACCCCTCCAACGCGCTTTCCTCTCTGTCTCTCTCTTCCCCTCCTGCAGCTAAGGCTCCATTGGAGCAAAGATGGCCCGGGCGCTGGGGATGGCTCTGTGGCCTCTGCCTCAGGTGCTAGAGTGGCTCTGGTCGCAACATGGCGACGCCCCGGAGGGGCAGAGCATCGCCCCCTGGTGGGCAGAGCGTCACCCCATGGTGGGCGTGCCGGGTGGATCCCGGTCGGGCGCATGCGGGAGTCTGTCTGACTGTCTCTCCCTGTTTCCAGCTTCAGAAAAATGAAAAAAAAAAATATTTCCCAATTTATCTATCAACAAAACTCATTTCTTATATTTACCAATGAATACACAGTACTTATCAAAATCCCTAGTCTATATTAAATATCATACATCAACATTATTAGTTCCTTCAGCTACTATGTGGTTATTATTAATAGCATATATTATTTTCTGAGCCCATAACCCTGAGAGCTATCTAAGAAGTCATGTTGAAGTGCCTTATACCATCCAGAATGCAGTAACTGCTGTTAGTCATCTATTCACTATGCACTTATTGAGTACCTATTAGACGTGAAGCACTGTGATAAGTCCCAAGGATATATAGCATTGAACAAGAAACACGGTGGCGGCCCTGGCTGGTTGGCTCAGCGGTAGAGCGTCGGCCTGGCGTGCAGGAGTCCCGGGTTCAATTCCCGGCCAGGGCACACAGGAGAGGCGCCCATTTGCTTCTCCACCCCTCCCCCTCTCCTTCCTCTCTGTCTCTCTCTTCCCCTCCCGCAGCAAGGCTCCATTGGAGCAAAGATGGCTCGGGCACTGGGGATGGCTCTGTGGCCTCTGCCTCAGGCGCTAGAATGGCTCTGGACGCAACAGAGCAAGGCCCCAGAGGGGCAGGGCATTGCCCCCTGGTGGGCATGCCGGGTGGATCCCAGTCGGGCACATGCGGGAGTCTGTCTGACTGCCTTCCCGTTTCCAGCTTCGTAAAAATGAAAAAAAAAAAAAAAAAGAAAGAAACACAGTGGCTGTTCTTATGGAGTTCACATCACAGTGGAGGACACAAAAAAGAAATCATTGTTAAAGTATATAATTAAAAGTCTCATATTGTGAAAGTAATTTTAAAAAGATGAATACATTGAAAAGCAGTGCAGGAAGCTACTTGAAATGGTGGTATAAAAAGTTGTGTATGGATATAGTATAGAGGATTTGAGGCAGGTGATAGATAGCACACAGCAAGAGTAGTTTGTATGGTCATTCTAAATAAATAGCCAAAAGCTTGACAGGTTTCAGAAATGGGAAAGAGGGCCTGACCAGGCAGTGGCACAGTAGACAGAGTTTTGGGCTGGGACACAGAGGACCCAGGTTCGAAACCCCAAGGTCGCCTACTTGAGCGCAGGCTCATCTGGCTTGAACACAGGATCACTGGCTTGAGCATGGGATCATAGACATGACCCCATGGACACTAGCTTGAGCCCAAAGGTTACTGGCTTGAGCCCAAAGGTCACTGACTTGAGCCCAAAGGTCGCTGGCTTGAGCCCAAAGGTTGCTGGCTCGGTTGGAGCCCCTCAGTAAAGGCACATATGAGAAAGCAATCAACAAACAACTTAAGGTGCCACAAAGAAGAATTGATGCTTCTCATTTCTCTCTTCCTTCCTATTTGTCCCTCTCTCTGACTCTCTCACTGTCTGGAAAAAAAAAAAGAAAAAGAAAAGAAAAGAAATGGGATAAATGGAAAGGAGGCTTAAAAAAGAAAAGGCAAACAAGTCCTGCCCAGATAGCTCAGCTGCTTAGAGCATTGCATGGAAGCACAGAGGTTGCTGGTTTGATCCCTGTGTGTCTCTCTCTTCCTCTCTCTAAAAATCAATAAAAATTAGGTTAAAAAAAGAAATGGGACAGAGGCTTCTGTGACTAGAACATAGCAAGTGATGAGGATCATGGTGCATAAAGTCAGAGAGAAAGGCTGGGCCCAGATTATGGAGGATATTTTAGGCCACATTAAAGACTATAGCACCTACCATTACTTCAAAGTACAGCCATTAAAGGTTTTTAAAGGAGAGATGTAGTATGAGGCCCTGGCTGGTTGGCTCAGCAGTAGAGCATCGGCCTGGCATGTGGAAGTCTTGGGTTCAATTCCCAGCCAAGGCACAAAGGAGAAGTGTCCATCTGCTTCTCCACCCTTCCTCTTCTACTTTCTCTCTCTCTCTCTTCCTCTGCCATAGCCGAGGCTCCATTAGAGCAAAGTTGGCTCAGGTGCTAAGGATGGCTCCATAGCTTCCACCTCAGTTGCTAGAATGGCTCCAGTTGCAATGGAGAAATGCCCCAGATGGGCAGAGCATCACCCCCTAGTGGGCATGCTGGGTGGATCCTGGTCAGACAAATGCGGGAGTCTGTCTCTGCCTGCCGGCTTTTCACTTCAGAATACTACCAAAATATATAAAATAAAATAAAAAAAATAAATAAACAGAGATGTAGTATGATTTCATTAAAATTGTGAAAAAATATACCTGGCTTCTCTGCATAAAATATGCTATAGGTATATAAAAGTTTGAAGGAGAAAACCAGTTAGGTGACTGATATAAGAAATTCTTAGTCTGAACTGGTGTGGTGAGGTATAAATGTATACAACTGTGTAAATTTAAATATATTCTGAAAGAAGACTAAATTGTACTTAATGGAGGAGCAGATATAAGTGTAAGGAAAATGGAGCAATCTAGAACTGTCCAGTGTCTGTCTGCCTTGTGTACATGGCAGACACAGATTTATTTAGTGGGGAGACAGGCATGAATGGGAAAAAGAAGGTCTATTTTAGACATGGTGTATTTGAGACGTTTTCAAGACATGGAAGTGGAAATGTCAAGTAGGCAGCGGAATGTGTGTCTGAAGCTCAAGGAAAATGACTGGATAAGGAACAATCATGCAGAGAAGCATTTAAATAATAAATAAAACTTAATAATATCAACTTATGAGTATGGATAGCAACAATGCTTAGGATGGTTCCTTAAGAATAGAGGAGGAAATCCCAGCATAAAAGATTAAATGTCAGATCTAGATGATCACGGCCAAAGGCGACTGTGCTAGAATGCAGGAAAAAATTAATGGCAGTGAGAGATCAAGGATTGAATTACAAACCATTGATTTAGGTATTTAAATCATTAGGCCTGGTATAAAGTTTAGAAAGATAGTCAGCAGATACTGAATTTCTCCATGTATAAGACACTTCCATGTATAAGATGCACCTGAATTTTGGGGCCCAAAATTTGAAAAAAAAATGTGTTACATAAAGTTATTGAATTCAAGTTTTATTCATCAGAGAACTCATACAACTCCTCATCACTGTCAAAACTCCCATCCATTAGCTTGTCCTTTTGTGTGTGATGAAGAATTGCTGTCTTCAACAATGAGCATAAAAACAAGCACAAAAAAATGGGAAATGCAAATTAAACAACAACCACTACTGTATAAGACACACCTAGTATTGAGACCTCAAAATTTTCCCAAAAGGGTGCATCTTACACATAGGGAAATACATTATCTATAGGTATGCATGAATGGGGGACATTGACAGGGATGTCAGTTGATGACAAGGATTAGTGAGTGACAGTCTGTCTCATTGCATAAAAGCCAAATGCACAGACAGTATTATACAGGAGAAAGAGCTAGCAAGAGAATGGGAGTTTTCTAGCTCCATGGCCTGTGCCTGAGGTTTATGTTGTATAACAACAGTTTATTTGTATTCGAGTCAAATGCAAGAAAGCACTCAATTTTAGTTAAGTAAATAAGTAAAACATTCTAAGAGGGATTGTTGCTAATAGAGGAGCATTAGTTTCCTTTGCTGCATAGCAAAGCATCCAAAAATTTAGTAGCTTGAAGAAACAACTATTTTATGTATTTATGACTCTGTGAGATGGGCTCAGTTTGGCAAGTCTTTGAAGTGCTGGTTATCAATCGCAGTTATTCATGTGACTGCAGTTGTCTGTTGATTCAACTGAGGATGAACCACTCAATATGGCCTGACTCACATGTCTGATAGTTGATGTGTAAAATAAACCATGTGGTCTGTCATTCTCAAGGAGACCAACTCAGGCTTTGTTATCATGGAAATCTCAGAACAGCCCTTCAGTGAGAACAGAAGTTTATGAGGCTTAAATATAGAACTCCAAATAATCACTTATACCACATTTTATGAATCAAAGCATGTCAAAAGTTCAAGCGCAGATTCACACAAAACAGGTAGAATTTACCTCTTGATGGGAGAAACAGCACTGTCAAATTTCAAAATTACACACCATACAGGGATGGAGAAATTATAGCAGCCAATTCTGTAAATTATCTATCATTGTCTACTTTCTGGCCAAAATAGTTCACATCTATTTCTTTATCAGTTTTGTAATATTGTATTCTAACCAGACAGATTAAAAATAAGGAAAAGAGAAACATATAACATGCTAACTCTAATCAAATGAAAATTGAATAGCTGTTATCAATTGTACACAAAATAAGACTTCAGAGCTAAGAAGTTAATCAAGAATAAATGGAGGTATTACAAGAGGATAAAGAAGTCAATTCTCCAAAAAGACATAACAACTCTGAATGTGTGATGTGTATATTCCTAACTCTGGCGCTTCAAATTATGTGAGGTAAACACTGATAGAACTAAAAGGAAAAATAGAAAAATCTACTATTGGAAACGTCAACACACCTCTGTCAGTAATTAACAGATTCAGGAGGCAGAAAATGTGTAAGGACGTGATTGAACTGAAATATCAACAACCCAGTGTACCTAATTGACATTTATAGAATACGTCATCCAACAATGACAAACTATATATTCTCCTCAAACTAAGAAGGAACATCCACCACATGTGTCAAGACCTACCTTAACATATTTAAAAGAATACACATACAATATATGCTATCATACCACAATGAAATTAAACTAGAATTCAACACCTGAAAGATAGCTGGAAAATCTCAAGATATTTGGATGGTAAACAACACACTTCTAAATTACACATGAGTCAAATGAGAAATAAAGACAAACTAAAATACACTGAATGAAATGAAAATACAACGTATCAACATGCATAGCATGGAGTAAAAGCAATGCATAGAGAGGAAAATTTATAGCATTAATATCATATATTAGGAAAGAAGAAAAATCTAAAATATATGTCTAAGAACCCACCTTAGCAAAATAGAGAAAGAAAAGCAAATAGCCTTAACAGGCAGTGGCGCCATGGATAGAGCATCAACCTGGGACATTGAAAACCCATGTTCAAAACTCCAAGGTCACTGGTTTGAGCAAGGGGTCACTGGCTCAGCTGGAGCCCATCAGTCAAGGCACATATGAGAAAGCAATCAATGAACAACTAAAGTGCTGCAACACATTGATGCTTCCCATCTCTTTCCCTTCCTGTCTGTCTGTTTCTCTCTCTCTCTCTCTCTCTCTCTCTTTCTCATGTGTATAAAAACAAACAAACAAAAAAGCTGTCTCACTATTAGCAAAAAAATTGACATATAGATGGAACAAAAAGAAAACCAGAAATTGATCCACACAAATAGTCAATTAATTTTTAGCAAAAGAGCAAAGGCATTTCAATGAAGAAGAGATGACCTCTCAAGAAATAGTACTAGAAAAACGTAACATTCACATGTAAAAAAAATTTTAGGTAGAGATTCTACAGCTTTCACAAAAACTCACAGTGAATTCTAAAACTAAAAGTAAAATGCGAAACTATAAAACTCCTAAAGATAATATAGAAGAAAATTCAGTTGACTGTGGGGAGGTTTGGTGATGGCTTTTTAGATGACAATAGCAAAAGTATGACTTATAAAGTAAATTAATAAGTAGGCTTTATTAAAATTAAAAACATATTACCCAAAACACCATTAAGATAATGACAAAACAAGTCACAGACTGGGATAAAGTATTTGAAAGACACATATCTGATAAAAGAAATATCCTAAATAAACAAAGAATAGTTAAAAATCAATAAGAAAACAACCAACCCATTAAACATGGGTAAAATATTTGAATAGGTATTTCTACAAATATAATTACAAATATATGAGAATATGCACATCATAGACATTAGGAAATTATAATTGAAATGATGAGATACCACTATACACTTTATAGAATAGCAAAAGATCAAAAACAAAGGCAAATAAACCAAAAAACCTGACACCTTCAAATACTGAGGGTATGGAGCAACAAGAACTTTCATTCATTGCTGGTGCGCATGAACAACACCACAGCCATTTTGGAAGACAATTTGGCAGTTTCTTACAAGACTAAATATAGTCTTTCCAAATGATCTAGTAATCACACTCGGAAGGTATTTAGCCAAATGAGCTGAAAATGTATAGTTCCACTAACACACATGAATGATTATAGCAGTTTCATTAATTTCCCCAAACTTGAAACAACCAAAGTGTCTTCCATAAAGTGAATGGATTGATAAACTGGTATAATAGAATACTTTATATATACGTATTAGAGAGATATTATACTTAATAGTGAAATATAAAACAATTTTCTTCTATGATCAGGAACAAAGTAAAAATGCATACTCTTAGCATATTTCTTCAACATTAACTGGAGGTCCTAGCCATTACACTGAGGCAAGGAAAAGAAGAAAGGTAACCTGGCCGTATAGCTTGGTTAGTTCGAGCATCATCCAGATGTGCAAGGGTTGACGGTTTGATCTCCAGTCAGGGCACATATAAGAACAGAGTGATGTTTCTCTTCATCTCTCTCCCTCTTCCTCCCTCTCCCTAAAATCAATCAATAAATTTTTAAAAAGAAGAAAGGCATATATAATGGAAAAGAAGAATTAAATTTTCCTTTATTGGGGGGAGGTAGAAGAGACTAAAGGAGAGATAAATGGTGACAGAAGACTTGCCTTTGGGTGGTGAACACACAATACAGTATACAGATGATGTGTCATAGAATTGTTTACCTGAAACCTATACAACTTTATTAGCCAACGTCGTCCCATTAAATCCAATAAACATTTTTAAAAGAATGTAAATAAATAAATTTTCCTGTAATTTCCAATGGTTTCATTGTTTATATTGAAAATCTTAAGGCATATACAAAGTAAGTGAAGTTAGCAAGGCTGCAAGATACATGGTTAAAATATACAAAACTTAGTTGTATTTTATGTACTAGGAAAACAATTGGAAAGTAAAATAATTCTATTTAACATAATTATCTAAAAATAAAAATCACAAAGGAACAAATTAGCATAAGCTGCACAAAAAATCTATACTAAAAGCTACAAAACACTGTTGAGAGAAATTAAAGAAGACTTAAATAACCAGAGAACGTCTATGTTTAGGAATAATATGACCTAAGATTGTTAAAATTTCCATTTTCCCCAAGTCAACCTATCAAAATCCCAGCGGGTTTTTATTGAAATTGACAAGCTAATACTAAAATTTATATGGAAATGCAAATAACCTAGAATAGCCAAAATATTTTTTAAAAGAATAAAATGGATGAAATACACTATCTGATTTCAGGGCTTGTACTAAAGCGACAGTGGTAGAGACACTGGTGTTGGTGAAATAGAAATACAGATCCATATACTAAAGAAGCTAGAAACTGCTTCATAATATGCGGACAATTAATTTTCAACAAAGTGCCAAACAACTGAACAGGAAAGGGATAGTCTTTTCAACAAATGATGTTGGGATAAACGAATACTTAAATGACAGCAATCACTAAAGACTTTTACCTTCTACCATATACAACTAATTTGATGTACCTCATAGATCTAAATATAAAAGTTCTATTTGTAAATCCTCTAGAATAACAATGTACAATAATATATTAGCCACCAGCCATATTATGGCAAATTATATTTAAAATTTAATTAACAAAAAATAAAAAAGGAAATAAAATAAGAATTCATTTCCTCAGTGTTACTAGCCATATCTAAAGTGTTCTTAGTATTTAGACAATGCAGCTATCAAATATTTCCATCATTCTGAGTTCTCTTGTGCCTGACCAGTAGTGATGCAGTGGACAGAGCATAGATCTATGACTCTGAGGACCCAGGTTCAAAACCTTTAAGGTCGATGGCTTGAGAGCAAGCTCATCAGCTTGAGCATGGGGTTTCTGGCTTGAGTGTGGGATAATTGACATGATCCCAAAGTCACTGGTTTGAGCTCAAGGTCGCTGGCTCAGAGTGAGCCCCACCCACCCTCTTCAAGGCACTTTTGAGAAGCAATCAATGAACAACTAAAGTGCTGCAACTACCAGTTGATGCTTCTTACCTCTCTCCCTTCCTATTTTTCTCTCTCTCTTAAAAAAAATAAAAATAAATGTTCTATTGCAGTTTTCCTCTAGAAAAAAACCACAGGAGAAAATCTTTGTGACATCAGAGTAGACAAGACTTCTAAATAAGAAACAAAAAGCACAAATGATAAAATAAGAAAATGATAAATTACACACTTTGAAAATTTAAAAATTTTGGTCTTTAAAAGGCACTAGGAGTGTGGTGGTTACGGGGGGCGGGGGGAGGGAAGGAGGGGGAGGGGGAAGGGGAGGGGGAGGGGTACAAAAAAAAAACTTGGTAGAGGGTGACGGAGGACGATCTCTCTTTTGGTGATGGGTATGCAGCAGAACTGAATGACAAGATAACCTGGAAATGTTTTCTTTGAATATATGTACCCTGATTTATTGATGTCACCCCATTAAAATAAAAATTTATTTATATAAAAAAGGCACTATTAACAAGATTACAAGGCCCAGGGCTGAACAGCTAGGTTGGTTGGAGCATCATCCCAAAGCATAGAGGTTGACTGTTGGATCACTGGTCAGGATAGATACAGGAAGAGATCAATGTTATTGTCTGTCTGACTCTCTTTCACTATCTTTCTCATCTCTTCTTTCTTCTCTCTCTAAAATAAATAAAAGAAAATAAAAAGACTGAAAAACTATATGTAAAAATGAGAGATATTTTTCACTAAATATTTCTTTTTTCTTTCTTTTTTGACAGAGAAAGAGAGAGACAGAGAGAGGGATAGATAGGGACAGACAGACAGGAAGGGAGAGAGATGAGAAGCATCAATTCTCAGTTGCGGCACCTTAGTTGTTCATTGATTGCTTCCTCATATGTACCTTGACCAGGGGGCTACAGCAGGTTGAGTGACCTCTTCTTGCTCAAGCCAGCGACCTAGGGCTCAAGCTGGCGAGCCTTGCTCAAACCAGATGAGCCCACACTCAAGCAGAGACCTTGGGGTTTTGAACCTGGGTCCTCTGCATCCCAGTCCGACACTCTATCCACTGCACCACTGCCTGGTCAGGCTCACTACATATTTCTGACAAAAGAATTATGTCCTGAATATAAAAAGAACTGTTATAACTAAATAATCATGAGAACAAAATAGTAAAACCATAAGCAAAAACAAATTTAAGCAAGCACTTCACAAAAAAAAAATGTAACTTAGTACACACATGGAAAGACGTTTGACATCAGGGAAATGCATGTTACAATAACAGTGAGATACCACAATAAATACTTTAGGAAATTAATTTCAAAAAAGGAAAACTCCACATTGACAAGGATATAGATTGAATGGAACCATTGTAAAACTCCCAAGTGGGAATGTGAAATAGTACAACCACTTCACAAAACTAGTTAATTGCTTTTTTTTTTTTTTTTTTTTTTTTTTTTCATTTTTCTGAAGCTGGAAACGGGGAGAGACAGTCAGACAGACTCCCACATGCGCCCGACCGGGATCCACCCGGCACGCCCACCAGGGTGCGACACTCTGCCCACCAGGGGGCGATGCTCTGCCCATCCTGGGCGTCGCCATGTTGTGAATAGAGCCACTCTAGCACGTGAGGCAGAGGCCACAGAGCCATCCCCAGCGCCCGGGCCATCTTTGCTCCAATGGAGCCTTGGCTGCGGGAGGGGAAGAGAGAGACAGAGAGGAAAGCACGGCGGAGGGGTGGAGAAGCAAATGGGCGCTTCTCCTGTGTGCCCTGGCCGGGAATCGAACCCGGGTCCTCTGCACGCTAGGCCGACGCTCTACCGCTGAGCCAACCGGCCAGGGCCAGTTAATTGCTTTTTAAAACATTGAACATACACCTATCATATAAACTAGCCACTTGATTAATTGATATTTATTCCAAATAAATAAAAATATATGTCCACAAAAACTCTTATACACAAATGTCTGAATAAACTTTATTTAGAGGGCCTAAAATGAGAAAACAATCCAAATACTTATTAATTGAATATGTAAATAATGGTAGTACTGACATATAAGTCTCAAAGTACCTCAACTGATTGATTAAGCAAAAAAAAAAAAAAAAAAAAAAAAACACAACTCATAGATACGGACAACAGTATGGAGATGACAAAGGGAAAAAGCGTGGGGGAGGTAGAAGAGAATAAAGGGAGGCTATATGGTGATGGAAGGAGAATTGACAGGGTGGTGAACGTGCGGTGCAGTGTACAGATGATGTACTATGGGATGGTACACCTGAAACTGATGTAATTTTATTAACCAATTATCCAATGTCACCCCAAAAAATTACCTCTTAAAAAACAGAAAAAATGCCCAATACAAAAGAGTACATACTGTGTGATTCCATTAATATAAAACTGCGGAAGATGCAAAGTAATCTATGATGACAGAAGGCAGATCAATGGTTGCCCTGGCCAGTGACATGAAGGAGTGGAAGACAAAGTGGCCTGAGGAAACTTCAGGGGTGCTAGAAATGTCCTGTACCTTGACTGAGGTGATGGCTTCCCAGAGGTACACATCTGGGAAAATTCATCAAACTACATATTTTATTTATTTATTTATTTATTTATTTATTTATTTATTTATTTATTTATTTATTTTTACAGAGATAGAGGGCCAGAGAGAGGGATAGATAGGAACAGACAGACAGGAATGGAAAGAGATGAGAAGCATCAATCATCAGTTTTTCATTGTGACACTTTAGTTGTTCATTGATCGCTTTCTCATATGTGCCTTGACCAGGGGCCTTCAACAGACCGAGTATAACCCCTTGCTCGAGCCATCGACCTTGGGTCCAAGCTGGTAAGCTTTGCTCAAACCAGATGAGCCCGCACTCAAGCTGGCAACCTCGGGGTCTCGAACCTGGGTCCTCTGCATCCCAGTCTGATGCTCTATCCACTGTGCCACCGCCTGGTCAAGCAAACTGCACATTTTAATAGTTTCATCCTATTGTACCTAAATCACCTCAATAATATTGATACAAAGATATTAAAATTTAGAATCAGCATATTTTCCAAACCGAATGTAGATCTTTGATTTGTGGTCTAAGGCTAATCCACTGAGAAAACCCGAGTTCTAAAGAGCACTGAAATACCTATTTCCAACAAATAGCATTTCTGCTGGCCTGCATCAGATTCTGGGCAAATCCACCCAAAGAGCTTCAAATAATTTAAAATTATCAAATCTAAAATCCTCCCCACAAATCGGTCACTGTTTTGGCGTATTGTGTTTGTAATGACAAATCCCTTGTATTAAGAGACAGAATATAAATTATCAACAGGCAAATGACTTGTGCCTGCGTGCCTTTGTAAGAACCCTTCTGGGGTTTTGAACACAAAATATAATATACAGGTGATGTGTTATAGAACTGCACCCCTGGAACCTGTATAATTTAATTTTATTAACCAATGTCACCCCAATATATTCAATAAAAAATAAAACTTTACTTATGAGCAATGAGATTGAGCTATATAATTTTGGTGGATGGTGCGACATTTTCCCTTTATAAGGGCAGTACCATTTCCATTTCCATGCTTAGGAATGCTGCCGGAAGAGTAGCTGTTCCTGCCACAGCCTCACCAACAGAGTATGTTGATACAATGTATCAAAGCCATTTTAATTTAAATTTCTATTCAGTGTGAAGTAAAATATTACACTAAAGAGATGTAAGCTAAGTTTAAAAATAATTTAGTCTGCTATGAAAACATAATCAGAAATACATGACATGAGAACAAAAACTCATTGGTGTGATTTCAGAAATAAAGTGTTCATTATATTAAAATAAATTATTTTAAAAATAAGAATTCTTCTAGACTCTGGCGAGGTTGCTCAGTTGGTTAGTGTCACCCAGCATGCTGAGGCTGAGGGTTTGATACCAGTCAGAGCACATAAAGGAGTCAACCAATGAATGCATAAATAAGTGGAATAATGAGTTGGTTTTTCTGTTTCTGTTTGTCTCTCTCTCTCTCTCTCTCTCCCTTCCTTTCTCTCTAAAAGTCATTAAATTAAAAAAAAAGAACCATTCTGAAATTCAAATACTTTACTGAAGTGCCAGTAGTCTGTGTCATCTTGTAAGTCTTATAGTATGATCCTAAGGATACACGACAGGTATATTGTAGAAGCAGACTGAACAGACATGAATATCTCTGGGCATATAAAGATTCACAGAGGGACAGCTCAGTGGGATTAGGGCACTGGGGAAAGGTTCGCAAGCTAGAACAGCAGGGACACCAAAGTCATAATCATTTGACTTAGTTACCAAATATCTTGACTGAGAAAATAGCACAGGATCTTATATAAGATTTCACTTTGGGAAAATTGCCTTCGCTCATTTGAGATCTCCAAATTCTTGGTAAAAGAGAATTTTCCTTGTTCTATGCTGCTATTCCCTTCTGCTACCATCCTTTCCCTCCTTTGTTCTGTATTTTCATTTACTATTTATTGGGCAATTACACCAAATACTGTACTAGCCTATACAGAGTTTTTCATTCAATACTCATGAAAGAGACTTACTGCCATCCTCATTTCAGAAGACAAGAAAGCTGGAGTGCTCTAAGGTTTAGTAGCTTTCTCACATTCACAGTTTCTGAAAGTGCAAAGTAAGGATTTAAATCCAGATCAGTCTATAGGGTATATAAAGCTTCCTACAACATCAGGGTGGTTAACTATTTTGCAGACCAGAGTGAAATTTCTGCCAGTCCAGCACCATGGATGGATAATTGAATACCACTGCTCTTGATCCCTAATACTCCTAAAATTATTTGAAATGAAATGATATCTCTAGTTTCCAATACCATCCCAGTCCTCAGTCTTTTGCAATCTACTGTTTGTGCGCAACATTGCACTTAACCCGTTCTGTAAAGTAACCATGGACTGGTAACCAAATCTGATGGCCTTCTATCTACCCTTTAAGGTTATGACTTCATTCCCAATGTTTTTCTTGGTATTCATACCTCTCCAT
Organism: Saccopteryx leptura; assembly: GCF_036850995.1. Classification (NCBI taxonomy): domain Eukaryota; kingdom Metazoa; phylum Chordata; class Mammalia; order Chiroptera; family Emballonuridae; genus Saccopteryx; species Saccopteryx leptura. The sequence continues at coordinate 87,318,416 of NC_089516.1, read as the reverse complement.
TCTCCAAACTGGAAATAATATTTCCTTTCTCGGATTCTCTATACCCATTGATACACTACTGACTAGATTTTTCACTCACAAGCTTATGCTGTTACTCACATACTCACCCAAAAATTCACCATTATTTATTGAGCGCTTATGTGTCATTCACTGGGCTGAGTAAGGACAGTACAGAGATGATTAAGGCATAGTCTTTTTTCTCTTAAAGAACATATTCTAGTCAGGAAAAAATATTGATAAACAATAACTAATTCAATGTGTTGAGCCGTATAAAATTGGTAAATGTTAGACTCTCTAAAAACAGTGGTTCTCAACCTGTGGGTCGCGACCCACAGGTTGAGAACCGCTGCTCTAAAATATTTGTGAGCTGAATACAGTATTCTTCCATTTCCAAAAGAACTGGGGGATGGGGGAAAAGAACATATATTTGACACCAAGTTATTCATATCATATATTATTCTTAGTCAAAAGTACACAAAAATTACTTTAAAACTTTTGGGGGCAGATCAAACCCGATGTAATACTGAGATTTAGGCTGTGAATATGTAACCAGGAACATTCCATATACCCACCCTTCCTCCCAAATGTATATCCGAATCCCTTACCTGGCACACAAAGATATCTTCTCTTCTAGATAAATTATATATAGATATAGGCATTAATAAAATATTTGTACAGAAATAGTCATATTTGAGAGAAGTAAAATGTCAATGTCATGAATTCTTAAGATGGTTTCTAATAGAAGTTTTTGAGCAGAGCCATTTCATGACATGAACACATTTAATGATAATACATCCCCTGGCTGATTTTGTGTAGAGGATATATACTAGTAAACATCTCATCTGTGTTCCATTTTTTATTTGCTGTACTCACAAACCTTGAGAAAATTTAAGATCTGCTTGCTATTTAATGCCATCTAAAATTTTCCATGGTATTAAACCTCAAAATCTGGATTCTCAGGACCTGACTTCTGAAACGTGGGGGCTTAGATATCTCGAGTTATATGGGCACAGTGAGAAATTGAACGCAGCTCTTGAAAGATCTATCAAAACAGGAGTCATCCTGAAATAAACAGCTATGCCTTGGCAGGGAGGCACAGCGTCAACTTCTGCCTCTTTAATCTTGGCACGGAATAATATACTTAAAATGATGAACCACCAAATGCACTTCTGTTGCTCTCTTTAAAAGTAGTATTTTTGTTGAAAACATCACAAAACAAATGTTTGTAAGATAATTATGCGTTCATCAAATGCCCATATGTTCCTCAAATATCTGCCTCTGCAGAGTAAAAACATGTGTCATTCTCATGGATAACTGCCTGCTTCCGACTTCACTTGACAGATTACCCAGTGTTTTATGCTTACCAGGCAAAAAAGAACAGCAAGCTACACTGGTCTAAATTGGATTTATCCTTTCACTTTACATAGTTTTAAACTTTCCTTTTCAACAAAGGTTTCAGCAGGAGCAAAAAGTGACAGATCACCATAGCTCTTTACGTTCAGTTTACGTGCATTGATTTTCTGCTCTTTGAAGATTTTGTTCTAGTAATTTTTTTTTTGGACCAAATTGTGACAAACCTTATATTAAGATAAACCATAGTCTTATAGAAATGGTCTTTACTAGTTGGACCTAAAATGTTTAGCTTATGTATAAACGAGTTTTACTTTGCTTCACTTGCCATAAACAAACAACAAACTAAAAGATTGAATTTGGACTGTAGCTTAAACATTTAGTTTATTTTAATATATAATATTCTTTTATTTGTTTTTTTTACTTTTTTTGTGACAGAGACAGACAGAGGAACAGATAGGGACAGACAGACTGGAAGGGAGAGAGATGAGAAGCATCAATTTTGCATTGTAGCATCTTAGTTGTTCATTGATTGCTTTCTCATATGTGCCTTGACCAGGGGGCTACAGCAGAGCAAGTGACTCCTTGCTCAAGTCAGCGACCTTGGGCTCAAGCCAGTGACTGTGAGGTCATGTCTATGATCCTACACTCAAGCTGGCAACCCCATGCTCAAGCTGGTAATCCCCAGGTTTTGAATTTGGGTCCTCTGTATCCCAGGCCGATATTCTATCCACTGAACCACCTCCTGGTTAAGCTTACGATATAAAGTTTTAAAATGGTACCATTCCTTACAGCAACAATCCGAGAAAAGCAAGGATGTGATTAGAGATGCATATATAACTGTGTACAAGCATGTTTCTTGTTTTTGCATTTTTTGCATTTTTGAATGTGAATGTCCCAAAAGGCACGGCTCACTAATGATGCTATCAATCTCATTTTACCCATTTCATTTGACACGATGTATTATAGACAACATCCTTAGAAATTCATCTCTTGCCTTTGAGGGTCTCTTTCTCCTTCCAAATTCACTCCACACTCAAGAACGACTATATACAGCTGTCTGCCTCCCACATATAATTACTACCCTCTATGAGGTTATGCTGACAGAGCCAAGAAAAGCAGAGGGCCTTGCACTTATTTAGTTAAATTAATGACATCCTTACTGTCAATCAAGGCAGTTCACACAGGGGCAATGTGTTGGGACTTTCCAAAACCAACAAATAAGTGTGCAACCTGTTAGCACTATGAACAAGATTGGACAGAGTTTATAAGCTGAACAGCACTGGCAATGACTACTGTAACAACCACAAAGCATCCCTTAGCATTGGTCACAGGAATAAATCCTCAGTCACTGGGGCCAGTCGGGCCACACCTTGTAAAGGCTTCCTTCCTCTTGAGGTTGTTGATGAAGCACAGAACTCATTGAAGGACCAGGAAACTGAGTCACTAACTTCAGTTTCTCCTCTATCTTTAAACCACACACTCTGATGGCTTCCTGACTGGTGATAGAGTTGAATACCCAGTATCAGGGCATTTACTCTGACACTAAGTAGCTTTGAAGTTCTTGAAAGTTGACTATTCTTTTTTATTTTATTTTATTTTTTAGCAGGGGAGGGCAAACACAGGCAGACAGGAAGGAAAGAGATGAGAAGCATCAATTTACAGTTGTGGCACCTTAGTTGTTTATTGATTGCTTTCTCATATATGCCTTGACTGGGGGCTCCAGCAGAGCCAGTGACCCCTTGCTCAAGCCAGTGACTTTGGGCTCAAGCCAACGACCATGGGGTCATTTCTATTATCCTGTGCTCAAGCCAGTGATCTCAGAACCTTGAGCCTGGGACCTCAGCATCGCAGATCGATGTTTTATTTACTGTGTCACCATCTGGTCAAGCTATTATTATTTTAATTATTATTTAAGTTGCCAGGGCTACAACATTATAGCTTAACATCTGTGTATGAGAGATGATTATTAAAAGCACACTGACAATAATAGTATTAAACTGTTATCTACTGACCAGTTACACATTCAATTCAGAGAACTACTTGCAGGTTTTTATCATTTTAATACACCATCTATCTAAAGGTGTCAAATGCGTTCCTCAGATTCATCACTTAGCAGTGGGACCCTATTCCAAAATAATGCATTCCTATCCTCAAACAAATGTGATGACCAAGGGCAAGAATGTATAATGTATTGGTTAATGACATGACTTTTAGTCCTAAATCCTCCCTTTTGTAATTTTAGGCAAGCAATTTAATATCTGAGCACCATTTTTGTCACCTTAAAATGTGTTACCTCATAGATATTTGGTGTTTACCTCATAGATATTTGGTAAGGAGTACATGACATAATGCAGTATAATGTATAGCATGTACTAAATACTCAAAAATACCAGCTAGTAGTGTTGGTGGTGGTAAAATATGTGGTGGTCTACATATTGTCTAACATTCCTCCCAGAAAACGTGCAAACTAGTCCTCCTTTACCTCAATATGAGTGAGCCTTAGGGACTCTCTTTTGTTGAATAGAACACAGTAGCTATGATGGATATGATTTGTGAGGTTGAATCATAGGAAGGAAATATAATTTCTGCCTGCTGTGTTCATTTTCCCCTTTCTGTCTCCCTCTCTCAATATACATATTTGGAACCTAATCACCCTGTCAAGTAGTTGTTCCAGCTGACAACGCCATCTAAGGACTTATCCGACAGCCCAGCATCAACTGCAGGACATGTGAGTGAGCCGTCCGAGGACTTCAGCCTTCAGCCTCAAACCTCCCCTAGCTGATACCAAATAGCAGAGATGAGCTGTTCTCCCAAAGCTTTACCCAAATCAGATTCATGAGAAAAAGAAATACTGTTGTTGTTGCTGTTATTTTAAACCACTAAGCTTGGGGGAGGGGTGTTATATGGCAACAGAGAAGAGGAATGTCTTGTCAACAACATGCAGGCTAGTCACCAAAATCTGACAGAAACGTTACTTCCATTGCAAGCAAGGCATATAAATCACAAGGATCACCACAGCAAATGTTTGCTTGGAAACGTATCGTTTACAAAGTAGTTTCTTAACCATCATCTCACACAATGCCTATTACAACTCTAAAAGACAGATATGATCACTAACTCCTTTTATGGAATAAACAAGGTTCTGAGAAATTAGCTAATTTGTACAAAATTACTCACAGCCAGTAGCGATAGAGTTGAATTCGGACTCTACAGATTAATGTTTATTTTGTGTGACAATACAGAGGATGCCACTTAGGTTTTATTTCCTTCCCTAGAACCAGTTGGTGTTGTATGTGGTGACCCCTTCTAGGGACTCTCTTCCTTTTATTCCCAAAATAGTTATTAACACTCTGGAGTGTTTTTGACATATAGATAAAGGTCTTTTCCATCAAATAGTTACTAACTTAAAAGGGAGGAAACCAGAAACATGTGACACTATATGAAAGCCACAGTTATACAAAAATGACAATGACAAAACACCAGCAGCAACATCGAATGTCACCCATGGAGAATCACTGAAGAACTAGCATTTATAGCACAATTATATGGTTGAGATGTCTGTCAGGCATGGGCAGAGATGCTTGGAGCAGATTTTGGGTCAAACAATAAAATGCTAGAAAAAAGTTTTTCATTAGTTTCATCATTGGGCGATGAGAACAGCTTGTACTGGGCATTCCTGAACTCCGCAGTGAGAAATAAATGGCCATCTGTAGGAACAAATTGACATGTCACGATTTGGAGGTAAATAGAATAGCAATTTGAGAAATTAGGAAAGACAGACGGCAAAGACCAGAAAGTTCTCTAAGAACCTCTTAGAACTCATTTTGAGCAATTTACTACTTTTGAAATACGAAATATTGTTTCTCTTTTTTTTTTTTTGCCACCCATTACTCTCACCAGTTTTTGAAACTTGGGAAAGTTTGACCAAATGGAATAGTAATAGTTAATAAAAATGGCTGACATCTGCAGAGCACAAACTGTAAGCCAGGCACGTCCCTAAAATTTAAGCCATTAACAGTGCTGATACAGGTACTGCTATTGTCCTTTCACAGCTGACGGAACTGGTGCATTGATTGAGAACGCCACCCAATGTCAAGCTGCCCTTGGTACTTGGTAGAGGACAGATTGGAAGCCAGCCTCTTCTTAATCTCTTCCCTATATTACACTGCATTATATAATGGCGTGGTCTAGCATTAATATCATTAAAGAATGTTATGTAAGATTCTTTAATTCTTTTTTAGGTGACATGTTACGCAAATAATACCAGAAATTCTTTAGACCCAGGGTGAACATGGATTATATGCATGTCATTCTCTGTACTTTGCCTAACATATAATCTCAGGCACCTGGTGTTTGAAAAGTACAATTTTATAATGAGAAATGGATGTCAGCTATAATCAGTATTATTAGTCTAGGGTATTTTGATTGTACAAGTGGCAATCTCTTTCTGGGTAAAAGTGTTCCTTTATGTCCCTACTGTTAGGATACATAAATATGTAAATGATAGAGGTGCAAGGTAATTTTGGGTCATACTCCATCAAACCTGGAAATATAAGCCCATATTTTCTTTAGGGAAATGCTGCATTTTGCCCCTGGAGGGCTCAATGAGTTTGTGCTCTCAGTGCAGTTCAAAGAGTAACTCTTATTTTGTCTTTTTCCTCAGTATGTTATCCAGGGTAGGAGTGTTTATAAAGCAGAGATTTTCAGAGCTCACAGTCAGCTGCAAGTCAGCCTATGTACCAAGCGTTCGCATTTTTATCCTACTGGTGTCTATATAGTTGATCTGCAGTCAGATAACAATAGAAAAGTAATAGTGCTGGCAGGCACATAATCAAGTGAAGCAAGTTTATCTCTCTCTAATAGGGAATAATTGTCCCCTGTAATGTATTTAAAACAGAAGACCTGAAACCATGAATTTCTTCAGTTTGGAAATTCAGTCAGTGCTGTAGCGATGTGGTTTCACAGAAACAACTCAGAAAAGTTTCGAACTGTGACTCGCCTAGAAATCACCCCCCTCCCAACCCTCCACCATATTGGAGCAACTAGGGTGACACACAACAGGAGGGACAGTCCCCTGGCACTTTGTGAGTGTGCCCTACTTGACTCTGCCTCAACCACCATTACCATGAACAGGGAGGAGTTGGCAGTCCTGGGTGACAACCTGGTCTGCATTAGAGAACTAAGCCATCATCAGGGTAAGAAGGCAGGGCAGGGAATAGTACAGGAAACAGTATAGAAGGCCGGCACAGCAGACTTTTCAGTTTTCTCTCCAATCGCTCAGCTTGACTTTAAAAGGCTCCATGGCTGGGGAACAAATCCAGATCACTTTAAAAGAGAATAGAGTTCAAGCCCCACTTCTAGTCCCTCGGCAATCTCCTTTGTAAATGCACTGGGAGCTTTCTGGTTGTTATAAGTACCCACTTAATATTTTTTTTCTCCTTTAGAATATGAACACGGAATATCTTTCTTTTATCCAAGCCCATGTGGTTAATAAGTTCCCTTCTCCCTGAAAGGACAGAGCTCAACAAGCAAATGGATGTTTATTCTTTGAAATAGCAAAAGGAAGCTTCCTCTAGCCATGGGAAGAAGGAAATGGAGGAAGCTCAGAGAAAAGAGTATAAATAGCAAACAATCACCTGCACTGTAATAAAAAAGATCACTAATATCCTTCTTAGTGATACTCCTCTTAGATTATATGCATGACACTTATTCTCCACATTTCTTAAAGGGAATTAAACATTAATCCCCAAAGCATGTTTCCCCAGTCTGTCCATCTTCTCTTGTGACAAACAATAAAGGCTCCAGCATATGCATAACACTGTTTCTACTGTATTTTTTTAATCTCCTTCATACTCATGTTGTAGTCCTTCTATTTCAAAAGCATCCTTTTCCCTATAATGAAATAAAACCTTATGCTTCATTTTGCTTTGAGCCCAACCAAGATTCAGTCTTTTACATTCCCAAACATTATCTATATCACTGCATCTGGTAATTACATTCTATTAATTAGAGTTTTTTTTCATTTCACATTCCTTTCCTACCAGATCAGCTCAAGTTATTAGAGGTGGATGGTTTAAGCATCGCAGGCACCGGTGACATCATGGTTACCATAGAAATAAAAATCGAGCAACAATAATACTAGGCTTCTTTATCAGCCAGGCTGCATTGCTGGTGTTCCAATCTTCCACCCGCGGGTAAAAGCTCAGCAACTCCCTGTCATTATATCACCCACACTATTCCAAATACATTTACAGAATTTAAAATTGAGGTTAAAAAAAATGGAGAGAGAGCAGGAGGGTTATTTATATCCAATCTGTCAACTTATGTAATTAGTCACAGGTACTTCAAAGCCCTAAATGAAGATAAGGTAAATAAAACATACACTTAAAACTGGGAGATAAATAAAAAACTCCATTACTGGCACACGCAACCAAAATCAAACCCTGTGCCACACACGAAATGACAAATTATGAGAGTCCTGAGGTGTGAAAATTTCCTGCCTTTCACCAACTAGTTTTAGACTCTTTTTTATACATTTTAATTACTGTCTGAAAACAGGACTCTACCTTTAGACTATTTCCATTTTGAAAGCAAGGGAAGAGCTTACTCTGGGCTGTTTTCCCCTGCTGCTAGAGTTCTTACGGCAAGCCATCTGCCCGGAGACTGCATTGCTAGATATTTTCTGTCAGTTACATTTCTGAGAGAATCCAGCTTACTCTCCGAAACCAATTACTCAATCTGATTATGGCCTGGTAATAGGTTGCTATTGACCTTGATATAACCTCATACACGCTCTTTACCTTACACTGTTTAACAAAATGCAACACAGAAACGTTTGACAATTAAAACGTTTTTAATTTATATTCTCTCTTTCACTCTCTGTCTCAGTGCCCACCTTCCTTGCCCTCTCTCCTTCCCTCCCATGAGAAAAGCTGTGGCTAGGATTGAGAATGATTTTGAAATAAGTTCTGAACTTGCCAAAATCTCCAACCAGCTTTCATAAATTAATGACTCTTTTAGCAATCAATAACAAGACATGATTTCCCACTGAATTCCAACACTGCAGATCAATCTTCAGTTGCCACTATCTACATGACATCACATTCCAGAGATTTATGACAGTGGCAAAAATGCTTTATTGAAATACAACATGAATCTAGTTGAGAACAATCCTGTGCAAATTGCAAAGGTTTGTAACACTACAATTAATGTAATTAGAGACAGAAATTGATTGTCATTAAAAGTGCAACCGGAGACTTTTACATTATTATATTTACCCCACTAATGGGCATTTATAAAACACACATCCACTTTGAACAGTAAAATAGGCAACAAATAATAATAAAGCAAAACAAACAACAAATAAGGTGTTCTCTGAATGAGCAGGAAAAGCTTCAGGTAGCAGCAAACTCATATCATCACATAGCCAATCCATTCATTTCAGCCATTTTCCTGATTAATTCTGATCACCACAGTTGGATCAATCAAGTGGTGATCTTCATTGATCACTGACGCAATATAAAATGAATGCTGATTTCCACAGACCATTTATTTTGTGCATATTGACAGAGCCATACACCCTCTGATCCTCCGGATAAACAAGGCTAGCAAACAAATGGTTTTACCATTCAAAATGCCATTTTACTTCATCAAAGCCAGACAGACCAGTTTGCACGTAAGTATAACCCTACTCAAATAGCACACACTATTTCTATAAAGCAGTCAGGCTAGCTAGAGAATAAAAGAAAATTTTACTCACGATTCTAATCTGACATCATGTAGATAGAATCACAGCATTTTTCTTCATTCAGGTAAAACCAGTGGTGGGTTTAGAAGTTGTATCTGAAAAGAGTATATACAAAAATGAAGGTTTAGAAAAGACAGCCTTATAGATAGGAGGACACTAACACAGGCTCTGCAGATGAAAAATAACCTGATTGGTTTCAGGCCATGGATGTCCAAAATGAATGAATCACCAAATAGCCTACTCAATTTTCTCATTGAAATGAAAATAACTGAAGACCAAATTAGCTTGAAGTACACTATGAGTAGCTTCCGCAACATCATGCTGAAGAGGCCTCAAGTTAATACTACAGGATCCTAAGGCGGGCCCCAACCTCTTGTAGAACTGTGGTTTGAAAGGGTGACTTCAAGTTAACTGCAGCCACTAACTTGTGGGGTGTGTGTGTGTGTGTGTGTGTGTGTGTGTGTGTGTGTGTGTGTGTGTGTTGCTGAAAAAGGGAGAGCTCCATGCCTACTTCAGGCACTCTTAAAGCTGGAAAATCCCAGGGTTTGTGAAATACTCCCAGAAATTCAAATTTAGCTGGTATCTTTCTTGTTTTCCAAATGAAATCACCTTTCTAGGAAATCTCAATATATATTCAGATATGTCACTCTTATGTATGAATTAAGTTAAAAATAACTTAGACAAACCTTTACATTACCTTGATATTTTTCACCACCAAAAAAATTTTTATAATACATTTAGAATGTTAATACTAATATTTTTGTGATGCTCTCAAATCAGGAGAAATTATATTATCATTTATTTTGACAAGATTATAAAAAGGTAGACAAGGTACCTAATCTGTCTCTAAATCACAAGACCTCAAATTTCTTGTTAAACCTTTTTTTTTTTTTAGCCAAGGACAGAGAGAGAGAGAGACAGACAGACAGACAGACAGACAACAGACAGACATCTGGAAGGGAGAGATGAGAATCATCAACTCATAGTTGCAGCACTTTAGGTATTCATTGATTGCTTCTCATATGTGCCTCAAAGGGGTGGGGGGCTTCCAGCTGAGCCAGTGACCTCTTGCTCAAGCCAGAGACTTTGAGTTCAAGCCAGTGACCTTGGGGTTATGCCTATGATCCCATGCTCAAGCCAGTGACCTGAGGTTTCAAACTTGGGTCCTCAGTGTCCCAGGTCAACACTCCTTCCACTGTGCCACCGCCTGGTCAGGCCATCATGTTTAATCTTAACAGAGGTGTTTTACATTGTGACCTACCTAGTACACATACACGTGTCTGTGTGTGCATATGCCTACACATGAAACCAGGTTTTATAAGTTAGTATGCTACATGTGATGCATACTGATGTTTTCTATTCTATTCTATTTTAAATATAGTAGTGTTGATCTACTAAATTGATTTTCTAACCCATTAATAGTTCTCACCTTAGTTTGAAAAGTACTGCTCTAAATCACAATGGTTGTTAAGTTTCTAAAAGCCATAGCTGCCAGCTGTATTCACTTGTAACACAGACGTTTTCTTTTATCTTTCCTAGGAAGAGCAACCCTACCCCAAACAAAAACAAAGTGCATGCACGCTCATGCAAGCAAGCGCATGCAGGCACACACAGGCACACGTAGATGCCAGCACACATGCATGCCCGCCGTTTCATGCACCTGCTTCTGCTGTGTCATCAGTCTAATTTTCCAAGTGGCTTTCTTCCAAGGCCAGGAAAAGATACTTTCTCACACACCTCAAGTTATTGAGGTGCTACTAAATCTCAAATGAAACCTCATTTGCTAACATACATTTGGATTTTTCTATTTTCTCCATTTATTTGCTTTCTTGATTTAATTATAATATGGATCATTTCAGCCTTTTGCCCCTATAATATAGTTATAGATTTGAGAGAGCTATTTAGCTTATGAGTTCATATCAGGGCAGTGTTAAATAGTAGCAGATGGAAAACTTGATGGTAGCCAGGAAAATACACTACAGATGGCTCCCAGCCAGCCTACCAAAACTTACACAGGAAATTTAGCAATAGCAGAGATCAGAATGGCTCTGTGGTTATCTTTGCTGGCAAGGAGTGCAATGGACAGCTCTGTTACATGATATTCAGCCAAGGACATCACAGTATAGGAATGAGACCAGATTTGGAGGCCTGATCGAAATTACCAATGTCTACATTCAACTGGCAAGTGGATAATGGGAAAGTTCATTAAACACAAGAGAAACAATGTTACTCACATCACATAAAGCGAGTGAGTGATCACTGTAAGTAGGGCTCCTTCCCTTTACTGAACAGATGTATTTCCAAAAATGTGGCTGTAAAACTAATTTATATAAAACAAATCTTATTTTCCTATTGGTTTCCATGATCAAATTTGAGGTGAATTCCCCAGAAAGATATTGCAATAGACTGAACTGAAAACTCTTGCTGACTCGCAGAGTTACTGCTATGCTTATAGACCAATTAAGTTGTTACCAGAACAGTATCATGTGGAGGACAAGATAAGGCCTGCACCAAAGAACCTACCCACACTGTCTTTCATCACCATCAACACCATCAACTCTGTGGCTTTAATAGTACTAGAAAAGGATTCAATAAAGAAAATACATAGAAAATAATTACTAGTCACCAAGGAATAAAAGGTCTTTAATTTGAATAATGACTTCAGCAAACACTTGCTGAGCAACTAATATGGTCTAAGCCCTTGGCACAGAAAATACAGATTTATAGCATCCCAGGCCCTGAAATATACAAATTATGGAGTCAATAATAAATAACCATAAGCAATCGTGAAAAGTTAATGATATATAGGAAATATGTAACCTTTTCACTATACTCTCTCAAAGTTTGAAAGGGAATTTAAGAACAAATCATTACCAGAAAAACAAGGAACTCTATGACTGTGGTAAAGAAATTCACTCAAAGACAGGACTAGATACCTGTAGGATACTGTGAGAAGTGGGCATAGGAAAGAGAGCTAGGTAATGTTTAATCATTAATGGAAATTAAGTAGATTTAATGTGTTTACTGGATTATTTTTTTTTCCTTTTTTTCCTTTGTTTTTCTTTTCCAAGTAAAAGGAGGGGAGATATACAGACAGACCCCTGCATGCACCCTGGCCAAGATCTACCTGGCAAACCCCATTTGAGGCCAACGCTCTGCCTATCTGGGACCATGCTCACAACAAGCTATTTTTAACACTTGAGACGGAGGCTCCAAGGATCCATCCTCAGCACTCGGGGGTAATGCACTTGAACCAATTCAGCCATGGCTATGGGAGAAGAAGAGAGAGAGAGGGAGGAGAAGAGAGACAGAGAGAGAGAAAGGGGATAGTGGGGGTGGGGAAACAGATGGTCGCTTCTCCTGTGTGCCCTGACCAGGAAGGAATTGAAGCCGAGACATCCACACACGGGGCCGATGCTCTACCAGTGAGCCAACTGGCCAGGGATATTGGGCTATTTTCTAAACTCTTAAATACATCTTTTCTGAGGGAGGGGGGTTACCCCTATTAATAGAGGAAAATAGCTGGTAAGAGTGTGGGCCCTTGAGAAAGAGTACTTAAATTTGAATTCTTGATCCGAATTTTCTTCCTTCCTTCCTTCCTTCCTTCCTTCCTTCCTTCCTTCCTTCCTTCCTTCCTTCCTTCCTTCCTTCCTTCCTTCCTTCCTTCCTTCCTTCCTTCCTTCCTTCCTTCCTTCCTTCCTTCCTTCCTTCCTTCCTTCCTTCCTTCCTTCCTTCCTTCCTTCCTTCCTTCTTTCCTTCCTCCCTCCCTCCCTCCCTCCCTCCTTCCTTCCTTCCTTCCTTCCTTCCTTCCTTTCTTTCTTCCTTTCTTTCTCTTTCTTTCTTCCTTTCTTTCTTTCTCTCTCTCTCTCACTCACTTAAATAAATAAATAAATAAATAAATAAATAAATAAACAAATAGAGCAAGCGAAGAGCAAAATGTTCTATTCTATCTTTTACCTTATTTTTCAAAGATAAATTGAAATGTATTCTTTGTCCAAGCATCATTGGCTCTTCAGAAATGAAAATCAAAGAGTTCAGTAAAAGACTGAGTTTCTATAGGTGGAGTATGGGTAATTCAGGGGTGTTGCCTCTGCAGGAAACAGTTCTCCAAGTGATATTAGATGCATGGACTCCGGAGTCCGACTGCCTGAACTGAAACCTCAATTCTGCTAATTTTAAGGTCTGTGACCATGAGCTAGTCCTATTATCTCTATGGGCTTCAGTTTTCTTATCTGCAAAACAGAGATGATAATGGCCACTTACTTCATAAGGCTGTAGTGAGTAGTCCATGATTTCTTGAGAAGATTTAATGAGTTAATAGAGATTCAGCACTTAGAGCAGTGTGTGGATGATAATTAATACTATATAAACATTAGGGAATTATTCCCATTTTTAAAAAGCAGTATAATCAAAAGAAGAACTCCAATGGCTTTTGCCGTTGTGGAGAAACCCAGTTCAGATTTCATCAAGATCACATAAAGCCCAGTGAAAGTTATAAAGCACAGGAGCTTATTCCCTATTACTCATTTAAGATCAAGCTGGTAAATTTCAGTATTGCCTGTGCAGTTGTTTACCTTTTGTTAGTTTCACAAACAGAGAGGTTAACAACTATTCCTGTCTAAATTGTATTACTTGAAAACTTTGCCATTACTGTATACAGCCCTAAACCATTTTCTGTGATGAAATTGAAGAATCAAAGTAAATATTACCTTTCCTTGGATAAACTCACAGTTGCCACCAATTTATCTTGCAGCCCCACAAGGGATGGACCTTGAGACTTATCACCAAGAGAACATAAATTCAAACGGTAAGCAGCTGCTTCTGACCAAGCCAGAAGGAGGCCAACGCAGTGGCACTCCCCCCCCCCCTTTTTTTTGGCTATTCAATTACACAAGATAAATTTCTGAACCAGAAAACAGACTAGCTTATGGCTTGTTCTTTTTGCTAGTTGATTTCATTTAAATGAGCCCTCCTTACAACACAGTGGACAAACATTGCAACACCTTATTTACCAAAGTCAGATTTTCACAGCCAACACAATGGCAAATTTCTGGTATTGAACAATTTTAATGTGAAAAAAAACAAGCAGGAACAGTGCCCTTAAATCCTGAAGTCTCACAGTTAAATTTCAAGGTCGCAGAAAATGGAAAACTAGAAAGAACGTTACTCTGGGAATCTGAAAAGCAGATCACAAGTTTCACCTCTGCTGGTAACACATATAGGAAATTAGGATTTACCGTCAATTAAATTTTTCAACTCTATGGGAAAGTAAAATTTATTTACTCCAAACTATTGTTTCCATAGGTCAAAGTCCCATGGCTTAGGGAAATGAAGGTATGAAGGCTGGTTGGCAAAACAAGTAATGAGTCAAATTCCTGATACCCAAACTATTCAGTTTTCATTTAGAACATTCGGTCAACAGGTTTAACTGGTATTTATGGAGCATTTCTTAAGAACGAAACACTATAGTAGATATTTTCACATGTGTTCTCTCATAGGTTCCTTTTAAAAATCAAGTAACCTTGCCTGACTTGTAGTGGCGCAGTGGATAATGCATTGACCTGGAACGCTGAGGTTGCCGGTTTGAAACCTTGGGCTTGCCTGGTCAAGGCAAATCAGTGAATGACAAGCAATCAACAAACAACTAAAAATTGAAGCAACTATGAGTTAATACTTCTTTTTTCTCCCTCCTCTCTCTCCTCTGTGGCTGTGTTAGTTTGCTAGGGCTACCATACCAAAATACCACAGCCTCGGTGGCTTAAACTACAAAAATATATTTCCTTACATTTCTGGAGGCTGGGAGTCCAAGGTCAGGGTGTCAAAAGGATTGGTTTCATTCTGAGGCCATTCTAGGCTTGCGGATGACCACACCTTCCTGTGGCCTCCTTCTGTGCATTCTTGGTGTCCCTCCTCTCCTTATAAGGACTCCACTCATTGGATTGGATCTCAACCATGACATCATTTTACCTTAATTATCTTATTAAAGGCTTTATTCCAAACACAGTCACATTCTGAGATACTGAGTGTTAAGGCCTTAACACACGAATTTTGAAGGTGAACACAATTTAGCCCATAACAAGGCTTTCTATAAACTTAATCTAGCATAACCTGTTACAATTTAACTTATAGCTTAACCTGTTGTACCTCCTTCCACTTCAGTAACTGCATACTCAAATCTTAAGTCAGCTCTGCCCCAAACCAAATGCACCTTTTTCTTTTTATCTTTTTTGTTGTTATATTTCTCTCTTTTTTAAAGAGGGGGGTGGAGGAAGAGAGAAGCATCAATTCATTGTTTCATTTAGTTGGGCACTTATTGGTAGCTTCTCTTATGTACCCTGACCGGGGATTGAATCTGCGACTTCGGCGCTCTGGTAGAACACTCTATCCACTGGACCACCTGGCCAGGGCCTATGTGTTTTTACTTTTTTCTCTAACTTCCTTCATTTGTAATAACAACTATTCACTATTAAAAAATGCTAGGCTCTTTGATCTTTCTTATAATCTCATACTTTTCATAATGAGCAGGCAAGGCAATCTTTAGTAAACTCATTTTACTAATTTAAAAACAGGCTTACAGAAGTTGCATAACTTTCCACAAGTACCACAAATAAGAAGGATCTGAGTTTGAACTCAAATCTGACTCCCAAATCTATACTTTTAACAGTTAACTTTTTTTCTACTTATTAGACATGGAGCAGGAGTTTTCAAAGGTTTAATAAGCATCACAGAACCTTGCTGGTGTCTCCCACTTCCTGTTGTTGCAAAATTAATACGCTGAGAAGAAAAATTTTATTAGGTGAAAACTGGGCTTGAGCTAAATGGAAAAAAAGATCTAAAATGTTTTAAACATCTTCATAAACGTGGTTTTGTTATAAATTAAATCTATTTGTTCATCCTTTCTACTTACTTACATATGCTTCAATTGTATAAATGTGAAATTAGGGCTTTTCACCATGAGCACAGAGAAGGACAACAAATCTCTCATTAAGGCAGTACCCTTATGTAAATTATAACAGTGCCTTTGAAAACAGCACATGCCCAGAGAATAAATCCAGGGACAGTGGAGTACATTGCAATTTTTCCAAGACCTCAGTCATTAATTCAATTTCTACTTATTGAAACCTTACAGCCCTGGCTGGTTGGCTTAGCAGTAAAGCATCGACCAGGTGTGTGGAGGCCCTAAGTTATATTCCAGGTAAGGGCACACAGGAGAAGTGACCATCTAACTTCTCTCTCCTCTCCCCTTCCCCTCTCCTCCCACAGCCATGGCTTAATTGATTTGAGTGCATTGGCTTAGGGTGCTGAGGATGACTCCATGGAGCCTCTGCCTCAGGTGTTAAAAATAGCTCAGTTGAGAGCAGCATGGCCCCAGATGGGCAGAGAATCAGCCCCAGACAAGGTTGCCAGGTGGATCCCAGTTGGAGTGCATGTGGGAGTCTGTCTCTCTATTTCCCCTCTCTCACTTGGGAAAAAAAAAAGAAATCTCCTACAGTATCACACCCTGTGATAGGAGCTAAGGATAGAACAAGACAGAGGAAGTCCCTGCCTTCCTGAAATTTAGAGTCTAATGAGGGAGAAAGCCATTAGACAATGATCTACAGAAATAGCAAAGTAGTTAGTATTTTTGTTAGATCTGAGGGGAAATCAAACAATCTGGGCTGAGTACTTTGAGGGTCACAGACATGCTAGTGGCAGGCTGGTCCTGCAGACAACTTTTTCAACTATTAATTTCATTAACTAGTCAGGTGTCTTGTGCATTAATAAAATGTTTATAGTTGTGTGAAGAGACAAGTAATATGTTAGATTAAAACAATAGTTAATTTAGCCTGACCAGGTGGTGGCGCAGTGGATAGAGCATAGTACTGGGATGCAGAGGTCCCAGGTTTGAAACCCTGAGGTTGCCAGCTTGAGCGCGAGCTCACCCAGCTTGAGTGTGGGATCAGACATGACCCCATGGTCACTGGTTTGTGCCCAAGGTCTCTGGCTTGAGCCCAAAGGTCACTGGCTTGAGCCCAAGGTCGCTAGCTTGATTGAGCCCATGGTCACTGGCTGGATTGAGCCCAAGGCCGCTGGCTCGAGCAAGGGGACACTGGCTCAGCTGGAGGCCCCTGGTCAAGGCACATATGAGAAAGCAATCGATGAACAACTAAGGTGCTGCAAGAAAGAATTGATGCTTCTCATCTCTCACCCTTCTTGCTTGTCCGTGTCTGTCTCTCTTGCTAAAAAAATAAAAATAAACAAAAATTAAAAAAATAATTCAAACATTAAAAAAAAATTTGAACCTTGACTGAGTAGCTCAGTTGGTGAGAGCATCATCCTGATATGTCAAGTATGCAAGTTTGACCCCAGTCAAGGACGGTACGTAGAAGAATCAACCAATAGCCTGACCTGTGGTGGCACAGTACATAAAAAGCAGCAAACTGGAATGGTGAAGTTGCTGGTTCAAATCCCCAGGCTTGCCCAGTCAAGGCATATATACAACAAACAATTACAAGTTGAAGCTTTCTGCTCCCCCCACCCCCGCCATCATCTTTCTCTCTCTCCTCTTCCTAAAATCAATATATAAAATCTTTAAAGAAAAAAATGAATCAACCAATGAATGCACATATAAATGGAATGACAGGTTAATGTTTCTTTCTCTCTCCCAAATCAATCAATACATTTTTAAAAGAATCAACCAATGAATGCATAAGTGGAACAACAAATTGATGTTCTCTCTCTCAAATTAATTAAAACTAATTTTTTAAAAAACTATTTGGGCAAGCTGAAAACTGGGAGGCTTATTCAGAAGAACCAAGGAAGTTTTTGAAAGCAACATGTAAATTAAAACAAGATAAGAAGTCAACCAGATAAAGGAGAATAGAGATGCAGGTGGGAGAAACAGCCCTGACAAAGGTCCTCAAAAGGGAGGGTGCTCAAGGCGCTGGAGAGCTGGAAGGATGGTCAGAAAGGCTCTAAAGAAGTGCGAGGGGAGTGGCACAGACCCCACAGAGGATCTCTTGGTGAGGAAAAGGAATCAGAAAGAAGCATATAACCTGGATTACTTTGGAAGGAAATGCTATTGTGTAACTTCTTAAAGAAATAAAAAATAGAACTTTGTATCATTACCAGGGTAATGTAGTAATGTAGCTCCTTGTACTGTATCAGCGGGAGACACCTTTTATTGCCTCAGTGAGTATTATTCTGTGAATCACTTACAAGGATAGAAAGACATGGTAATAAGGATGGTAACCACCACCAGAATAAAACCTTGCTATCATCATGGAAGCCTCAAAACAAAGCCAAGAAATTTGTCAAAGAGTAGATTTCAGTTGCTCTCAATACGTATAAACACACACACACAATATGAAGTATGTGAGGAGATGTATATAATTAGCTTTTTTTGTAAATAATGGTTTTGTTGATTTCAGACAGAGAGGAAGGAAGAGAGAGAAACATTGATTTGTTGTTTCACTTATTCATGCCATCATTGGTTGATTCTTGTATGTGCCCTGACTAGAGAGCAAACCTGCAACCTCGGCATACTGGGAGAATGCTCTAACCAACTGACAGCTACTGAGCCAAAGCTTAATTAGCTTTTTTGTAGTAATCATTTCACAGTGTATTACAAAATATCAAAGCATCATATTTTACAATTTACATATATACAATTTTTCTTTCTTTTTAAAGCCAAGAAAAGCAAAATGGCTCCCTCTGAGATTTAGCAAAGCAGTCTGGTTAAAGAAGATGATTAATTTTAAAAGTAACACTAATGAATTCAAAAAGTTCAGGGGGCTTTCCAAGGATTACAGCAGGTCTTGAAAATTCTGACTTTCCTCCCCTTTTCTTTCCCATTTTCTTAAGTCATTTCTTCTTAAATGTTTACTCTTACAACACAAAAATGAACATAAGTCAACATTAAATGAGAACTTAGAAGATTCAGATTTAAGTAACAAAGAGAAAGGCAAATAAAAACTTCTATTTGTAATTTCTGCTAAACGGTAAAAAACTTATGCATGCCAAAGTGCCAGTCTTCATCATCTATTCATTATCAAGTGATGAAATCCTTATAAAACACTGATCAAATTTAGCAGATTTTGATCTTTATGTGAAATTACAAAGACTGCAAGTAAGAAAAAGAAGGCAGACAAATGTGCAAAGCCCAACCTTAACTTTTATAACATTTATATCAATAGGTAACATTTGTTGAGTGTTTGCTGAGGTCTTAATACCTATATTCTTTTTTTTTTTAATTTTATTTATTTATTTTTTACAGAGACAGAGAGAGAGTCAGAGAGAGGGATAGACAGGGACAGACAGACAGGAACGGAGAGAGATGAGAAGCATCAATCATTAGTTTTTCATTGCGCATTGCAACACCTTAGTTGTTCATTGATTGCTTTCTCATACGTGCCTTGACCATGGGCCTTCAGCAGACTGAGTAACCCCTTGCTAGGGCCAGTGACCTTGGGTTCAAGCTGGTGGGCTCTTGCTCAAACCAGATGAGCCCGTGCTCAAGCTGGCGACCTCTGGGTCTCGAATCTGGGTCCTCTGCATCTCAGTCCGACGCTCTATCCACTGCGCCACCACCTGGTCAGACAATACCTATATTCTTATACAATACTCACATTTTATAGTGGGAGACCTGAAGCACAGGATAATTAAATCACTTTGCCTCAGCTAATGATTGTGAGAGCTGACACCTGTTAGAAATGTACTTGTTTTGTATCTCTGTCAAGTGGTTTATGTATTATCTAATTTACTCTCCAGAAAAACACTCCAAGATTGGTATTACTATTGTCCTAGTATTATTTTAGATGACAAAACTAAGATTCAGTGTTGAAAAATGATAGGTAGTATATGAAAGAGCAGTAATTCAAATCCCATTCACCTGTATACCACATACCAGCAGCCACTACAGAGTATCATGAATAGACAGATCCTTTTAGGTCATGCCTTTCTCATATAACAAAGGTGATGTGTAATAGTAATAAAAGTGATAATACACTAATTTGAAAAGGTGTGCACCCCCATGTTCAATGCAGCATTATTTACAATAATAGCAAAGACATGGAAATAACCTAAGTGCCCATTCTATGAATGAACCGATAATGAAAATGTTGTATACATACATACAATGAAATATTACTGAGTCATACAAAAGCAGAAAATCCTGCAATTTTTGGCAACATAGATGAACACTGAGAGCATTATGCTAAGTGAAATCAGACAGAGAAAGACCAATACCATATGATCTCACTTATATGTGGAACCTAAAACAAACAAAAAGCAATAAAACCAAAAAACTCCACCAAAAGTCCTAGACAGAGAACAAAAAATGTGACTGCTAGAGTCAAAGGAGTGAGAGGTGAGAAAAATGAGTGAAGATAGTAAAAAAATATAACCTTCCAGTTTGCAAATAAGTCATGTGGACATAATGTGAGTAGTTAATAATACTATATTATATATTTGCCAGTTGCTAAAAGAACAGATTTTAGAAGTTCTTACCACAAGATAATAAAGCTATAAATAAATATGGTGATGGATGTTAAGACTTACTGTGGTGATCATCTCAAAATATATACATATGTCAATTCATTATGTAGCACACCTGAAACTAATAATGTTATACATCAATTATATATCAATAAGAAAATTAAATGAGAATTTTGTTATCAGAGATATTTTAGCTAGTGACCTCACAAATCCTTTGGCGATAAAACATAGCAAAGGTTAATTTTAATAAGAAGGGAAAGATAAACCCAGAGTGGTGGCTTTTAGCCATTTTGGTCATGGTCATATAGAACACAACACAACACATAGACACACATATCTTTTTCTTTTTTTTTTTTTTTTTTTTTTTTTACATAGTCAGAGAGAGGCATAGATAGAGATAGACAAGAACGGAGAGAGATGAGAAGCATCAATCATCAGTTTTTCATTGCAACACCTTAGTTGTTCATTGATTGCTTTCTCATATGTGCCTTGACTGTGGTCCTACAGTAGACTGAGTAACCCCTTGCTAGAGCCAGCGACCTTGGGTCCAAGCTGGTAAGCTTTGCTCAAAACAGATGACCCGGGCTCAAGCTGGCGACCTCGGGGTCTCGAACCTGGGTCCTCCGCATCCCAGTCCAACGCTCTATCCACTGCGCCACCGCCTGGTCAGGCAACACACATATCTTTTTAAATACAGTTTAATGTAGTCCATAAGTGCTTTCAGAAGCCCCTCTAGTGGAACAGCTAATAAGGAACCTAAGCTAGGGCAAAGCCCATAAAAGATGAGAAATCTAGGTTTTCAAAAGAATAGCTCTCCCAATTCATTTTTCCCTAATGCCTAGCCCATTATAAATGATTTGTACTGGCAGTGGTTATAATAGTTCACCATTCATTTCTTACATTTCTATCACAGATTTTTAGACTCTTATTATGTGTAAGATACCATGTTGAGCTCTGGAGATATGGACACATGATAGCCTCTCCTTTAAAGTTAAGGGGTGAAATCACATGCGCGCGTGCACACACAAACACACACACATAGAGCCACAAAGACTAACACAGAGACAAAGACAAAACGGAACAGAGACAGAGAGAAGCAAACTAGCACTATAAAACGTGACTACAGCATGCTATTGACACCTGTAGAAGGGTCACTTTCATCTAACAAGGGTAAGGAAGGATTTCAGTATTCATCTACAGTTGAAAGCAAATAGGACTTTCACAAAAGAATAAAAACACGGGCATATGTTACCAACTATATTTCGCCCACAACATATGGAGTTGATAAGGAACATGATCAGAGCTATGCATTACAAAGATTCAACAACATTTAAAGTATGTGTAAGGCACCAGGCATCTTACACAATTAGATGAGTCAGGGCTGGGAACAAGGAAAACATTTAAAAGGCTATCACAATAGTTACGAAAAGTGAGGAGGGTGTGAACTACTGTGGTAGCCATAGAACTGAGAAGGAGGGAACAGATGAGAGGAGTAGAATCAACATATGTTAATGAATGAAGAAGGTTATAAAGACAATGGACTCAAGAATTCTTAGTTCTTGAGCCATGATGACTGGGAGAATGGTGAGATTAAGAAAGCCTAGAAATGAAGCTATTCTTATGAACTATAGTTGGGGGCTGGAGAATTTAAAATACCAGAAAGAGATACCAAATAGAGGTATTTGGTAGGCAATTGTAAATTCATTAACTCTATTTGGGATGGATTTTGAATTTGCTGCTTAGAAGTGAGAACTAGCCCAGACCGAGGAACTCAGTTGGTCAGAGCATTGCCCTGATATGCCAAAGTTGTGAGTTCAATTTCAGGTCAGGGCACATATAGAAGAGACTGATGTTCTGTCTCTTTCTTTCTCCCTTCTTCTCTCTAAAATCGGTAAAATAATCATTGAAAAAAAGTCTGGCCTGACTGCGTGGTGGCACAGTGGATAGAGCATCAGCCTGGGATGCAGAGGATCCAGGTTTAAAATCCGGAGGTCGCCAGCTTGAGCATGGGATCATAGACATGATCCCATGGTCGTTGGCCTGATGCAAAGGTCGCTGGCTTGAGCCCCAGGTCACTGGCTTGAACCGGGGTCATTGGCTCGGCTGGAGCTCCCCAGTCAAGGCACATATGAGAAAGCAATCAAAGAACAACTAAAGTGCCGCAACGAAGAATTGATGCTTCTCATCTCTCTCCCTTCCTGCCTATCTGTTTCTATCTGTCCCTCTCTCTGTTGCTCTCTGTCTCTATCACAAGAAAAAAAAGTCTGATTTGTCAGAGACTGCCATGCTGAAAGACACCAAAGAAATATGGAGAAGTCCTAAAATATGAGACACCATTTGAAGAAAGAAAAACCAAAAAAGCAGTAAGACAGATTATCTGTGTGAAGAAGCCACTTTGTAAGGAGAGGCTCCAGCATTAGGTGCCTAGACTTCTGCCACGTTAGTCAGAGCTGAACCCACCCAAGCTCTTGCCAAATTTCTGACCCACAAATTCATAAAATATACTGCTACTACTATCACAACCACGACTACTGCTGCTGCTACCACTGCTAATAACAATCATGTTCTTTCAAGCCCCTATAAACCATTATGTTTTGGAGTATTTTTTTAACGCTGCAATAAATATCAAGAAGAGAATGTGAGAATAAACTAGATGCCACAGTATACTTGTGGAGGCAGGCATGCAGAAATAACACTGTGATATATGTCATCTCTTGGCCTGAGAAAGAACACAAAGAAACAAGAAGAGGTGACCCAAAAGAGCTTTGTTTTAAAGGGGGGGGGGACTTGTATTAGCAAGCTCCTCTAGGTACTTACAGAATATATAATATTAAAGATATATTTTTATTTTTGTTTTTTCTTCTTTTTCCAAGTGAGAAGAGGGGAGATAGACAAACAGACTTCTTCATGTACTCTGATTGGGATCCACCTGAGAACTCCTGTCTGGGGCTGATGTTCTGCCCATCTGGTGTCATGCTTGCAACTGAGCTATTTTTATCACCTGAGGCTAATGTGCTTGGACCAACTGAGCCATCCTCAGTGCCTGAGCTAACTCTTGAACCAACCGAGCTGCTGGTTGCAGGAGGGAAAGAGGGAAATAGGAAGGTGAAAGAAGCAGATGATCATTTCTCCTGTGTGCCCTGACCAGGAATCAAACCTGGAACATCCACATGCTGGGCTAACTCTCTACCACTGAGCAAATCGGCCAGTGTAAAGAGATATTTTTCAGTCAGTTCATTTATTTACTTACATGGTTTTCATTCAGTTTCACTTCTTCAATAAAGGCAAGCAGTATTGAAAGAGAAATAAGAGAAATTATAAAGTAGCATGAACTGTTAAAGAGCAAGAGTTGATTATAGCTATTTAGGGTGTAACCATCATTTATGAGTTCCATTTCCAGTCAATAACAATACAATGGGAAGCTATATATAATCCATGGCAATTTGAAGTCAAAGTAGGTCTAAATAATTTCAATTAAGTTTACATAGATCTAACTATGATGGAAGTTGTCTTTCTTTTCCTGCAAATGAGCTTATGTATAGGTTGGTTCTATATAAAACACAATATGATTAGCAATATAATTGCCTGGAAAATTATATACAAAGTATGTTGATGAACAGTAAGTCAATACTGTATATAAAAAAGGAACAAGGACATCTTAGCCCTTATTGTTCCCCATATAGTTGGCATCTGTCTTAATGTGCCATAATTAAGTATTGCTTTATTATTTTCCATAAATAATGTGCCATAATTAAGTACTGCTTTATTATTTTCCATAAATAATGTGCCATAATTAAGTATTGCTTTATGATTTTCCACAAACCCATTTAATCACTAAAAAATAATACATTACAGTACAGCATTTGAGTTGGGTTTTTTTTATGCCCTTCTTTACCCCAAAGGATACCTGTGATTTTAACAGATCAGGGAACAGTCTTCTGAAGAACACAAGAGTTTAAAAGAAAGAGCTTCTGGCTCTGGTGGAATGGCTCTGTTGGTTAGTGTTGTCTCAATACACAAAGGTGGCAGGTTTAAACCCCATTCAGGGAACATACAGGATGTTCTCTTTCTCTCTCTCTCTCTCTCTCTCTCTCTCTCTCTCTCCCACCTTTAAATAAAAAAATAATAATTAATTAAAAATAATAAAATAAAAAAGAGCTTTTGATAACATGAATTTATTTACAAAGAACAAAGAAACAAATGCTTTGTAAGGCTACCACAATCCTTTCTGGACAATTTCCTGTGCTAATAAGTGTCACTGGTACTTGGGTGTTAAAACAAAGGTAAAATGTTAAATTTCTGTAAAAGAGAAGTATTATACCTGAGAATATCCAGTGGTGGTTTGGTAAGGTGCTTGACCTTTTTCTGGCTACAGAAGATTCAGATTAATATGTCTACTGAAAGACTATTTAAACCCATTCCTATTGTTAATAATCAAGTCAATTGGTCGTTAATTTTAAACTCCATTACATACAAGGCCAAGAGATTGAAGTGAGTGGTAATGTTACTAAGCCTATTTTTCATGAAACATCAAAGATACAGGCCATGCCTGACCAAGCAGTGGCACAGTAGATAGAGCAAATAGACCTGGAATGCTGAGGACCCAGGTTCAAAATCCTGAGGTTCTGCCTTGAATGTGGGCTCACCAGCTTGAGTGTGGGATCATAGGCATGATCCCATGGTCACTGGCTGGAGCACAAGGTCGTTGACTGGCTTGAACAAGGGGTCACTAGCTCTGCTGTAGCCCCCTGGTCAAGTCACATATGAGAAAGCAATCAGTGAACAACTAAGGTGCCACAACTATGTGTGTTGATGCTTCTCATCTCTCTCCTTTCCTGTCTGTCCCTCTCTCTCTTAAAATATATATATAAGTTTTGCCTGACTTGTGGTGGCACAGTGGATAAAGCGTCCACCTGCAACACTGAGGTTGCCTGTTCCAGACCCTGGACTTGCCCAGTCAAGGCACATAGGAGAAGCAATTTGATGCTTCTCACTCTAACTGCCTCATCATTTCTCTTTCTCTCTCTCTCTCTCTCTCTCTCTCTCTCTCTTTCTCTCTCTCTTCTCACTAAAATCTATAAATGAAATCTTTTAAAAAGATTTTTTAAGATACATGTTTTAGTTAAAATTTCTTTCACCACTATGTACTAATGTGTCATTCAACTGGTTCAGGGCCTCTTTTAGGTTGATAGGAAGGCTCTCTTTTGTGTATCTGCCACCTCTCCTTTAAAGATCTCAATCATTACTATCTCCCTATTCCTTCCCCCTTTTGAATCCTAAAAGCCCTGGGGTGTCCCTGTCATCAAAGAAATGGAAGCCATATCAATAAAGCCATGCTGCCTTTAGTTGAAGAAGATTAAGAGCACCTATCTCAAAGAATGAGTCAGCCTACCCAACTTGGAAGCCATTGCCACTTAAGAGGCACTACGGATGTGTAGCTGGCGTCAGTGCCATTGGTGATAAGCCTATATATCTATCTGAGCCATCCTGCCAATTCCCAGCCCTTGTTAGGCACAGCATTTAGGATCTTCACTAAGCAAATGGCAATGGAAGCAAGTAAAAGGAGTCAAATAGGGCTGACAGAGGGGAACACTAATACTAGCACTAGCATATATGAAGACACAAGAAAGGAGAGTAGAAGAGAGGAAAAGAAGGTAAGAACAACCTGGCCTGTGGTGGCACAGTGGATAAAGCATTAACCTGGAATGTTGAGGTCTAAGTTCGAAACCCTGCGCTTGCATGGTCAAAGCACATATGGGTATTGATGCTTCCTGCTCCTCCCCAGCTCTCCTCTCTAAAATGAATAAATAAAATCTTTAAAAAAAATTAAAAGAAGATAAGAACAGAATATTTTAAGGAAAGGTATTGACTGAGCTAAGTAAGAAAGCTTTTAACCAGAGAAAAGCCTTAAAAGTGTATATTCAGAACATTATTAAACCCCAAATGCCAAATTTTGAGCTGCTCATTTTCTTTATCAAGTATCCAAATTCATAAAGTTATGACTTGCCTTTACATATATAGGAAACAATCCTTGGGAAAGGTGTCTCAAGGCACATTGATAGTGTAGAGTGCCCTGGCCAGTTGGCTCAGTGGTAGAATGTCGGCCTGGCGCACAGGAGTCCCGGGTTCAATTCCCGGCCAGGGCACACAGGAGAAGTGCCCATCTGCTTCTCCACCCCTCTCCCTCTCCTTCCTCTCTGTCTCTCTCTTCCCCTCCCGCAGCCAAGGCTCCATTGGAGCGAAAGTTGGCCCGGGGACTGAGGATGGCTCTGTGGCCTCTGCCTCAGGCGCTAGAATGGCTCTGGTTGCAACAGAATGACGCCCCAGCTGGGCAGAGCATCGTCCCCTGGTGGGCATGCCGGGTGGATCCCGGTAGGGCGCATGCGGGAGTCTGTCTGACTGCCTCCCTGTTTCCAACTTCAGAAAAATACAAAAAAAAAAAAAAGATAGTGTAGAGTAACCCTGTGAGGTATGCACAAAACGACACAAGTTAAGACAAACAAATATTACCATTATGTATTATTCAATCTTAAAAAAGGTTTTTTTTTCCATCTTTTTTGATAGTCCTTATTCCCTTTCAAAAAGTGATGTGATGCTCTGTAAACATTTCGGGCTGTTGCTTGAGGATCGTTTTCTTAAAACGTTATATATTTCCTTTCCAAGGATTCTTTCTCAATTGTGGATTGAGCACTTGAATTTTAAGTTTAAGAATCAAAATTGAATGAAATAGACATAAGGAAGTGTTCCCTAGAACACAGAAGTTTATGACAATAGAAAGAATGCTTACAATAAAACATGAATTGTCCATGTTTTTTTCCTCAGCCTAAGCAATGAGCTCATATAGACGTAACGGTAAGGCAGTGATCTCTTAACTTACCATTTTTCAAGAAATGTTTTTCATGAAGGCATTCAAGTAGTACAAAGACGAGAGAAAATGATCTGCTTCCCATATCTGTAGATAAAATTAAAGAGATGCAACACAATAAATTTTGAATTAGGAAGAGTTTTTAGTTCTAGTCCTAGTTCTGTCACAAACTAGCTGTCATTATGAGCAAATCACTTCTCTGGACCTAATTTTCCACCTCTGTCGCTAGGTCACCATAAAAGTTCTTTCAGCTCCAGCATGTTTATAATGAACACATTAGAAATTTACAAATAGATTTGGGCATAAACATATAATTAAAGTTTAATCAAGCCATTTGGTCATATTTACACCATGGACTTATTTGGATGAGAACTAGGAATTCTGGGGCATTCTAATTTACCAGTTAGCAAATCATAATTCATCTAAGAATTAGTGGTGAGAAGAAAGTATGAAGGGACAGATTTTCCACCCCAAAATATGTCTTGTTGGCATGAAATTGTTCTAGACTGATTATTTTTAAGAAACAAAAGGCTTTGTACTTTGGTTTCTTTTCAGATCCCATAAATCTTTTTGCCTTTTACTGAAGAAATGAAAGCCTTCGGAAAAGCATTTTACTTCCCCCTTAACTGCTGGAAAGAATTTAAATAGAGGGCCTGCTCCAAGAGAAGAGCTGTCGCCAGAGATTAGTACAAAGATTTCGGGCCACTTGTGGTGGGGACGAACTTGGCAGGGCTTGGAGACCAAGGTCCTCTCTGTATCCCATTGTCTCTGCATGGCCAAGCAAACATTTATTATCTCCATGTAAAATGCCTTCCTCTCTTTGAAAGTTCCAGACTCTTAACCCTGTATCTTAGTGCAGAAAGGCAAGTAAGTCTCAACTGTCTATCTATGGACCTCATATTTTTATGAAGCCCCCATATAGACAAAATTAAATGTTTCTCTTGTTAATCTCTCTCATGTCCATTTAATACTTAACTCAGCCAGAAGAACCTAGAGGGTGGTGAGTTTTGCTTTTGTAAGATTTTCTTACTCCACTTTTAATTGACTGTCATATTATGGTAAATGTTTAAGAAATTTTCCAAATTAGTAAAATCTCTGTTCAACCCAAAACTTCAGCAATAAATCCAAGGGTGAACAAAGGCCTCATGTTTTTAGCTCTTTTTTCCCCTCAATGAATTGTTTTTCCATATGAAATAGGGTTGGATAATAGTACTCAATACTAGATCTAATTTGACTAAGTAGTCAAACGTCCATATTACACCACGGTGCGAATGATTCTATGTCTAACACTGCAGATGCTTATCAAGAGCTGGTGTTACAATACTGAATGAGAAATAGAGAAAATAATACACAATATTATGTTTTCTTGGAAAGAGATGGGATACAAATAACAATCTTTGAACATTAAATGCCTTTTGTAATTAGTAATCATGCACAGCAATACAGTAGTTCTGACTCTCTGAGCATATTGACAAACAGCCATGTCTAAATTACACGAAATATCTCCAGCTGCTGAAAACCACTGGAGATAAGTAGTAGCTCTGTTGCAACTTAACAAATTAATCATATCTTACCATCTCAATGTTTCTTGGAGAAGACATTTTTTTAAACTATTTTGAGCCTGACTGGGCGGTGGCACAGTGGATAGAGAATTGGCCTGGGATGCTGAGGACCCAGGTTTGAAAGTTTGAGGTCGCTGCCTTGAGCATGGGCTCATCCGGATTGAGTGCGGGCTCACCAGCTTGAGCATGGGGTCATAAACTAGCTCAGCTAGAGCCCCTTGTTCAAGGCACATATGAGAAAGCAATCAATGAACTAAGGTGCCACAATGAAGAATTGATGCTTCTCATCTCTCTTTTTCCTAGCTGTCTGTCCCTCTCTCTCTCCCTCTCTCTGTCTCACTTAAAAAAAACAAAACTATTTTCAACCCTTTACAAAAAATTTTGTGATGATCAGCAATCCCAGAATGATTTTTTTCCTTATCTGTGTTTGCTCATATAGCAAAAACTAATCCAGGAAGTTTTGCTGGTTTTGCTTTATTTCAGGTAAACATTTTCAAATAGGAAGGTTATGCCACTTTTGCTCCATTTCCCATAAACAGTTGGAAAACTCGAAATAGTGCAGTCCTCCTGCTCTCTCCCTGTCAGTACAATAACCCTGCATCATACTCAAGCCCCAAGATTGATATTTCATTGTTAAGGAAAGAACTTAGGTACTTTCTTCCAGGCTATGCTGGGTGAATAACATCTGGTCTGACTGAATCCCAACTCTCATTCACTAGCTATGTAACCAGGGGCAAATCACATAGACTGCCAAGCTTCAGTCACAGGATTTGTAAATTACAGATACAATGATAACATTGCAATGATTATATAAGCTAATATTCTACACTTCCTGCCACAGTATAGGAACTAAATACAGAGAAGTTGTTGTTAATAAGTCTGAAATATCATGCCAATTACATTTCTTTTCCCACTAATAAAGATGTGTTTTGCAAAAAGATTGTTCATCTCTCCTTCCCTCATATTTCTTACTTATCAAGGATGTGGTTAGAACAAATATCTGTTTTTCACAATCAAGCCACACAAAGTACTGTTAATTTGCTAAGATTAAATTTATACCATTTTACATCAGTGCAACAAATGTTAAGGTATCATTGAAAACTATAGTTTGTGCACATATTATTATACTTTTATAAGTTTTTAAAAATAAATTCTATCTTCCCACTATGTCCAATAAAAATTCATTAAATCTTTGGGGTTTTTTATTTTAATTTGAAATAGAACACAATTTTTCTAGAAAAATGCCTTCTATCACAACTACATGGAATAGACAATTACTCAATGGAGGTAAATGAAAAGACTAGCCTTATATGAGAAAGAGAAACACTCTTTGTTTTTTTTCCCTTCCAATTATTTTTGAAACTTCCGTGTATGTGTGTGTGTGTGTGTGTGTGTGTGTGTGTGTGACAGCTGGCATGCCCACTAACAATTGTAAATATCTGCATTATGAACTTTCACTCCAGTTTTAACAACTTTCACAAACCCCCACATTTTGATATCATAGAATCCCTCTGAGAACAGTTTCATCTTCAGTCTGCATACATGCAGTTGGAATAATGTACTCTCTACTGAGACCAATATGTGTAGGGAAATTTTCATATAAACTGTTTTCAATGTTACTGGGGAAATATATATAAGATACACTATTTCGTTATAAATTTGCTATTGCTCATGATGAAATTTCTTAGTGTTCCTCTATGACTCTTAGAAGGCTAAAGCTAAGGCACTGAACACTTGCACAGGGAATCTGATATCTGATCAAGTTTTTCTTTTTTTTATTAAGATGAAATATTTGAAAGATGACCAGTGAACCAAGATTTTAAACATGATTTTTCTCTTATAGCTAAATGGACATTTATCAAATGCTTATTAAGACAGCTTGAGAACCAGAAGAAAAATGATGAATTTCTCATGAAGAAAGATTGCATTTTTTCTTTTTTTAACGAAGTAACTAACATCCATCATTTCACCCTTCCTCTACTACACTCCTGTTTACTGTTTAATTGATGTCTTTGGATTTGGCTTTTTTGCTTAGTCATCCTATCTATCAAGGAAGATGAATGAAATCAATACTCCTACAGGGAGAATGAGTTCACTAATATTTACATTTATTTTCTTTCTTTCTTTTCCCACTCCAATCTGTTACCATACTACATACCTTTCAAATGACTCTACAATGCTCTCTGGTTAACAATGAATCAACGGAATTTTTTGCTATTCTTCCCTTTACAAAATTGAAACCCCCTATTAATGGTAATGCTGCAGAACAAAGAGAAAAAGCAATAGAAAGAGCTTTGAAGAGGAATGATAAGGACAATATTAGTGGCTTATTGAAAACAAATTAGGACAGACAGACTAGAGTTTTAACAAATGATGGCATGCAATGAATATGTGATTGAACTTTTAAAGGTGATGCCACTGTTTCCGAAATAAATTTTTATTGTGGCAATTTATTTTCCTGACATCCAAACTGGATTTTGTGGCTGCAAATTGATGTATCTTTGTAAGGTTGTTTCTATTGACATGTTTTTCAAATTAAAATATAAATGTCTTTGCATGCTTGGAGTTTGACTTGTTCCCTTAATTTAAAAACTTGCAATCCAGCCCTCATCAGGTGGTTCCGTGGATAATGTGTTGTCCAAATGCAGGTTCAATCCCTGGGACATATCAATGTGTACACATGGAAACGGAACAACTAGGAGTCACTTTTCTCTCTCTCTCCCTTGCTCTCTCTCTCTCTCTCTCTCAAATCAATGGAACTTTTTTTAAAAAAGAAAGAAAACAAAACTTGCATCCAATTTAAAAGTATTTCTTTTGCATTTAAAACTTGAAAATGTCTTCAATGCTTAAAGGAAAAATTAGTACATTTGGTTCTTTAATTGAATTTAATAGCTCTAAGATCATAATTGCTGATATTAAAAACTTTTACAGGGAATAAAATAAATATATGTTATTAATTCTCCTTAAACTAATAAGTGCAAATGAACATAAAATGATTTTATATTGCTTCAATAACTCTATGAATATTCAATTTAAAATATCAAACGATTCTATTCTTTTATCTTAAAAGACCTCAATGTCTTTTATCATCATTTGGATTATTTAGGATATCATGGAAATGACCCTGATCTTTCCCTCTGGAAATTTCTTTTCTCTTAAATGTACTTAATTATGAAGTAAAAATGCCATCAAAAAATAGGTCAGCGATGATTCTGACAGGGTAGTTTTCACAGGGTGAATACTGACAGAGTGAATAAAGTCAAATTATAATTTTAAAGAGCAAACTAACAACTGGATAGTCGTTGCACAAGTCCATCTCTCATTCTTGACCCTCATACCAAATCCAAATTCACGTTAACAATATTTTTGTTTAGTTGGTTAGTTGTGTGGGTGTGGGTGTTTGTGTGTGTGAGAGTAGTGTTAAATAACCTTTCTTTCCCTAGAATTTTTTTCTAAAATGATTAGCAATCAAATAAATGGTACTAGTATGGTTCCACACCAACCACCCCATACCACCTAAAAAATAATAAATTTAGTCTTGGCCAGATGTTTCAGTAGATAAATCATTGAGCCAGCATATCAGAGGTTGTAGGTTTAATCCCCAGTCAGGGAACATGCGAGAAGCAATCAAAATAATAATAATAATAATAATAATAATAATAATAATAATAAATTTAAAAGAACTTTATGATGGTATAAAAGTTGCATTTTAACTAAATATGTAACCCTCTGAAATATAAATGTAACCAGAATTCCCCCAGGACTTTGCAACTTCTATTGTATAAAAGATCATAACAACATTAAAAATTAAATTTCACTAGCTTGTTACACTCACGCATCTACTACAGTTAGATTTCCAGCTCCTACCAACTCCTCCCCCAGTTACTTAGGAATTACTGGGATCACCATCCCCACACCTAGGAGGATATATTTTTCTCATGTTAATGTAAGTCCTTCAGTTCTTGTGCTCAGAGGGTGGCATCTCAACTCTTGGCAATGCTGCCTCTCTTCGCTCCTTAAAGCTGCAAAATATTTTGGGGTGTAAAAATATTGCTGTCTTGTATCAAGCATTACAACTGGGGTGCCAGACCGAGGCTTGATGTGCTTTTAAGAAAATGCCGTTCACCAGTCTCTGGCATTCACAGACTGGCGCTTGTTTAGTTCTCTACTACCCTCTCATCTCATGAAAAGGGATGCTTCTAATTAATTCTGCTTGCCTTTGTTCCATCAATGGGAGTCCAAACCATCCCTCCCACATTCCAAGGGACCCACATGTCACCTTCAGGCCTTTCTCTCATAGCTAAAAAGGTAGTTAAAACTAACAAAAAACCAACTTGGACTGAAAGGATGCACACATAGTCATATTTGGCATTTCAATTAGACTCAGTAAGAACTAGGATGGATCCACACTCCCTGATCTGGATTTCCAAAATCCAAAATGTTCTGAAAAGTTTTTCCAAATTTGGTACCCAATTGACTCAGTTCAGTAAAACTTAAACTGTAGTTTAAAAAAGAATAAAGTAAAAAACAAACAAACAAAAAAACAACAACTTGAACTGTAGTATTTCAGGCTTATGTTTCATTAACTTTGTATTCCATTTATTGTAAACATTGAGAGGAGTATCGCTTCAGACCCCACGTGGGCTGTTACCCAGTAACAGCCTATACTCCAGCTTACTTTACCAAAACCCAACATTTCTGAATTCCAAAATCTATCTGGCCCCATGAGATCATATCATATACTTGCATGCATTTGTATTCTGAGATTATATGGCTACCATTTACTGAAAGAGAGTAAAACATAACTTGTGAAAAGAAACAAAACTGCTGAATGAGATGAAGGAATCTCTAGCATTTATTTATTCACTGTCATTCATTCAAAAACACTTTTTAATAAACCTCATTATATGGTAGCTGCCCTATAATATGTTAATTTCCAAATGCCATATCTATACACATTCACTGATCGTTATCATCATCAATTCTTATTGTTATTACAATTGATTGCCAAAAAATATATAGTTACTAACCAATATATCAAAAGTAGGCTTATTTTAAATACCAGATACTTAGTTGTTCTAAGTGAGGAGCCTTTATTGGGCTTCCCCGGACCCAATTCCAACATGTCTGTGTGTGGCGCCTTGCCCACACCAACAAGCAATTTTCTTACACCCTAGCTATTAAGGAGACACCAGTAGAGAGCTCAAGAATTTATTACAAAGAATATTAAAGGATACAAACCAACAGGCAGAAGAGATTCGTAGTGGGAGGTCTTGAACAAAGAGCTTCTATTGCCTTGGGAGCCTGGGGCCCCAGCACTGTTGTCCAGAAAAACATCCTGATTCCTCATCCTGAAAGTTATCTGAACTCCTCCTCTTTTTTTTGAGTTTTTAAGAGAGGCTTCATTATGTAGGCATGATTGATCAACTCACTGGCCATTAGTAACCCATTCAACTTTTAGCTCCTCTCCTCCCCAAAAATGAGAGGGTAGGATAGGAAGTTCCAACCCATTACTCAAGGTTGCTTCCCCTAGCAATGAAACCCATCCTTAAGTACTTTCAAAAGATCACTTTCATTAACATAAATCCTAAGGTGGAAGTAAAGGACTTGTTATGAAAAGCAAGACACCCATTTCCCCTTTGTGGCTCTGAAGTGATTTCAGGAACTGAGAACAAGAGACCAAATATTATAATAAAAGAAGGTCCAATTGCTCTTCTCACTCCTCAAGTTCCAAATGAGCTTGGAACTGTGGATGAAGACAAAATATATATGAAAAATATATGTCGGTCAGCTGAATGACTATACATATTGCAACTTGTAATGGATGTGTAAACAAAACATCAGCCCACATAGAAAAAGCCCTTCTAAACTGCCCACTAATTCATTGCAAAGTATGTTTTTGAAAGTCACTTCAATTTCGAACTGCCAAACCAGCTCAAAATGGTCCGATCTGGTTTCCAAAATACTGAGTTGCTTTTCTGAAACAACAGATCAAAACTGCATGTCATACCACTGAAGCATGTGCAGAGGAAAGAACTTTCACTTCCAGGTGCAACAAGAACCAAAGTCTCCACCACCTTCCACCCCCAACTCCCCCCCCCACACACACACACACATGCACATGGAACCAAAGGAAAGGGACATAACTAGAACTTGAACTCTGGTTCGTTGTCCAGAAAGATCCAGTGCTGACACCTTTATCATAAATTGTAAGGTAACCAACTTTTTTACAATAAAAAAGAGGACAAAAATAAATTAAATGAAACAATATCGTAAATAAAAGAAACATTTTATTCATTGCAACAATACACTATAATATGATAAATGCATAATAAAAACATTTGTAATATTTTATATTGTAATTATGCTTTCATGCCTATTAATTTTTAATAATAATTGTAAGAAAAAAGTAGATACAAATAAATACATCACACACAATGGATCAACTCTGCATTGATCGAATATGGACATTTACAGATTAGTCTTCCAATATCAAAAAGGAGGACATGTAGGAGGACACTTTTTGACAGAGGACAGAACTTAAAAAAGGAGGACTGTCTTCCCTATAGGAGGACAATTGGTCACCTTATAAATTGCCAAGTTCGCCTGACCTGTGGTGGCGCAGTGGATAAAGCATCAACCTGGAAATGCTGAGGTCGCCAGTTCGAAACCCTGGGCTTGCCTGGTCAAGGTACATATGGGAGTTGATGCTTCCAGCTCCTCCCCCCTTCTCTCTCTCTGTCTCTCCTCTCTCTCTCTCTCTCTCTCCCTCTCCTCTCTAAAAAATGAATAAAAAAAAAATTAAAAAAATAAATAAATAAATTGCCAAGTTCCAAGGTCCTCTAATTAAAATTTGCCCTACCAGCAGTTCCACATACCTGTTCTCCTTACCTCTTAGAAACCATTAACCTAGTCCAGTAAGCAAGAAGGATTTGAGACACCATCAGCTATCCCATGTTCTCCGGTGGTGCCTTCTTGCTCAATAAATCTTTCATTACCTCAAAGTCTGATGTTTTAAGTTTTGGCTTTTTGAAGCATCTACAGTGGTAGTCAACTTGGTCCCTACCACCCACTAGTGGGCATTCCAGCTTTCATGGAGGGTGGTAGCAGAGCAACCAAAATATAAATAAAAAGATAGATTTAACTATAGTAAGTTGTTTTATAAAGATTTATTTATTCTGCCAAACTTAGCGAAAATCAGACATAAAGTACTTGGTAAGTAATTATTTTTATATGTTTTAACCTGCTGTAACTCTGCTTTATAAATTTGATAAAGTAAAGTTACTTCCCTACTTTATAAATCACCATTACTGTGGAACCGGTGGGCGGTTAGAAAATTTTACTACTAACAGAGATACAAAAGTGGGCGGTAGGTATAAAAAGGTTGACTACCCTGATCTAGCACATAAACTTGGGTTCAGCAGCAAATTCAATAACATTATTTTTACACTTTAAATTTCCATTTTATTTCTCCAGTGAGCATACATGGGGATCTCTCCAGTATACAGATCAAATCATCATCATTGAAAAATGTACTCTAGGCCTGACCTGTGATAGCACAGTAAATAAAATGTCAACCTGGAACACTGAGGTCACAGGTTCAAAACCTGGGGCTTGCCTAGTCAAGGCACATATGGGAGTTGATGCTTCCTGCTTCTCTCTCTTTCTCCTCTCTAAAATAAATAAATAAAGTCTTTGGAAAAAAACTGAAAGAGGAAAATGTAATCTAAATAGTAAAACTAAAAAATAAAAAGCCACTTCTGACATATTATACTATATATTGACTTTCCATGACCAATATAAAGTATGAGAAACACTGGTCACCAAGTGACAGATCATTTTTTTCACAGTGAAAAAGGAATTTTTTAGACAAATAATACATGCTCATTGTAACTATCTCAAAGAATATATTGAAGTATAAAGAAGAAAGCAAAAGTCATTTGGTTTCCTTCTCTTTTTTTAATTTTACTTATTTATCTTTAGAGAGAGAAAGAAGAGGGGGAGAGAGAGCAGAGAAGAGGGGGAGGAGCAAGAAGCATTAACTCTCATATGTGCCTTGATCAGACAAGCACAGGGTTTCAAACCAGCAACCTCAGTGTTCTGGGTCAACACTCTATCCACTGTGCCACCACAGGGCAGGTATATGGTTTTCCATAGTTCTGAGCAACTGCTGCTTGCTACATGTCAGTGACCATTCTGTCATACATGTTTCTTTTTTCTTTTTCTTTTTTTTACAGAGGCAGAGATAGATAGGGACAGACAGACAGGAATGGAGAGAGATGAGAAGCATCAATCATTAGTTTTTTCGTTGTGCGTTGCGACTTCTTAGTTGTTCATTGATTGCTTTCTCACATGTGCCTTGACCCTGGGCCTTCAGCAGACTGAGAAACCCCTTGCTGGAGCTAGCGACCTTGGGTCCAAGCTGGTGAGCTTTTTGCTCAAGCCAGATGAGCCTGTGCTCAAGCTGGCGACCTCAGGGTCTCGAACCTGGGTCCTCCGCATCCCAGTCCAATGCTCTATCCTCTGCGCCACCACCTGGTCAGGCTGTCATACATGTTTCTATAGATACATATGCACATGCATTTACATGAATATTGGTATCCATGTTAAATAAAAATTACCTCACACATTCAGTTTTTCTCATAGCAACCTCCCTTACCTTCATGAGAGCACCCCACCCCACGTACTTGCTCACTCCAAGGGGAACCATGTTAAAAAACTAACTCTTCCATATTTTTCTCCATACTTTTATAATCCTATGTAGACTACAAATCATAGGATGGCCAGAACAATTCAAATTCTTTCTTTCAAATCTTTAAAAAAAAAATTTAAAGATTTTATTTATTGATTTTAGAGGGAGGAGAGAGAGAGAAGGAAAAAGGGTGGGGGTGAGCAGGAAGCATCAACTTATAGTATTTGCTTCTTATACATGCCTTGACTGGGCAAGCCTGAGGTTTTGAACCAGGAAACTCAGCATTCCAGGTCAGTGCCACATCCACTGCACCACCACAGGCCAGGCTCAAATCTATTTTTATATTCTCTTGTATGACTATTTAACATACAGTCAGCCCTTCCCTCTGGATAGTATTGCTTTGTGTCCAAATTCCAATTCAATGCTGGAATAACATTCTTTTGCGTGTGTCCTTAAAATGTGCTGTTTATATTCATGTGTTAGATTTCAGTTGTGGAATTGCTAGTTTGAATGACATGCATTTTTAAAATATTTTATTGACTTTTAGTTTTTATTTATATATATAAAATTTAGTAATTAAATTTAATGGGGTAACATTGCTCCACAGGAATACACAGGTTTCAGGTGTACATCTCCATGGTGTACGATGATGTGTGTACATCACCCAAAGTCATACCACCTTCTGTCTTCTTTACCTCCCTCAGTAATATTTTAACTATTCTGACTTTGATCACCTTATTGGAGTAATCTTGTATCTTTATAGTATATAACTTTATAATCCTTATAATTGACACAACACACAAATCACATCAACCAACTTAAAAATGGCTCTGCTCCCTTAGAGCATGATGGTGATTAATTCAACCTTTCAGTTATTTTAGAAACAGCACTGTGCATGTGCCACTTATGTCCCCAAAATGACCCAGAAACAAAAATTATCAGTGTACAAAACTCAAGTATGGCTTGACCAGGCGGTGGTGCAGTGAATAAAGGGTCGGACTGGGGTGCAGAGGACCCAGTTTCAAGACCCCAAACTTGCCAGCTTGAGCATGGGCTTATCTGGTTTGAGCACAGCTCACCATCTTGAGTCCAAGGTCGCTGGCTCGAGCAAGAGGTCACATAGCCTGCTGTAATCCCGCGGTCAAGGCACATATGAGAAAGCAATCGATGAACAACTAAGGTGTCACAACAAAGAATTGATGCTTCTCATCTCTCTCCTGTCCTGTCTGTCTGCCCCTCTCTCTGACTCTCTCTGTCTCTGTCACAAAAACAAACAAACAAAAAACAACCTCAAGTGTGGGAAGTGTGGCCACCAGAGCCCTTTAGGAAGTAGGAGATTCTTCAATAAGGAAAATCCAGTGCCTAGGCCAAATATGAATGAACATAGAACTGGCCAAGCCCACACTGCCACATTGGAATTACTTTGTGCCATCTTTTGCCCCTCGACCCTGTACCATAACTGGCCAAGTTCCAAAACCCTCCCATCCACACTTGGCCTGCCAGCATTAGTTCACACCACCCTGTTCTCCCTGACCCTTAAAACTTGTCCAGGTTCAGCATGAAGTAAATAACTCTTTCTTTTCACAAAGGCCAGTGTACCAGTTTTGGATCCTTCACACATGGGGCAGTGGGCCCTTGTTTGGTAACATAATCCTCTGTTGCATGGAATGATTTCAAATATCCTTTCTTTAGTAAAATTGGAGAATTTAAATCTTAGAAATGACCTGGGAAGTACATCTTACAAGTGACCTAGAAAGTGTATTTTATAAGTCCTATTAAGTTCACATTTTTTTTTCCAGCAATGGATAACTTTAAGGGTTCTTAGCTTTACCCTGTTCTTCGTCACATATGTATCTGTGAGCACATACTGAAGAGTAGGTGAGAAAATTATTGTGGAGCCTAAGTCTTCTAATTGACTAACACAGTCCTTCAAACTAATACCAGTATAATTTACATCTGTTCTCTCTGTGTGTATACTTTTTAAACCTTCTCCCACATTTACATAGCATTGTTTAAATTGTCAATAGTCTTTCTTCTTTTTTGCTTTATTTTTCAATTATTGAAATCATCTAAAGTAATTAAAGCAGAGATGTTTTCTCTATTTTACAAATAAAAAACTTAATGTCAAGGTCGGGTGCTTTGCTTCAGAACAGAAAGGCACCAGTCACAGAGTGGGGGTATGAGAACAATATTTTTCTCTCTTCTTGTCTTTGTCTTCAATTTTATTCCTGTAAAGAGGCTGCAGTATAAGCATGATGTTTATAAACTAATTTCCTACTCTTTATTTTCTTGTGAGAGAGAGAAAGAGAGAAACAGACACACAGACAGACACACAGACAGGAAGAGAGAGAGATGAGAAGCATTAACTCATAGTTCTGGCACCTTAGTTGTTCATTGATTGCTTTCTTATATGTGCCTTGACCAGGGGCTCCAGCTGAGACAATGACCCCTTGCTAAAGCCAGTGACCTTGGGATTCAAGCCAGCAACCTATGGGATTCAAGCCAGCAACCTTCGGGCTTAAGCCAGCAACCATGGGGTCATGTCTATAATCCCATGCTCAAGCCAGCAATCCGTACTCAAGCTGGTAAATCAGTGCTCAAGCCAGAGATCTCAGGGTTTTGAACCTGGGTCCTCAGTGTCCCAGGCTGACAGTCTATCCACTGTGCTACCACCTGGTCAGGCACTTTACTCTTTAAATAATGACATTCCTTCATCTTAATATTTGTGCCAAAGGATGACACTATTCAGTACTATAGACATTATCTCTTGATTGACCACCAATTATATCTCTGCACCGTTTTTTTGTACTATATTACATCATTAGACTTTATTTTTATATTCATAATTACTGATAAGTGCTGAACTTTCTTAAACATGAAAATAGATTTCAGTCATTAAAAATGGACAAAATCTTGAAGAGAAAATGTTAAGTAATTATTGCATTTGCAGTTTTTCAATAGATAACAGGAATCCAATTAAAATGTATATTACCTTTCGTGATTTGGAAATAGATCCTGTGATAGAGAATACCTACCAGGGCATAAGCAATGAACTGGGAAGTCATGCTTGTGAACAGAGCAAAATTAGAAAACAATAGCATTTTCCCTTTTCATTCTTTATAGAACTTGATGACTTTTTTTAGTATTGTAAAATAGATGATTCATAAGGAAAAAAAGTACTCATAAGATTAATAGACTTGCCCTCGCCAAGTAGCTCAGTCTATTAGAGCAGTGTTTTTCAACCAGTGTGCCGCGGCACACTAGTGCGCCGTGAGACATGGTCAGGTGTGCCATGGGGAAATTAAACATGGGTCCCCAAACTATGGCCCGCGGGCCGTATACGGCCCATGGAGGCTATTTATCCGGCCTGCCGCCAGCTGCCTCCATTTGAACATAAACATTCCCCTCACAATCCCTCCAGGTATCAGTGACAAGAAAAGTGGAGGCACAGGGAACGTTCACTGACCAATCACCTTCTAGGATTCATCCCGACCACTAGCGATGAACCAATAGTAGGCCGCCTCTCATCCACACCCAGGAAGGTCCCCACTCGGGCTGCCGTGCACTTGTCATTGTGTGGCCGTGGCGAGTAGTTGAAGCTGCTACTATTCTCCATGGTCCCGATTTCTAATCCTGGTCAGGACTGGAGGTAAATGTTGCCACTACTAGATGAAGCCTCAGCCTCAGCTGGTTATGTCTATCCTGATGGTGTATATAGATATTTGATCTTTTTCTTTTTAAAAGAGGCCCCTGCAGAGGGTGATATACAATGCTTCACAATGCATCATAATGTTATCTATATTGTATATGGCCTCCTGAAGGGTCATCTTCTTAAAGAGCTCAAATCTCTATATACACCATCAAAACAGACAGAACCAAGGCCCCTGCATCCAGCTGACCATGGGATTTGAACCCACAACCTCAGGGAGAACTCTAGTATTTATCAGAATCCTTACCTAG
This sequence comes from Saccopteryx leptura, assembly GCF_036850995.1. Lineage (NCBI taxonomy): Eukaryota > Metazoa > Chordata > Mammalia > Chiroptera > Emballonuridae > Saccopteryx > Saccopteryx leptura. The sequence goes on along the minus strand of NC_089516.1, from coordinate 87,276,762 downwards.
AAAGCAAACTTCTCAATCTGACAGTAGAGATGCTCTGAGGACTTATGATGTTACACAAGTACCCAACATTTTCTAAAATTGATTTTGTCTAGTCTCTATATAGAGAGAGTATTTGCCAAATTGATTTGTACCCACAACCTTGATAAAAGCTCCAGTATCTATTAGCGGGACTATATTTATGAGGGGATACATGGGACTGTATATATGATGGGTTACATGGGACTGTATATATGAGGTTACATGGAACTGTATATGAGAGGATGTTACGCGGGACTGTATATGAGGGGATGTTACGTGGGACTGTATATATGAGGGATGTTACATGGGACTGTATATATGAGGGATATTACATGGGACTGTATATATGAAGGGGTTATCCTTTTCTATTTAACTTTTTTTTTAATAAATGTAATTTATTTAAAGGACCTCTGCCAGGCATATTTCACTCTTGTGACAGTTTGGGATCTCAGCAAGACGAGTAAGTGACAGTGATGGAGAAATTTTGAGAAGGGAAAATGCAAATGCCGAACAGGGCCCTGGACAAAATTCTGACCCAGATGAAGGCCCTAGTATGAGTGGTCGACAAAAGAAAAAAGACAAGACCGTGAGCTCGAGGCAATACAGCGAAAGTTATTTTTCATTTGGATTTACTTTCACCGAGATAGCACGGACTCCACTGTGCTTGGTGTGTGGTGAGAAGCTATCCAATAGTGCCATGGTGCCAAGCAAGCTTAAACGCCATCTCCAAATGAAATACCCTTCCGTTCAAAACAAGCCAATGGACTATTTTGTACGCTTACATACAAACAATGAGAAATGGGCAACTTTTTTGAGAAAAACCACAAAGGTAAATGAGAGAGCCCTCAAAGCTAGCTACCTTGTTGCTGAACTCGTAGCTAAATCAAAAAAGTCCCACACTGTGGCAGAAACATTAATACTGCCAGCTTGTAAAGCCATTGTAAATGAGATGCTTGGCCCTAGTGTGGCCAAAGAGATAGCTAAAGTGCCTCTCTCAGATAACACAATTGCCAGACGTATTGATGACATGTCTGCGGACATTGAAACTGTTGTTTTGGGAAAAGTGCGCATCAGTAAGAAATTTGCCTTGCAACTTGATGAGTCGACGGATATTAGTGGACATTGTCAGTTCTTGGCCAACGTGCACTTTGTGGATGGAGAAGCCATTAGAGAAAACTTCCTATTTTGCAAGGCACTGCCAGAAAAATCAACAGGAGAGGAAATATTTCGGGTAATGTCGGAATATCTTGATAAAAGCAGGCTTACATGGAAAAACTGCACAGGTGTCTGCACTGATGGAGCCGCAGCCATGGTTGGGCGCATCAAAGGCTTTGTAAGTAGGGTCAAAGAAAGAAACCCAGATGTTATTGTTACACAGTTTTTTGCACCGTGAGGCCCTCATTGCAAAGACCTTACCAGCAGATCTAGCTCCTGTGTTGAATGATGTTGTGAGCATAGTGAACTTTGTGAAGACGCGACCTTTGAGATGTCGCTTATTTGCGTCTTTGTGTAAAGAAATGGGAGCAGAACATAAAATCTTATTGCTCCACACGGAGGTCCAGTGGCTGTCGCGCGGCAAAGTGCTGGCCTGTGTGTATGAGTTGCGAGAGGAACTTAAAAGTATTTCTGACAAACAAGAGGTCCGATTACTCAAAGCTGCTTGCAAGTGATGAGTAGTGTGCAAAGCTGGCATACTTGGCTGATATATTTCATTATCTGAACTGAACACACAGATGCTAGGCTGAAATGAAAACCTGCTTACAAGCACTGATAAAATGAACAGATTCCGTTTAAAGGTGCAGGTCTGGCAACAACATGTGCAGCATGGCAACCTTGAGATGTTCCCGCTCACTGAGAAACAGCATGATGGCAACACTGCTGAAATGTGCGAGGTGATTGGCACACATTTGAAAACTCTTGAGAAGACGTTGTCATTTTATTTCTCTTCAGCCTTCACAGAATGCCTTGACTGGATTAGGGACCCATACAGCTGGAAAGGACATGACTTTAAAGGAGCAAGAGGAACTCATTGAACTGAAACAAGATCGTGATTTAAAGCTAAAGTTTGCTGATCTTCTTTTGGACAGTTTTTGGTTATCTGTTGCCAAGGAGTTCCCCATTCTGGCCAACAAAGCTATTTTGACATTGCTCCCATTTTCAACCACATATCTTTGTGAGCTGAGCTTCTCAAGCTTAACTGCGATAAAAACTAAAAACAGAGAGAAACTGAGAACTGTTCAGGAAGAGCTTCGTGTGTGTGTTTCTACTATTCCTGCCAGGATATCCCTTTTGTGTTCATTAAAACAGGCCCACTAAGTGAGTATAAATACATTTAGAAACTATATTATTAACTAAATGTATAATATGTACTGTGTTAGAGTGTCATTTTGTGTCATTTTGGTAGGTGTTGTGCCCCAGGATTTTGTAAATGTAAAAAAATGCTGTGGCTCAAAAAAGGTTGAAAATCATTGTATTAGAGCACAGTCTTGATTTACCAAGGTTGCAGTCTCAATCCCTGGTCAGGGCACACACAAGAATCAACCAATAAATGCATGAATAAGTGGAGCAAGATTGATATTACTCTCTCTCTCTCTCTCTCTCTCTTCCTCCCTCTCTCTCTAAAATCAATAAATATTTTTAATATTTTTAAAAGTTAATATAATTATTAGTATCCTTTGAGGGAAACTCCGTCCTATGAGGACAGATATTTTCCATATCAAGAACATCCATATCCACTGATATTTTAAATCCTTATTCCTAAGAACATCTGATTCTATGGTTTCTATTAGCATATATAATAATGATGCCACAGTTATCAATAACAGTAGTAAAAATCTGTACCCACTATGCTGGCATCTAAAGGTCACCAGGCTCTTTACACCAAAGGTGGGTACCCCAAACACTGTGCTAACTGACATTGCTCCCACTCTTAAAAATATTATTAAATAACTATAAAATACATGACCTGTGCTGGCAAAGTGGATAAAAAATCGACCTGGAACACTAAGGTCATCAGTTCAAAACCCTGGGCTTGCTTGGTCAAGGCACATACAGGAAGCAAATACTACGAGTTGATGCTTCCCGCTCCTTCTGTTCCTTTCTCTTTCTCTCTCGCCTCTCTCTAAAATCAATAAATATAATCTCTAAAAATAAATTTATAAAATAATAGAAAAGATAATCGCATAAATGAACAAACAGTATTATGGGTTGTTCAGTTAAAGGCTTCATCAAAGATCAGGAAGCAATGTTACTGAACAGGGCACTTGAGCCCTTTGGATCGGTCTATGGCCATTCAGTGGTGTGTGGGTTCTTGACTTTGTGCAGGAAAGATTTTAAAAAAAGGAACTCAGGTGATTTTGAAAGTAAGTGTATTAAAGCTGGGGACAGTGAAACAAAAAAAGGGCTTAGGATAGAAGAAGCCCTTAGGCGGGGCTCTGCTTTGGCCTCTAGAACGTTATAGGAAAGAGGTGAGCTAAGATGGGGCTGCTGTCAGCTCAGTGGGAAGTCAGAGAGAAGGGGGCCCTGGGGAACAGTGAGGGGGTTAGCCCAGGACAGGCTGCTGCTGCCCACTGCTCTCCTGGTTGCAAGTCCACTGGGAAACCTCAGAGCTTAGGAAATGCACAACTGAGAGTAAAGAAATGCCTGGGTGGGCTCCCTGGATGCTCCCAGAATGGAGAGTATGCGCTGTGTTGGCTTCAAAGTTTCAAAGGTTGAGAATTTAGAGGAGGTCTTAGGAGAGGATGTCAATAGAATATTCACAAGCTTTATGCTGATGTAACAAAATGAGATTTATTCCCTTAACTGCATCAGTCCTTCAGTGTAATTGGAACAAATGGCACCAATTAGATTTCTCTTGTCTAACTCCATGAGTAGGGTGATTTAAGCTATTTACCCTCTTGTTGGGGAGAAGTGTAAACCATTTACTCTTAAGTGTCCTTAGTTAGGGGAGATAGGATTTTGCAATTTACTGGATGGCTGTAAACTGCTTGGTAATTTTACTATGTTTCAGTTTCCCTATACCACTTGTCCTGGCTTACTGGCCTATCTCAAAAATGTTGAAATAAACCTTAAAAGATAGGTAGAATTTGAATAGGTAAAGAAGAAACAGAACAAGTGAAATGTACTGCTATGGAACCACCAAAAAGGACAAAACTCCAGTTTGGCTAGAGTATAAGTTGTATGTAAGAGGATATGATTCTACATGAAAGTAGGGGAAAAAAGGTAGTAAAAAGTAGTAATAAGAAATCCAAAAATAAGCACAATGGGGTGCCTGACCAAATGGTGGTAAAGTGGATAGGGCATTGACCTGGGACACTGTAGACCTAGGGTCAAAACCCCAAGGTTGCCAGCCTGACTGTGGATTTTCCAGCTTGAGCACAGGGTCGTCAGCTTGAGCATGGAATCATTGATATGATACCAAGGACACTAGCTTGAGCCCAAAGATCATTGGCTTGAAGCTCAAAGGTCGCTGGCTTGAGCAAGGGGTCACTGGCTCAGCTGGAGGCCCTGGTCAAAGCATATATGAGAAGCAATCATTGAACAACTAAATTTCCGCAACTACAATTTGATACTTCTCATCTCTCTCACTTTCTGTCTGTTTCTCACTAAAACAAACAAACAAAACACCCTTTTAACCTGGTGGTACAGTGGATTGAGTGTTGGCCTGAGACACTGAGGGCTTCAGTTCAAAACCCCGAAGTGGCCAGCTAGAGCACAGGCTCATAAGTTTAAGCCTGGGCTTGCTAGCTTGAGTGCGGGATCATTCAAAGGTCACTGGTTTGAAGTCCAAGATCACTGGTGTGAGTCCAAGGCTTGAGCAAGGGGTCATTGGCTTGGCTTGATCCTCCATCAAGGCACGTATGAGAAACAATCAATAAAATACAACTAAAGTGAAGCAACTACGAATTGATACTTCTCTTCTCTCTCCTCCATCCCTCCCTCCCTCCCTCTCTCTTTCTTTCAAAAAATAAAGGAAAGCACAACCCTTTAAATATTTACAGATATTTCTGCTATGGAAATGAGTACAGGGTATTACTGCCAATAGAGTCAAGAATTTTACTTACATTGGTAAGATCAATTTTATTGTGACTATCTTTCTTAGGTTGATAGCATTAAATATTCATCTTATGTGCTTTGTTTTGACTCCATTCTCACCAAGCAACTTTCTGACTATACTTTGGGTCCCATATAAATGCCTACAGAGAAGAAATAAGCTGGTCATTCAGACTTCAAGTCTTCCTTTTTTTCTTTTCTTACTGATTCTTTTTTTTTTTTTTTAATTAACCAATATTAGACAGACAGGGAGAGAGAGAGAAAAGCACGCATTGTTTGTTCCATTTAGTTGTGACTTCATTGGTTTCTGGCTACTTCCCATAAGTACCCTGATGGGATCAAACCTGCAACCTTGGTGTTTGGAAACAATGCTCTAACTTACTGAGTTAACGAGACAGGGCCAGACTTCAAATCTTTTTTTTTTCTTTTTTCTTTTTTTGTGCCCCTCCCCTCCCCCAACCCCCTCTCTCTCCTCCCCCCCACCGGTAACCCCCACACTCTTGTCCATGTCTCTGAGTCTCATTTTTATGTCCCACCTATGTATGGAATCATATAGTTCCTAGTTTTTTCTGATATACTTATTTCACTCAGTATAATGTTATCAAGGTTCATCCATGTTATTGTAAATGATCCAATGTCATCATTTCTTATGGCTGAGTAGTATTCCATAGTATATATGTACCAAAGGTTTTTCATTCACTCATCCACTGACGGACACTTGGGCTGTTTCCAGATCTTTGCTATTGTGAACAATGCTGCCATGAACATGGGGGTGCATTTCTTCTTTTCAAACAGTGCTATGGTGTTCTTGGGGTATATTCCTAACAGTGGTAAAGCTGGGTCAAAAGGCAGTTCGATTTTTAATTCCTTGAGGAATCTCCACACTGTTTTCCACAGTGGCTGCACAAGTCTGCATTCCCACCAGCAGTGCAGGAGGGTTCCCTTTTCTCCACATCCTCCCCAGCACTTATTCTGTGTTGTTTTGTTGATGAGCACCATTCTGACTGGTGTGAGGTGATATCTCATTGTGGTTTTAATTTGAATTACTGTAATGATTAGTGATGTTGAGCATTTTTTCATATGCCTATTGGCCATTTGTATGTCCTCTTTGGAGAAGTGTCTATTCATTTCTTTTGCCCATTTTTGGATTGGATTGTTTGTCTTCCTGGTATTAAGTTTTACAAGTTCTTTATAAATTTTGGTTATTAACCCCTTATCAGAAGCATTGTCAAATATATTCTCCCATTGTGTAGTTTGTCTTTTTATTCTGTTCTTATTTTCTTTAGCTGTGCAGAAGCTTTTTAGTTTGATAAAGTCCAATTTGTTTATCTTGTCTTTTATTTCACTTGCCTGTGGAGACAAATCGGCAAATATATTGCTGCGAGAGATGTCAGAGAGCTTACTGCCTATGTTTTCTTCTAAGATGCTTATGGTTTTACGGCTTACATTTAAGTCTTTTATCCATTTTGAGTTTTTTTTTGTGAATGGTGTAAGTTGGTTGTCTAGTTTCATTTTTTTGCAGGTAGCTGTCCAATTTTCCCAACACCATTTGTTGAAGAGGCTGTCTTTACTCCAATGTATGCTCTTACCTCCTTTGTCAAATATCAGTTGTCCATAAAGGTGTGAGTTTATTTCTGGGTTCTCAGTTCTGTTCCATTAATCTATATGACTGTGCTCATGCCAGTACCAGGCTGTTTTGAGTACAATGGCCTTATAATATAACTTGATATGCAGAAGTGTGATACCTCCCACTTTATTCTTCCTTTTCAAGATTTCTGAGACTATTCGTGTTCTCTTTTGGTTCCATATAAATTTTTGGAATATGTGTTCTATATCTTTGAAGTAAGTCATTGGTATTTTAATTGGTATTGCATTGAATTTATAAATTGCTTTGGGTAATATAGACATTTTAATGATGTTTATTCTTCCTAACCATGAGCACGGTATATGCTTCCACTTGTTTGTATCTTCCTCGATTTCTTTTATCAATGTTTTGTAATTTTCCGAGTACAAGTCTTTAATCTCCCTGGTTAAATTTATTCCTAGGTACTTTATTTTTTTGGTTGCAATGGTAAAGGGGATTGATTCCTTAATTTCTCTTTCTGACAGTTCATTGTTAGTGTATAAAAATGCCTCTGATTTCTGAGTATTAATTTTATATCCTACCACCTTACTGAATTCATTTATCGGGTCTAATATTTTTTTGACTGCGACTGTAGGGTTTTCTATATACAATATCATATCATCTGCAAATAATGATAGTTTTACTTCTTCTTTTCCCACTTGAATTCCTTTTATTTCTTCTTCTTGTCTGATAGCTGTGGCTAGGCCTTCCAGAACTATGTTGAATAAGAGTGGTGAAAGGGGGCACCCCTGCCTTGTTCCTGATCTTAAGGGGATTGCTTTTAATTTTTGCCCATTGAGTATGATGTTGGCTGTGGGTTTGTCATAGATGGCCTTTATTATATTGAGGTATGTTCCCTGTATTCCCACTTTGCTGAGAGTTTTGATCATGAATGGGTGCCAGATTTTATCAAATGCTTTTTCTGCATCTATTGAAATTATCGTGTGGTTTTTCTCCTTCCTTTTGTTTATGTGATGAATCACATTGATTGATTTGCAAATATTGTACCAGTCTTGCCTCCCAAGAATTAATCCCACTTGATCATGGTGTATGATTTTTTTCATATATTGCTGGATCCGGTTTGCTAATATTTTGTTGAGGATTTTAGCATCTAAATTCATCAGGGATATTGGCCTATAATTTTCTTTCTTTGTGTTGTCTTTGCCTGGTTTTGGAGTCAGAATTATGCTTGCCTCATAAAAGGAGTTTGGAAGTCTTCCTTCCTCTTGAAATTTTTGAAATAGCTTGAGAAGGACAGGAGTTAGTTCTTCTTTGAATATTTGGTAGAATTCACTTGTGAAGCCATCAGGCCTAGGACTTTTCTTTTTTGGGAGTTTTTTGATAACTATTTCAATTTCATTTGTTGTAATTGGTCTGTTTAGGTTTTCTGATTCTTCCAGATTAAATTTTGAAAGATTATATGTTTCAAGGAATTTGTCCATTTCATCTAGGTTATCTAGTTTTTTGGCATACAGTTTTTCATAGTATATTCTTACAATATTTTGTATTTCTGTTGTGTCAGTTATTTCTCCACTCTCATTTCTAATTTTATTTATTTGTGTCCTCTCTCTTTTTTTCTTGGTGAGTCTGGTTAAAGGTTCATCAATCTTGTTTACCTTTTCAAAGAACCAGCTCCTAGTTTCATTGATCCTCTGTATTGTCTCTTTAGCCTCTATGTCATTTATTTCTGCTCTGATCTTTATTATTTCCTTCCTTCTACTAGCTCTTGGCTTTACTTTCTGTTCTTTTTCTAGTTCTTTTAGATGTAGGATGCAGTTGTTTATTTGAGCTTTTTTAGCTTCTTGAGGTATGCCTGTAATGCTATAAACTTCCCTCTCAGGACTGCTTTTGCTGTGTCCCATATATTTTGAGTTGATTTATGCTCATTATCATTGGTTTCTAGGAATTTTTAAATTTCTTCTTTGATCTCATTGTTTATCCTTTCGTTATTTAATAACATGCTATTTAGTTTCCAGTGTTTGAGTATTTTTCCATTTTTCTGTTGTGGTTGATTTCTAGTTTCATGCCACTGTGATCAGAAAAAGTGCTTGATATGATTTCAATCTTCTTAAATTTGTTGAGACCGCTTTTGTGCCCTAACATGTGGTTGATTCTAGAGAATGTACCATGAGCACTTGAAAAGAATGTATATTCTGCTGTTTTAGGGTGAAAGGTTCTGAAGATATTTATTAAATCCAGTTGATCTAATATGTCCTTTAAGTCTGCTGTTTCTTTGTTAATATTCTTTCTTGAGGATCTATCTAGTGATGTTAGTGGGGTATTGAAATCCCCTACTATTATAGTATTGCTGTTGATCTCGCCCTTTAAATCCATCAAAGTCTGCTTTATATATTTAGGTGCTCCTATATTACGTGCATAGATATTTATAACGATTATATCTTCCTGTAGGATTGCTCCCTTTATCATTATGTAGTGACCTTCTTTATCTCTAACTATAGTCTTTGTTTTAAAGTCCATTTTGTCTGATATAAGTATTGCTACCCCAGCTTTTTTTTTTTCATTTCCATTTGCGTGAAATATTTTTTCCATCCTTTTATCTTCAGTCTATGTGCATCTTTTGTTTTAGTGTGTGTCTCTTGTAGACAGCAGATGGGTAGAAAACAGATAGGTCCTGTTTCTTATCCACACAGCTACCCTATGTCTTTTGATCAGATCATTTAACCCATTTACATTTAAGGTTATTATTAATATGTAATTGTTTATTGCCATTTTATTTTTTAAAAGTGTATTCCTCTTTTGCTATATTCTTTTTCTCCTTTGACCTGTTTACAGCAGTCCCGTTAGCATTTCTTTCAGCCTTGGTTTGGTTGTAGTGAATTCCTTGAGGTTTTTTTTTTTGTCTGGAAAGCTTTTTATTTCTCCTTCAATTTTAAATGATAGCCTTGCTGGATAAAGTAGTCTTGGTTGTAGGCTCTTGTTCTGCATTACTTTGAATATTTCTTGCCATTCTCTTCTGGCCTCAAGTCATCCTTATGGGGGCTCCTTTTTAGGTGATAGTCTTTTTTTCTCTAGCAGCTTTTAATATTTTCTCTTTATCACTTAGCTTTGGTATTTTAATTATGATGTGTCTTGGTGTTGATTTCTTTGGGTTTCTCTTTATTGGAGTTCTCTGTGCTTCTTGAACATGTGAGATGTTTTCCTGCCTTAATTGAGGGAAGTTTTCAGCTATGATATGCTTGAACAAAGTCTCTATCCCTTGTTCTTTTCCTTTTTCTTCAGGAACCCCTATGATGCGGATGTTATTTCTCTTCATGTTGTCACTGAGCTCTCTTAAAGTTTCCTCAGACTTTTTGAGTTTCTTTTCTTTTTTCTGCTCTGCTTCCATGCCTTTATTTATCTTGTCCTCTATCTTGCTGATTTGATTCTCAGCTTTATCCATCCTGCTTTTAATTCCTTCCATTGTGTTCTTCATTTCTGATATTGTATTTGTGATTTCTGACTGATTCTTTTTTATGATTTCAATGTCCTTTTTTATATTTGCTATCTCTTTATTTAGGTTTTCGTAATGACCATCTATTGTTGTTCTAATATCTTTGAGCATCCTGCCTGACCTGTGGTGGTGCAGTGGATAATGTGTCGACCTGGAAATGCTGAGGTCGCCAGTTTGAAACCCTGGGCTTGCCTAGTCAAGGCACATATGGGAGTTGATGCTTCCAGCTCCTCCCCCCTTCTCTCTCTCTGTCTTTCTCTCTTTCCCTCTCTCTCTCCTCTCTAAAAATGAATAAAGAAAAAAAGAAAAAAAAAGATTTTTTAATATCGTTGAGCATCCTAACAATTGTTATTTTAAACTCTGCATCTGGTAATTTGGTTATATTTGATTCATTCGGGTCCTTTTCTGGGGATTTCTCTTGATTCATTTGTGTTGCATTTGCTCTGTGTAAAGGAAGGTTTTGGCCACTGGAGTCCACTGGGGTGGCCTTTGTTCCCTAGGTCTGGTCTGTCTTTTAGCAACTGTGATTTGTTTTGTTTTATCACTGTGAACTAATAAACAGCCATTACGTGTTTGTTGTTATGATTTGGTTCAAAGCAAGTGCTTTCTTGATAGACTGGTTTTCTTTAGGTAGCATTACTAACATGAGGCTTCTGAAAGCAAGGCCATAGACTATCTGTATTTCTACCGGTGACTTGCTTTTGCTACTTTGAAATTATAGACGCTAATACCTAATATGTTTAGGACCACCTAGAACAATACAAATGAATCCTATACCGGACCTGGTTCTTGGCAGGACCCTGAAACAGAATCTTGGTAAAGATCACACAAAGGTAAGATAAGTGGCATATGATTCCACTTATATGTGGAACCTAATGATCAAAATAAACTAACAAACAAAATAAAAACAGATTCACAGATACAGGAAACAAACTGTCAGCTGTCAGAGAAGATGGGGGAGGGGTTGGGTAAAAAAGTAATGAGGTTAAGCAAAAAGAAAACCTCATAGACACAGACAACAGTCTGGTTATTACAGGAGGAAAAGGCGATATGGAAGAATAAGGTAAAGGGGGGATAAATGCTGATGGAAGGAAAATTGACTTGGGGTTGTGAACACATAAATTGTACACCTGAAATTGATATAATTTTATTAATCAATGTCACTCCAATTAATTATACTAAAAAAAATAGAACACACAAAAACTTATTTCCCTATTGTGGAAATAACCTATGTGTTTCCCCAGGAAGTAAATGGACTCAATCTATTACATTTTAGCTACTAAATGGTGCTTGGATTTCTGGCAAATAATAAATAGAAGTGTGTCTCCATTCCATACAAAAAGCATTTTTACAGTCAAAAGCTTTTTAAAGCTATTATACTGTCCATGAAAAACATCATAATTATATATATTTTGACCTGTTCTTCAACTTTCTCTTTCATTTTGAATATCAATTGCTTGGACTAAACACCAGTGTTCATGCTGCATTACATGTTTATACTAGTCTTGTCCATTTACAATTACGTTGTCACTTACATAGTTTGTGACATTTTGTGCCAATATGTTAGTTAAAATACTTTTCAGATGGATGTTCCTGAATATTCTGTGGGTGTTCAGGAGAACAAAGAGACAGGCACTCATTTTCTGTTGTAGAATCACACCTTGCTCTGGGACATACTCTGTCTATTGAAATTTTTTCTGATGGATAGAAATCCTCATTCTACAATGTCCAAAACACCCCTTTCTCTCCTTTGTTTTCCCCCAAAGTGAGAAATGCAGAGTTTCAAACCCAGTTTTTAATGTTACTTACATCTGTTTTAGAAATATAATAACCTACTTTTCCATAAGAAAAATTGCATAATTATAACAATAAGAAAAAGCTTTTTACTATCTAAAGGCATTTCCAAAATCAGTTTGGATTATTAAGAAATATGTGAATCATCACCTATTAATATTTTCCTAAGCATGTAACATGTACTCTACAAAAATGCTGAAATGCTTGCAAAATCATGCTTAGGCTTTTATTTTATAACCCTGATTGTTCAAAAGAGTTAGAGATTTAGTTGGCAAAGCAACAGGGCACTTTACTTCCTTCAGAATTATGCAGTCAAGCTTTAGAAATTAGCTAGTAAGCCATCATTCTCTTCTACTCATGCGACACACAGAGGAGATGTAACACTTGTTTCTATTCTCTGCCTGTCCTATCCCCCTCCCACTTTGCTTCTGTAGGATTTCTGATGATGCTCTAATAATAACAATAAAAGCTACAGTGGCAGAGGCATATATATTGACTACATAATATGCACTTAACATTTTGCTAAGTCCTTCAAAATAATTGATTTGCTACTTCTCCCCTTTATGCTTTGAGGTAGGTACCAGTATCTTCCCCATTTTAGATATGGAGAATAAGAGAGGTTAAAAATGTTGGTTGCCCTGGCCAGTTGGCTCAGCGGTAGAGCGTCGGCCTGGCGTGCGGGGGACCCGGGTTCGATTCCCGGTCAGGGCACATAGGAGAAGTGCCCATTTGCTTCTCCAGCCCCCCTCCTTCCTTTCTGTCTCTCTCTTCCCCTCCCGCAGCCAAGGCTCCATTGGAGCAAAGATGGCCCGGGCGCTGGGGATGGCTCCTTGGCCTCTGCCCCAGGCACTAGAGTGGCTCTGGTCATGGCAGAGCGACATCCCAGAGGGGCAGAGCATCGCCCCCTGGTGGGCAGAGCGTCGCCCCTGGTGGGCGTGCTGGGTGGATCCTGGTCGGGTGCATGCGGGAGTCTGTCTGACTGTCTCTCCCCATTTCCAGCTTCAGAAAAATACAAAAAAAAAAAAAAAGTTGGTCAATGTCCTAGCCGGCTGGCTCAGTGGTAGAGCATCAGCCTGGGATGTGGAAGTCTCAGGTTTGATTCCCAGCCAGAGCACACAGGAGAAGTACTCATCTGCTTCTCTACCCTTCCTCCTCTCCTTCCTCTCTGTCTCTCTCTTCCTCTCTCAGAGCCAAGGCTCCATTGGGGCAAAGTTGGCCCAGCCACTGAGGATGGCTCCATGGCCTCTGCCTCAGGTGCTAGAATGGCTTCAGTTGCAACGGAGCAATAGCCCTGATGGGCAGAGCATTGTGCCTTAGTGGGCATGTCGAGTGGATCCTGGTCGGGTGCATGCGGGAGTCTGTCTTTCTGCCTCCCTGCTTCTTACTTCAGAAAAAAAAGAAAAGAAAAGAAACTTGGTTAAGGTCAGCTAGCTAATAAATCTCAGCTCTTAGACTCAAAGCCACATACTTTTATTATTATTTTTATTTAGTGAGAAGAGGGGAGACAGAGACAGACTCTCACATGCACCCCGACCAGAATCCACTCAGCAAGTCCACTAGGGGACGATGCTCTGCCCATTTGTGGCTGCTGCTCTGTTGCAACTGGAGCCATTTTTAGCATCTGAGGCAGAGTTTATGACGCCATCCTCAGCACCTAGGGCCAACTCACTCCAATTGAGCCATGACTACAGGAGGGGAGGAGAAGAGAGAGAGAAGTGAGAGAGGGAGGGGTGGAGAAGCAGATGGCTGCTTCTCCTGTGTGCCCTGACCAGAAATTGAACCTGGGATCATCAAGCTGGGCTGATGCTCTACACTGAGCCAACCAGCCAGGGCTAAACCCACATCCTTTTGATTCTGTTCTATGTACATCAAGTCAGTAAGATTACTTTGACCTCTGGGAGATTGTAGGTGATGTGGGATTGTAAGGTCTGTGATCATCTTAATATTTATACATGCTTATCATTTTCTCTAAAGATATTGAACTATAACACACACACACACCTACGCACACACACACACAAAAGCAACATCAGGCAATGTGTGCAACCTTACTAAGAATCCTTAGGGAAACAAAGAAACACCTAGCTTATCAGTCATGTCAACTGAATCATCAATTGGGGGACATGTGGCCAGATCACTGAAATATTCATTCAAATTACTTTCTAGGAGAGGATTTTAAATCATTCATTAATAAACTGCCATGTTGTAGTATTTGTGCAATTTATATTAGGGTTTATTTATTGCAAAGCAATCATCATATTCTATCAGTCATTGAAACTAGGGAGATGTATTTTCTACATAGAATATACTTTTGAACTGTGACTAAGAAATCAGGGGTAGAAATAAGCTATGCCTATGCTGTTATCAGATATTAAAAGACAGAATAAAGTTAAGAGAAACAGTCAAAAATAGGACCTATGTTTTCTTTTTTAAAATTTTTTTCCATTGATTTCAGAGAGAAAGTTAGAGACAGAGAAAAGCATCAACTCATTGTTCCACTTAATTATTCCATTTAACTATGTAATCATTGGTTGCTTCTCATATGTGCCCTGACTGGGAATTGAACCTGCAACCTTTGTGCACTGGGACAATTCTCTATCCACTGAGCCACCTGACCAGGGCAAGTATCCATGTTTTCTTAATGCTTATTTGAATGTGGCCACTTATTTACCTCAGATAAATCATTTTTTTCTGGCCTCAAATTTTTCAGCCATGAAATGGGAGTATTAATATAATATCTTTGCCTGCCCTGACTTGACTAAAATCCTAATCAAGGGGGTCTGCAAAGAGCTGCTGGGTCCTGGCAGGTTGTCTCAGTGGATAGAGTGTCGGCCTGGTGTGCAGACGTCTTGGGTTTGATCCCCGATCAGGGCACACATGAGATGTGACCATCTGCTTTTCTCCTCCTCCCTCTCCCTCTTATCTCTCTCTTCCTCTCTCACAGCCAGTGGCTTGATTGGTATAAATGTCAGCCCTGGGTGATGACGATAGCTTGGTTGGTCCAAGCATTGGCCCTAGACGGGAGTTGCCAGGTGGATCCCAGTTGGGGCGCATGAGGAAGTTTGTCTCTATTTCCCTTCCTCTCACTTGAAAGAAAGAAAAAAAAGAAAAAAAGAAAGAAAGAAAGAAAGAAAGAAAGAAAGAAAGAAAGAAAGAAAGAAAGAAAGAAAGAAAGAAAGAAAAAGAAAGAAAGAGCTGCTGTTGAGCATCCTAGAAGACTGAGTATGCTTGTCCTTCGAGTCTTCCTTAGTCCACTCTAATACTTAACAGGAGCTAGAATATGTGGTTTATACAGAAACACAAATGACTTTGTAAACAAATATTCAATGAACTCCAGCCAGAAAATGTGTATGGTTTTATGACAAGACAATAATCATCAAGGAACACAAATAAATTGCTGGTGAATGAGAACACCAGTCAGGAATTTCTTGCCAACTCTCTGTGGTGCAGGTAATGGGCATTTGAAAACTCAAAAGGAATAAAGAAATCCCATCTGACATTTAGTTCAGACTTTATTAGTGAACATTTTTCACTTAGGATATTCATGTAAATTCCAGACTGCAGTTTCCTTCTTACTGTCAGTGGATTCTGGTTATTGCCCAATTCATCATTAGCAGCTGTAATAGAGACAACACTAGAGTCTGCAGGACATGGTGAACTCACCACCCTCATGTGAGTTTGGCATTATAGGCCCGGCCAAGTGATAAGATGAGACACAGGTGGCATCTTGGAACTGCTCTGTCAAACAGCAAGTCTGTGGGCAGATTTGAAGTCTAGTAGATCCCATTTTTCACTTAATGGGTATATTTAATTATTGATTGTCCTCCAATTAATCTGTTGCAAAGACTCCGAAACTGTTAGAAATGGCACATATGGCAGGGTTGCATGTGATAGGGTTCTCTCTCTTTTCTCTGCCAGTGAAGATTCATACTCTGCATACTGCCCTGTCTTGTTCATGCTTTTGCCATTAATCCTCAGCTTGGACAACACTTTCGCAGAGAACTATAGCAAGTACTTGCACATAAATAGTCTAGGAAGCAGCGGACAAAGCTTCTACCTACTAGACTCTCTAAAGATTTCATCTCAGGAAGGCAGAAACATTTCTATGGTGACATGAAACTACCCAGGGATGAAGACATTCTCATTATTGGAGAATTAAAGACATTAGGTGTTGAAATAGTACAGTTCCGAAATGGAATTTCTGAACTCAGAGATCAAAAGATGACTCCAATTCTATTTGAGTATCAGAGTTTTGTCCTTTTTAAAGTGACATATTTTTGTCCTAGAGAATCTGCATATGAGCCTGACCTGTGGTGGCACAGTGGATGGAGCATCGACCTGAAACACTGAGATCGCCAGTTTGAGACCTGGGGCTTACCCAGTCAGGGCACATACAGCAAGCAACAAATAAGCAATGAGCAACTGAAGTGAAGCAACTATACTTCTCGCTTCTACCCCTGTAAAACTAATGAATAAAATCTTAAAAAAAAAGAATCTGCACGTGTTTATGTTACAGATGTAGAAGTATGTATATCACTCAGTATGAGACAGTAAAATAAGATTAATAATAGATTAATTAGACAATAGTACCTTATAAATAACATTGCATTGATTTAAACTTTCCCATATACCATAATCTTGAAAAATTCACCTTAGCATTAGAAATCATTTTTATCCAATTATTTGGCACATTGTGCAGAGATTACTGAACTATATATGCGAAGAAAACAATGTACATTAATGACATATTGCTATTTATATCACCCTCCTGAATATATTTTCCAGAACTGCAGTACATATTTAATTACAATATTTCCATAATATGATTCAAAGTACCTTACACAAATCAACTGCCACAGTGTTCGTAGCTAAAGACTGTCATGAAGGATGGTGGGGACATATGTCTCTTTGAGTTAACTTTCTTGGGATTTTGATATTTGCATTGGAATATTACCCCTCACTGTCTCTGATCCATATAAAGCTAATTATATGCTACCATTAAAGCAGATTGCAAGAGACATTGACAGTTGGAAAGGCCTAATGACCAGCTGGATGGGAAGATTTCATGTTGTCAAAATGATAACTTTGCCAGGATTTTTACATGCCATTTATTTCCTACCAACACGAATACCTCAGTCTTGTTTTAAAATAAACTGTAGCCTTTTAAATAATCACAATTGGAGGATAAGAGAATCACAAAGGCTAACTAGTTGATTCCATATTTTGAGACCGTAATTCTTCACTATCTAAATACACGCAGAATAGACTTTGATTTTTGCCTCAAAATTAGGAAAAACATAATCCATATGAATAAAAAAATCGTTTAATACAACCAGTGTCTATGAAACATTGAAAAATAAGTTGATGATTCAGGGAGGAAAATCAAACCAATTTCATGTCCTTTATTATTATTTCCTACCCCAAATTGTTTGAGGAGACATTTCACTTCACAACTAGTTGTGTCAACAAAATAATAGTTGCATTCACACGGTGTTCTTTATTTTAAGTATTTCTTAGACATTATCTCATTTACTCCTCATAACAATTCAGGGATAATGAGTCCCCACACAAGGTAATTTTCATTGATATCAGAATCCATTTAATTAGGAGAAAAAGAACTATTTAATGCCTTCTTCTTCCTTCTCAAAACTTTTTTTGTTGATTGACTTTAGAAATCCAGAGAGAGGAAGGGTGGGGGGGGGAAGAGAGAGAGAGAGAGAGAGAAAGAGAGAGAGAGAGAGACATTTATTTGTTATTCTATTTAGTCGTGTATTCATTGGTTGCTTCCCATAGGTGCCCTGACAAGAGATTGAACCTGCAACCCTGGTGTTTCAGGATAATGCTCTAACCAATTGAGCTAACCAGTCAGGGCCATCTCAAATTTTCAACTATTTTTCACAAACCCTTCTGATAGTCATCATACTCTCCTTAGACATGATGGGTACAATCAGCCAGTAGCTGCCTTATCTTCCCGCCAACAATGCTACTGACACCAGGCTCCCATATAACAACTGCAGCAGCTGCAGCAACAATAACTGGCATTTACTTAGGATTTACTATGTGCTAGCCATTACTTTTTTTTTAATTCTTTTTTAGCAAAGGACTGGGTGGAGGGATCAGACAGGGACAGACAGACAGGAAGGGAGAGAGATGAGAAGCATCAACTTGTAGTTGTGGCACTTTAGTAGATAATTGATTGCTTTCTCATTATATGCCTTGATTGGGGAGGTCTCCAGCTGAGCTAGTGACCCTTTGCTCAAGCCAGGAACCTTGGGCTTCAAGCCAGCGATCTTTGAACTCAAGTCATCAACCTTGGGGTCATGTCTATGATCCCACACTTAAGCCAGAAACCCTGCGCTGAAGCTGGTGAGCCTGTGCTCAAGCCAGAGATCTCAGGGTTTCAAACCTCGGTCCTCAGCATCCCAGATCAGCACTCTATCCAGTGCACCACCAGCTGGTCAGGCTGCCAACCATTACTTTTATACAGTTCACCCATTTGAAACTTATTTAATATTCATAATAACCCTATGAGCTATGTACTGTCATTACATCCACATTTTACTTTATTCTTCCAGTTTTATTGAGATGTAACTGACACATATAACATTATATAAGTTTAAGCTGTACAACATAATGATTTGATATATGTGTGTATTATTAAATGATATTAAACATCATTCACCTCAGAGAGTTACAAAGGTTTTTTTCATGTGGGAACTGTTAATATCTATTTTCTTAACAACCTTCAAATATACAGAACAGTATTGTTAACTACAGTTACCATGTTGTATATCACATCCTTGGACTTGTCTATCTTACAGCTGGGAGTTTGTACCTTTTGACTCTTCTCACACAATTCCACCCCCCCCCCCCCAACTCCTCACTTCTGACAACTGTCAATCGGTTTCTATGAGGTGGTTTTTTTTTTTTTAAACTGATGAGAGAAAGAGAGAAACATCAATTTGTTGTTCCATTTATTTATGCATTTGTTGGTTGATTTTTGTGCTCTGACCCAGGACTGAACCCATAGCCTTGGCATATTGGGATGATACCAAGTGAGCTATAAGACAGAATTGAGTTTTTTGTTTCTTTGTTTTATTATGTGAGATTCAGGGAGGCAGAGAGATAGACTTTTGCATGCATCCTGACCAGGATCCACCCAACAAGCCCTCTACCAGATTAATGTTCTGCCCATCTGGGGCCAGTGCTCAATTGCTTGGCAACTGAGCTATTTTAGCACCTGAGGCAAAGCCATGGAGCCATCCTCAGCACCTGGACCAACTTTGCTTGAACCATTTGGGTGACGGTTGCAAGAGGGGGAGAGAAAGAGAGACAGAAAAGGGTGGGGGAGGGGTAGAGAAGCAGATGGTTACTTCTGTGTGCCCTGACTGGGAATCAAACCTGGGACTTCCAGACATTGGGCCAAGGCTCTACCGCTGAGTCAACTGGCCAGGACCTGTTTTTGTTTGTTTGTTTGTTTGTTCATTTCTTTATCTGTCTTTTTCAGATACCACACATCATCCTCATTTTAGAGAAGATAAAACAAAAACATTCATTTGTCAAAGGTCACAAACAAACAAAAACAAGTGGCAAACATAAGATCTGAATGCAGGAAGTCTATCCCCAGAGACTGATTCTAAACTCCACACTCTATTGCCTTGTTGCTGTTATAAAAGAAGTATCCCCTAGGAGTGTGCTCCATTGTATCTTGGATCCTGTCCCTTCTCACCTTCAGAAAGACTTTACCCCTGAAATTATTTCCTTTCTCTACTAAATTATCAGCTTCTTCCTCTTCGCTAAACCAACACCACTGTCATTTAAATATGTCTATTATCACCCATCATAAAAACAAAACTAACCAAAAAACTTCCATTTTTCTATTCCCCTTCAATGATAACAATACTTGTCTCTACTTACTTCCTCAACTTCTTGATCTTCATTTATTTTTCACACCATGGTATTGGCATATCATTCCAAATACATTTAAGTCCTCACTTAACGTTGTCAGTAGGGTCTGTGACTTGAAGCAAAATATTGTACAATGAGACTCATTTTAAAATAGGTTAATTGTTATAAACAAGAGTTCGGTTCCTACAGCTCCTTATCAATGTTATAATGAAACTACATTGAACAAAATGACATTAATCAAGAACCTGCTGTACTTACCTATACTCACTAACTCAACTTCTTTGTCTTGAAAAAGCTCTCACTAATGATACCAATGACTCATATTTTGCCTTAAGCCCATGTTAAAATCTTTGATCTAATTTTATGTACCCCTCAGCAGCACTTGGCACACACAACAAAGCTGTCCTTGAAGTATCATCTAGTTTTCCATCTTACTAGACACTTTTTCTCAGTCTCTTTTACCAGCTGTTCATCCTAAGACTTTTATTATTTATTTATTTTAGATTTTATTTATTCAATTTTAGAGAGAAAGGAGGGGGAGGGAAGGAGGGAGGGAGAGAGAGAGAGAGAGAGAGAGAGAGAGAGAAAGGGAGGAGCAGGAAGCATCAACTCCCATATGTGCCTTGACTGGGCAAGCCCAGGGTTTCGAACCAGCAACCTCAGCATTTCAGGTTGATGCTTTATCCACTGCACTGCCATAGGTCAGGCTCTGACTAAGATTTTTAGAAGTTGAAGTGCCCCAGGACTCTTTCCTTACCCCTTCTTTCCTCTGTGCACTCTCTCCCTGAGCTGTGTCATCCACCATATGTTCAAATCTATCTACTGATGCCTCTCAAATCTATATTTCCAGCCTGAAGTGCTCTTTTGAACTCCAAAAATCATATAATATGTACAATGCCCTACTCCGCATCACCAACTGGAAAGCCTAATAGACCTCTCAACATTAATAGAGCCCAAATAGGACTACCGAGTTCCACTTCTAAATCTGTTCCCTGCCAAGCCTTCTTTTTAAATTAAAAAAAGAATTTTATTTATTGATTTTACAAAGAGAGGAGAGAGAGGTTGGGGTAGCAAAATTTATAGTTGCTTCACTTAGTTGTTCATTGCTTGCCGTTGCACATGTCTTGACCGGGCAAGCCCAGGGTTTCAAACTGACAACCTCAGTTTTTCCATGCTCTATCCACTGCACCACCACAGGCCAGGCCTGACAAGCCTTCTTTTGAGTAAATACCCAGTTGTTGAAGCTAAAAGCAAAATGTAGGAATCACCCACGATTCTTCCTTTTCTTTCACATTTCAGGTCTTATTTATCAGTAAGTCCTATCATACCTTCAAAACTCGATGTCCTAAGATATTTCTATTGTTAAAATGTCTCAGAGTAATTTTCACTGGGTTTGAAAACCCCAGTTCAAGTCACTATTATCTCTCACTTATATTCTCCTAATTTGTTTCCATTTCTCTTCGTTT
This sequence comes from Saccopteryx leptura, assembly GCF_036850995.1. NCBI lineage: Eukaryota > Metazoa > Chordata > Mammalia > Chiroptera > Emballonuridae > Saccopteryx > Saccopteryx leptura. The sequence continues at coordinate 87,255,449 of NC_089516.1, read as the reverse complement.
CTGCCTACAACCTGTTCTCTTTATAGCACCTAGAGTACCTTGAAAACATCAATCTGGTAATCATGCTTCACAGCTTCAAACCTTTTGCTGTCTCTCCATTAAACCTAAAATAAAATCCAAACCCCTTTTCATGGATTACAAGGTACTAGATGATGTGACATCTTCCTAGTTCTTCACTCTCAGCTTCTTCCACCCTCTCTCTCATTACTTATGTTCCAGTCAGACTGTTCTTCTTATACATTAAGCTTATTTCTGTTTCAGAAACTTTAAAATATATTGATATAGACATATTTTAAAAACTGTACTTGGATAACTTTTCTCCCAAATATTTGCATGGCTGTCTATTTCTCGTCTTTGGAGTCTCAAGTCAAATGCCACCTCTCTGAGAAGTCTTTCCCCAATCACCCTGGCTAAACTAATCACCAGGTCACTTTCCTTCAAAGTAAGCTAGTCCTCCTTATTCTGTTTTTGTTTCTTGTATTTTTCCAAAGTGAGAAGTGGGGTGGGGGGCAGACAGACAGACACACTCTTTCATGCAACCGATGGGGATCTACCCAGCAAGCTCACTAGGGGGTGATGTTCTGCCCATCTGGGGCATTGCTCCATTGCAATCAGAGCTATTTTAGCACCTGAGGTGGAGGCCATGGAGCCATCCTCAGCTCCTGGGCCAACTTTGCTCCAATGGAGCTTTGGCTGTGGGAGGGGAAGAAAGGGATAGTGAGAACGGAGAGGGGGAAGGGTAGAGAAGCAGATGGGCACCTCCATGTGCCATGGTCAGGAACTGAACTTGGGACTTCCACATGCCAAGCCAACACTCTACCGCTGAGCCAACCTGCCAAGGCCTCTCTTTACTCTTATTATTTATCAGAAATCCTGAAATTTATTTGAGTTTTACTGTCTGTCTTCTCCATTGGAATGCAAGTTCCCTGAGGAGAGGGACCATGTCAATGCTGAATCCTTAGCATGAGACCTTTAGCACCTAGACAGCACCTACGCCACCAAAGGCACTCCATAAATGTTTGATAGCAGACTCACTATGATATTCTTACATCTATAGATGAAAATTGAAAACCATGGTAAATATAGGGAGTGGTTACATAAGGTTACTTAAAAGTGGAACAGGAAACAGTGTTGAGGGTCTTACCCCAAATACAGAGCACTCTACATTGCAAAAAGCCAAAGTCACATAGCTAGGTAGGTAGGTAGGTAGGTAGGTAGGTAGATAGATAGATAGATAGATAGATAGATAGATAGATAGATAGACAGACAAACCATTTTGTGGCTTGAGTTTTCCAGGCCAATTTGATAACCTTTCCATTATCAAAGTGATTTTATAGCCTTGGAAATAAGAAATGCTTAGTAGATGACTATGGATTTAAGTTTGCTAGTGTTCTCAATGAGAGTAAAGCATATGTGCTAGGGTGAAGAGCCACTCAAAATAAAAACATATCCATATAAATTATGAAATAAAACACCTCCTCTTTCAACCACAATCTGGTAAAATTGGCTGTATATATCTCAAAACAAAGATTGTTATAAAAATTAAATTATGTAAGCATATGATCTCCTTTTAACAACTGTTAAAACATGATTTCCTGAGGTATGATTGCTATGTAAAAGAACCACACATATTTAATGTATACAATTTGATGATTTTGGACATATGTGTACCAGTAAAACCATCACCACCATCAAGGTAACAGATACATTTAACACTTCCAAAAGGTTCTTTGTTTTCTTTGGTTTTTGTTTTCCTTATGGCAAGAACATTTAATAAGATATCTCTACTCTCAAAAAATGTTTACATTCACAATACAGTATTGTTGACTAGAGAGACTATGTTGTATTTCAGAACCCCAGAACATATCCATCTTATATAATTGAACCTTTATACTCATTGAATAACAAGTCTACATTTCCCCTTCCATCCAGCACCTGGAAATGATCATTCTGTTCTCTGCTTCTATAAGTCTGACTGTTTTTGGTACTTCATATAAGCGGAATCATTGGTCTTGGCAATGATCTCTTGGATATGGCATCTAAGGCCCGGGCAACAAAAGCAAACTTGACAACTGGAACTACATCAAACTGAAAAGTTTCTGCACAACAAAATGGAAAAGCAGTCTCTAGAATGGGAGAACATGCTTGCAAACTATATAATAGGAGATAACATGCAAAATAGATAAATTCCTACAACTTTAGAGCAAGAAAACCCCAAATAACATTATTAAACAAATGGGTAAAGGACTTGAATAGACATTTGTCTAAACAAGACATACAAATAACCAACCAACAGGATATGAATAAGTGCTCATCATCACTAATACTTAGAGAAATGCAAATCAAAACCACAATGAGCCAGATCAGGCAGTGACACAATGAATAGAGCATTGGCCTGGGATGGTGAAGACCCAGGTTCAAAAACCCAAGGTTGCCAGCTTGAGTACAAGTTCATCTGGTTGAGTGCGGGATTAAAGACATGATCTCATGTTCCCTGGCTTGAGCCCAAGGTCATTATCTGGAAGCCCAAAGTTGCTGGCTGGAGTCCAAGGTCACTGGCTTGAGAAAAGGGTCACTGACTCTGCTGGAGCTCACTGGTTAAACCACATATGAGAAGTAATCAATAAACAACTAAGGTGCTACAGCTATGAGTTGATGCTTCTCATCTCTCTCCCTTCCAATTTATCTGTCCCTCTCTCTTGCTAAAAAAAAAAACACCAAAAAAAAAAAAAACAAAAAAAAGCAAAAAAAAAAAAAAAAAACACACCAAAATACCAAACCCCAATGAACTATCACTGCAGACCTTTGAGGATGGCTATTATAGAGAAAAAAGGATAAGTGTTAGCAAGGATGTAAAGAAATCAAAATCTTTGTACACTGATGGTGGGAATGTAAAATAGTGCAACAGCTATAGAAACCAGAAATGTATACTCTTCCAAAAGTTTAAAATAGAACTACCATATGGTCCAGCGATTCTACTTATAGGTATATATACAAATAAAATAAAATCAGGATATCAAAAAGATATTTACTCTTCCATGATCATTGCAGCATTATGTACAATAGCCAAGATATGGAAATAACCTAATATCTATCAACAGATGAATGGATCAAGTGGTGGATATGCATTCCATATCATATTATTCAGCCTTAAAAAGTAGGGAAATCCTAACATTTGTGACAACATGTATGAACCAGAAGGACACTATCTTAATTGAAATAAGCCAGTCCCAGAGGGAAAAATACTGTAGACATATGATCTTTAATTTAAAATCTCTTCCTCCTTTTTCTCGCTCAGTGCCTTAGTATGTTTTTTTACTAAATACCTTGTGTATTAATTTGATAGGGTTGCTATAACAAAGTACTACAGACTGGGTAGTTTCAAATAACAAAAATTTATTCTTTCAGTGTTCAGGAGTTCAGAAGTCTGATCAAAGTGTTGACAAGATTGGCTCTTTATGGAGGTCCTAAGAGAGTATCTGTCTCACGCTTTTCTCCTAGTTTCTATTTTATTTTTTATCTTAGAAGGAGAGAGGGGAAGAAAAAGAGAGAGAGAGAAAAAAACATGGTTTGTTTTTCCACTATTTATGCATTCATTAGTTAAATGGGATTGAACCCACCACCTTGGTGTACTAGGACAGCACTCTAACCAGCTGAGCTACCCAGCCAGGTTGATGGCAATTCTTGGCATTCCTTGACTTGTAGCTGCATCACTTCAGTCTAATCCTCCGTCTTCACATGGCTTTCTTCTCTGTTGGTATGTCATTCTTTAAATCTCTTTCTCCTTGTAAAGATTCCAGTAATTTGGTTCAGGTCTCATTTTAATCCATTCTGACTTCATCTGATCTTGATTACTTCTGCAAAGACTCTATTTCCAAATAAGGTCACATCACATGTTCTGGAGGTTAGGATTTCAACATTTCTTGTTTGGAGGGGAGGCAATGAACCCATAACACCTTGATTAGATTGCAGCAGTTTGTAATTCATGTTAGTATTATGCATATCATACTTTGAGCTTCAGGTTTAACAAGGTATAAACCTGTATTTTATAAGTGTAGACTTATAATCTTATTTTTCTTTCAAAAAAAAAAGACATTTTAAGCCTCCAGATAATATATGTCAAACATAGGAAATCCCAAAATTCCCATTTCTTTGCATGTTATTTTGGCAATTTTTATTTTGGCCTTTTGCCTCTTCTTTCAAAAAGACAACCATCTGTCTAACTTAGTTAAACAAAGAATACGTCTGACATGGAATACGAGATTTGAGGGGAAAATTCATTTTAATTAAATTACTATTTCCAAAGATTGACAAAAGTAGCTGCCACTGATTGGTGCCATTTGAATGTTGCCAAGTATTGGGGCAACCTTCAGAGTATTCTCCTCTATTAATGAAATAAAGTCAGTATCATTATAAAAAAGAGAGCCCAGAAGGAATATACTGAGTTGTCACTCTATTACTGGGACTAATTCTAAGCCAATACCTTTCAGTCCTTTTTTGAACAAAATCATTAGGTCATGCAGCCTGACTGGTGGTGGTGCAGTGGATAGAGCATCCACCTGGGGACATTAAGGTAACAGGTTCGAAATCCAAGGCTACCAGGTTGAATGTGGGCTGGTTGGTTTGAGTGTGGTGTCATCAATACGATCCCAACATCGCTGGCTTGAGTCCATAGGTCGTTGGTTTGAGCAAGGGTTCACTGGTTTGGTTTGATCCCCTGCTCAAGGCACGTATGAGAAGCAATCAATGAGCAACTAAAGTAAAGCAACTATGAGTTGATAGTTCTCACTCTCTCTCATTCTCTATTTCTTTCCCTTTTTTTCTCTCTCAATCAATAAAAAAACTAAAAAATAAAATTATTAGGTCATGCAATAAAAGTATAATTCATTGTATTCTCCTAGCTTTCTCATATAGAGTTCTGTAGTGGACTAGTGAAGTGAAATCTCTCTGAGATTCTTCAATGGCCACAAATAGATAATAGTAATGATATGAGGCCACTTTGTGTAATATCTTGCAATAGTATAGAGAAAGGTGACTTTATACAATTGCTTATTATGTGGGCTGTGAGTTGAGAATATATGGTTACAATCCATTTAATGAAGTTCTCCTAAAAACCAAAAGCCCGTAAAATCTAAAACATAAAAATTCCTTTCTGCTAAATCAAATGCTTTTTCACCATTTCAGGGTTATAAGTACCGTTTTCCTCTTAAATCTTGAGAAAAGCAAATCCGTTTACGCTATTTGCAAAACTTATGAGCAAGTTGTGGTTTTTAATAAAACACAAGTCATTTGTGCATATAAGCAAAGGTAACCTCCTTGGCCCTCCTAGAATAAAGCTGTTTGAATTTATGAATAGCCTCAATCAGGTAATTACACTTATGGCTCTTTATCGGTCTGAATCAAAAGAAATCTTCTTTCGTTAAGTTCAGGTCTGCGTTTTAAGATCTGAATCATAATGGGCTACAAATTAAATTTTCTAAAACTTTCTCCATTCAAATTTCAGATTCATGGGCATACATCCCATAATTTTATCATTGGTAAAACTGAAATTTTTTTCGGAGGTCACAGAATTCAGAGCTGGAAGGAACCTTTGACAACACTTAGTTAATGGCAGAGCTAAGACGAAACCCTAGGTCTTGTTTCTGATTTTAGTGTTTTCTCTACGTCCAACAGAACCTCTCCATGTGCCCAATAATTTATCTGCAGCATCGAAGTTTCAAAGAAATCTAATTTGATTCAACTGGCTGCCATAGATATTAAATCTCCAATTATCCAAAAACCTAAATGACATCATTTCTAAAATACTCATTCCAAATCCCTCATCAAACATAATTCAGTCTGTTGAGCTGATATTTGAAAAAACATTCCTTTTATAACAACACCTTTGATCAGTCTTCATTCTGACTAATCAGCATCTCCCTGAGATGCTTCCCAGAAAGTATATTTCCCAAACCTGCTAATTGAATAAAGACTTTTCTCTATTCTGGTACCTATGTTTGGTTTTAGTAGGCTCACAATGAGCAGCTTTAAAGATTGATTAAAGCCCTTAGGTTCAATTCAATTATTAATTAATCTCAGCAGCCTTTTATTGCTTTGCATATCACAGAAAAATGGAGATCACCCTTTAATTATTGATTCATCTGATAGTAGTGCACCAGCTGCACTACCTTTACATGTCAGCATTTCTCATAAGAATATGTTCAGCTTGGTTTGCTTTCCTTGTTAAGAGGAGAAATTTTAAAGCCATCCAACTCACAACCTCAGTTTTGTCCTACTGACCATGCTGAGCACACTCACTGGGCACAAAGTCGTTCTGCTCTTTGTAGCTAAGGACACTTTCCTCTAAGGGCACAGAATAGCACTGAGCTCCTGGATTAGTTGAGTTGTTCACTTTTCCTCAAGAACAATAGGTCAGAAATAGCTTAATCGGTATGTATTTTTAATGAGATGAATTATTTTTATGCCACATTGGAACAATTCCCCATTGTGACTCTTAACTATTCTTTTAGTGTTAATTGTGTCAATATATGAAAAATATTTCCTGTGTGATTTGATATATTTAAATAATGAAAACAAAAATTGGCTTGAAATATCATCTGTATTATAAATGAAGAGGGATACTTCGGCAGAGCTCTGTTTCATCAGCATTAGCCAAGGTGACCAATGCAGGATTTTCATTTTAACTTGTTGGTTAACTTACCAATACGTACACAACCACTCAGAATTTTTTCTAATTTTCTAATTTTTTTTCTAGAAATTGTGTCTGTGTTCTGTTAGATACTGTTTGGCTGCTATAACTCAGAAACCTCAAATAACAGTTGCTAAGAGAGTTTCATGTTTCATTCACATAAAAATCTGGGTAGGCAGCTTCAAAATCAGCAGGGGTCCTGGTTCCTTCTAACATACTGATCTGATGTCATTGATACATAGCTACTCTCTACTTGCCCAAGAGAATTTTATAGCTCCTGCTACCATGTTTATGTTCCAACCTGAGGAAAGATGTAAAGACAAAAAAAGAGGGAATACCCTTTTATTTCAAATAAATGGCCTATAGCCAGATCAGTGGTGGTGCAGTAGATAGAACATCAATCTGAAAAGCTAAGATTGCCAATTCAAAATCCCAAGGTCACTGGCTCCGAGCAAGGGCTCCTCAGTGCGGGGACACTGGTTGAGCAGGGGATCATCCACACAATCCCCAAGCTCACCAGCATAAGCCCAAAAGTCGCTGGCATGAAAAGCCCAAAGTCACTGGCTTGAGCAAGGGGACAGTGGTTTGGTGTTGGTCCAGGCACATCGGAGAAGTAATCAATGTACAACTAAAGTGAAAGCAACTACAAGTTGATGCTTCTTACTCTCCCTCCTCTCTTGAAAGCAATCAATGCACAACTAAAATGAAAGCAACTATGAGTTGATGCTTATCACCCTCTCTCTCCCTTCCTGTTTCTCTCCCTCTCTCTCTCTATCAAATAAAAAAATTAATGGCTTACAGGTTTCTATTCACATTCTACCCCAAACTTAACCACGTGGCTAGCTTTACATACCTTCTAGGGAGCTTTACATACCCACAACGGAGCCTGCAAAATGTAGATCTTTGACTAGGTGATCATGTGCCCAACATAAATTCTATTCCTAGGTATGAGAGGGAAAATGAATATTGGGGTACAATTAGCAGACTCCATCACTGTACTAGTCAGGGAGATAAAAATTAATAGTAAGTCAACAGTGCATTTCATTTATGTAACACCTTTTTCTGAGTTCTTTAAATTATCTTACTTTCTGCTTGCCTTAGTCAATTCTTAATGATCTACACCAAAACCTTGGAGGAGAGGAGAATTGTAAATCATAAAAAGTGGCAAGTGTATCTTATTTTGACTTGAAGTTATGGTTATTGAATGCCTAAACAATCAAGGCCAGAAACACTGAATTACAATTAAACCTCAAATAAACTGGGACATTTCACACGGAGAGGCAGCCTCATGTGGCTCTTTCTTTCTGCAATGGTTTCTTCTTGCTTGCTTGCCTGCCAAACATTCTTCCAACTTTCAAGAGTAATCTTAAGTGTTATCTCCTCCATATCCTCTGAAACAAACAAACAAACAAACAAAAAACAAACCAAAACAAAACCTCCACTAACCCAGGTAGAATTGACTACTCCATCTTTTGTGTTTCTATTCTATACAGAATAAACTATAATGCTTTGCAGTTATTAGTTTATGTGTCTGTCTCCCTTACTAAAAATAAAATCTTGAGGTTAAAGACAACCTTAATTTATCTATATCCTTAGCTTGTGGCACAGAGCCTTGCATATTAAACATATGCAATGACATTTGTTGATTTTAATTAAACACTTTGAATTAAAAAATGAGCTATTAAAGCTGTCACTCTAGGAATTATAAAAAGCATGAGACAGAAAGTATTGTCCACCTCTTTTCACTTATTCACCATGTTTCACAGAGTAAATTACCTAATAAAACTAAGTCTATATAAAAGAAAATTCAATTAAAGACAAATAAATGAACAAGATTTTCAAGTGAGAATTAATAGAGATTACCTCAATAAAGCCAATTTAGGGTGCAGGTAAAAATAAAGAAATACATGTTGCAATGAAAATAAAGTTCAAGATATGGATGCTTTCAGCCATGGACAGGTATTAGCTCAGAGCACTGGCCTGATATGCCATGGCTGTGGGTTTGGTCCCAGGTCAGGACATGCATAGGAGTTGACCAGTGAATACATGGATTGGTGGAACAACAAATAAATCTCTCTCTCTCTCTCTCTCTCTCTCCTTTTGTCTCTCTAAAAATCAATTTTAAAACAAGATACAAATACTTGTTATCACCATTAGAAGTGAATATTTATGTGAATATTCTGGCCAATTCAACGATACATGAAATAGAGATATAAGTGTTAGAAAAAAAGATACAACTATTACTATTTATAGATTATTTGTCTAAAAATGCAATGCAAGAGAATGAATTTATAAGTTATTAGAAATAACAGAAGAGTTCAATAAACTAGTAAAAAGAAAAATATTTTAGCAATAAATGTATTTTTTCTTTTTACTTTTTTTTTTGTATTTTTTCTGAAGTTGGAAATGGGGAGGCAGTCAGACAGACTCCTGCATGCACCTGACAGGGATTCACCTGGCACACCCACCAGGGGGTGATGCTCCGCCCATCTGGGGCATTTCTCTGTTGCATCCAGAGCCACTCCAGCACCTGAGGCAGAGGCCATAGAGCCATCCCCAGCACCCGGGCCAACTTTGCTCCAATGGAGCCTCGCTGCAGGAGGGGAAGAGAGAGACAGAGAGGAAGGAGAGGGGGAGGGGTGGAGAAGCAGACCGGCGCCTTTCCTGTGTGCCCAGGCCAGGAATTGAACCTGGGACTCCTGCACGCCAGGCTGACGCTCTACCACTGAGCCAACCCGGCCAGGGCCTATTTTTTCTTGATATTAGAAATAACCTCTAAGAAAAAAAAGTTAGGAAAAAGTGACATTTCCAAAACAACCAAAACCATAAGCTATCTAGAAATAACTCTAACATAAAATATGGACGATTTTACAATAAAAGTTTCTATCTTTTTAGGGAAACTTAACAGAATAATTCCAAGGATTGTTTTGAGAAAAAAAAGTAAACGAACAGAATGGTTAGATAAGTCTAAAAATTAAAAGCAGTGGGAGGAAATATACTAAGTCTAACCAAATATCAAAACAAATAAAAAGGTTACAATAGTTAGAACAACAGGGCAATAAATAACTCAAGCATGAACCTATGCTTGATGAAACAGTTCTTAATGCATGGTAAGTAAAGATCACAAAATACTGTGGAAAGAATAACTTTGCAGTAGGTAATAGAAAGATGATAGGCTACGTGGGAAAATGTCTTATTGGAGCTTTCCCTTGTACCGTGTTCACATGTTTGAATTCAGATGAATTAAGTGGTTAACTTTAAACTTATTCATGACAAAAAGCTCCATAACCAAAGTCAACAGACAAATTAAGCACTAGTACAAATATAATTGGAATATTTATGAAAACAGTTATATCCTTGGGTCTATGAACTGATTTGCGCCCCTATCCAAATTCCTAAGTTGCAGCTCTAAAAATACAATATGGGTTGAAAGTAACTTATCTCAGTCAAAATGGATAATTTTTAAAACATAGAAGCCATAGAAGAAACCCAAGAGGAAAGGACCTAAAGATTGATCATCTAATTTTTAAAATGTCCATACATTTAACAAATATAACCAAGAAGGGGAAAATATTTGTAATGTATTTTAATTTGTCAAATGCAAAGATTTATTTTAATTTGTTGTGTTTACATAGTTTCAACGGTGCCCCTGAATATATCTCCCTCCCTCCCCTCCTTGTTCTCCATGATACCCTCTTTGCCCCCTCCTTTCTCCACCTCCCCCTTTCCTCCATGATTTACTATCCTGCCCTCTATCTCTCTGTGTTATGTTTATATACTTTCACTAATATCTTTCCTTTTTTTGATCCCCTCCTCTCAACCCCATTACCTCTGCCCGCCTTCCCTCTGGACTCTTTGACCCCTTCTCTGCCTCTTTTCTGTTCCTCATTCACATTGTTCATTGGATTCCTCATATGAGTCAGGTCATATGATATTTTTCTTTCTCTGCCTGGCTTATTTCGCTTAGCATAATAGAATCCAGGTCCAACCATGCTGTCACAAAGGGTAAAATTTCCCTCTTTTTCACGGCCACGTAGTATTCCAATATGTATAAGTACCACAGCTTTTTAATCCAGTAGTCTACTGATGGACACTTGGGCTGTTTCCTAATCTTGGGTATTGTAAACAATACTGCAATAAACATAGGCGTGCATTTCTTCTTTTGAATCAGTGATTTGTTATTTTTAGGATATATTCTTAGAAGTGAGATAGCTGGGTCAAAATGCAGTTTGATTTTTAATTTTTTGAGGAATCTCCATGCTGTTTTGCACACTGGCTGCACAAGTCTGCATTCCCACCAGCAGTGCAGGAGGGTTGCCTTTTCTTCGCACCCTTGCCAGCACTTGTTATGTGTTGTTTTGTTAATACGCGCTATTCTGACAAGTATGAGGTGGTATTTCATTGTTGTTTTAATTTGCATTTCTCTAATGATTAGTGATGTTGAACATTTTTCATATGCCCATTGGCCATATGTATGTCCTCTTTGAAGACGTTTCTATTCAGTTCTTTTGCACAATTTTTGATTGGATTGTTTACTTTCCTGGTGTTGAGTTTTACAAGTTCTTTATAGATTTTCGTTATTAACCCCTTATCAGACTTGTTGGCAAATATGTTCTCCCATTGTGTGGGTTGTCTTTTTATTTTGTTCATGTTGTCTTTTGCTATGCAAAAGCTTTTTCAGTTTGATATAGTCCCATTTGTTCATCTTGTCCTTTATTTCACTTGCCCGTGGAGTTAAATCAGCAAATATAGTGTTGTGAGAGATGTTGGAGCCTATGTTTTCCTACAAGATGATCATGGTTTCACGACTTACATTCAAGTCTTTTATCCATTTTGAGTTTATTTTTGTGAATGGTGTAAGTTGAAGGTCTACTTTCATGTTTTTGCATGTATTTGTTCAATTTTCCCAATACTATTTGTTGAAGCGACTGTCTTTACTCCATTGTATGCTCTTACCTCCTTTGTTAAATATCAATTGACCATAAAAGTGTTGGTTTATTTCAGGGTTCTCTGTTCTGTTCCATTGCTCTGTCTGCCTGTTCTTATGCCAGTAGCAAGCTGTTTTGAGTACAATGGCCTTGTAATATAAATTGATATCAGGAAGTGTGATACCTCCCACTTTATTTTTCTTTTTCAAGATTGCTAAGACTATTCGTGTTCTTTTTTGATTCCATATAAATTTTTGGAATATTTGTTCTATATCTTTGAAGTATGGCCTTGGTAATTTAATGGAATTGCATTGAATTTATATATTGATTTGGGTAGTATAGACATTTTAATGATATTTATTCTTCTTATCCATGAACATAGTATGTGCTTCCACTTGTTTATATCTTCCTTGTTCTCTTTTATCAATGTTGTATAGCTTTCTGAGAACAGGTTTTTAACCTCCTTGGTTAAATTTACTTATAGGTACTTTATTTATTTGGTTGTAGTAGTGAAGGGGATTGTTACCTTAATTTCTCTTTCTGACAGTTAATTGTTGGTCTATATAAATGCCACTGATTTCTAAATATTGATTTTATATCCTGCGACATTACTGAATTCATTTATCAGCTCCTGTAGTTTTTGACTGAGACTTTAGGGTTTTCTATGTACAGTATCAAGTCATCAGCAAATAATGAAAGTTTTACTTCTTCTTTTCCAATTTGGATGCCTTTTATTTCTTCCTGTCTGATTGCAGTAGCTAGGACTTCCAAACTATGTTGAATAAGAGTGGTGAAAGGGGGCACTCCTGCCTTGTTCCTGTTCTAAGGGGATTGCTTTTAATTTTTGCCCATTGAGTATGATGTTGGTTGTGGGTTTGTCATAGATGGCCTTTATCATATTGAGGTATGTTCCCTGTATTCCCACTTTGCTGGGAGTTTAGACCATAAATGGGAGCTGGATTTTATGAAATGCTTTTTCGGCATCTATTGATATTATCATGTGGTTTTTCTCCTTCCTTTTGTTATTGTGAGGAATCACATTGATTGATTTGCAAATATTGCACCAGCCTTGACTCCCCAGAATAAATCCCACTTGATCATATGATTTTTTTCATGTATTGCTAGATCTGATTTGCTAATATTTTGTTGAGAATTTTAGCATCTAAATTCATCAGGGATATTGGCCTATAGTTTCCTTTCTTTGTAATGTTTTTACTTGATTTTGGATTGAGGATTATGTTCACCTCACAAAAGGAGTTTGGAAGTTTTCTCTCCTCTTGAATTTTTTGAAATAGCTTGAGAAGGATAGTAGTTAGTTCTTCTTTGAATATTTGGTAAAATTCGCCTGTGAAGCCATCAGGCCCAGGACTTTTGTTTTTGGAGAGTGTTTTTTTTTTTTTTTCAGAGACAGAGAGAGAGTCAGAGAGAAGGATAGATAGGGACAAACAGACTCGAACAGAGAGATGAGAAGCATAAATCATTAGTTTTTTGTTGCAACACCTTAGTTGTTCATTGATTGATTTCTCATGTGCCTTGACTGTGGGCCTTCAGCAGACCGAGTAACCCCTTGCTCAAGCCAGCAACCTTGGGCTCAAGCTGGTAGGCCTTGCTCAAACCAGATGAGGCCATGCTCAAGCTGGCGACCTCAGGGTCTCGAACCTGGGTCCTCTGCATCCTAGTCCGATGCTCTATCCACTGCGTCACCACCTATTGTGGCAGGAGTTTTTGATAACTGTTTCAATCTCTTTTGGTGTAATCTGTCTGTTTAGGTTTTCTGATTCTTCCATATTGATTTGTGAATGATTATATTTTTCAAGGAATTTATTCATTTGAGATTGTCCAATTTTTGGGCATACAATTCTTCATAGTATTTTCTAAAACTTCTCTGAATTCCTGATGCATCAGTTGTTACTTCTCTCTCATTTCTAATTTTATTTATTTGAGCCCTCTCTCTTTTTTTCTTGGTCAGTCTGGTTAACTGTTCATCAATTTTGTTTACCTTTTCAAAGAACCAGCTCTTGGTTTCATTGATCTTCTCTATTGTTTGATTGTTTGTTTTTTTTTGCTTTTATGTCATTTATTTCCACTCTGATCTTTACTATTTCCTTCCTTCTATTTCCTCCTGGCTTTACTTGTTGTTCTTTTTCTAATTCTTTTAAGTGTAGCATTAAGTTGTTAATTTGAGCTTTTTCTTCTCAAACTATGCCTGTAATGCTATGAACTTCCCTCTCAGGACTGCTTTTGCTGTATCCCATAAATTTTGAGTTGTTGTATGTTCATTTTCATTTGTTTCAAGCAAGTTTTTTATTTCTTCCTTGATCTCATTGTTAACCCATTTATTATCTAATACCATGCTATTTAGTCTCCAAGTGTTTAAATGTTTTTTAGTTTTTCTAAACATAGAAGCCATAGAAGAAAGCCAAGAGTAAATGACCTATAGATTGACCATTTAATTTTTAAAATGTCCATATATTTAAAAAATATAATCAAGAAGGGAAAATATTTGTAATGTATTTTAATCTTTCAAATGCAGAAGATTTTTTAAAATGCATTCAATCCCAGTAGGGCAGGCTGTGATGGGACTCACATGTGTTTTTTCACAGCCTAAAAAACATACATTACTTTAGTAAATAATTCCAAATTTTGGAACTTAATCAGTGATGAGATCAAGGATTTATCCACAAGCTCTAAAGACAGCTTTCTTATGAGAGTTAAAGATTAGAAACCACATAAATATCCAGATTTGGAATATTAGTTTTAAAATTATTCAGTAATAATGTGGCACACATTTTGGCTATTAGTGGATTTTAAAGAGTATATAATAACATAATAATACAGCATAATGTTTATTGAAAAGGAGATTAAAATATACAAAATGATGCATATTTTGATACAGGAGAGAGGAAGAACTGTGAGACAGAGAAGTCAATGAATACACTACAATGTTGAAGTAGTTCTGAGTATTATGATTAAAGACAAATTTTACTTTCTTGTGTTTTTTATTTAATTTTGATTTTTTTATTTATTGAATTTAGAAAGAGAGGAAAGGAGAGAGAGAGAAAATCAAACTGTTCCTTTATGTGCCTTGACCAGGGAATAAACTGGCAATCTCTGCACTTTGGGATGACACTCAAACCAACTGAGCTATCCAGCTACAGTTATTTTTTATTTCTTACAGTGCTTATGACACACATATATAATTAGAATAATGTAAAAAATATTGCCTAATGAGGTGGTGGTGCAGTGGAGGGAGCATCAGCCTGAGATGCTGAGAACCCAGGTTAAAAACCCTGAGGTCACTGGTTTGAGTGCAGGCTCATCTGGCTTGAATGCAGGGTTGCATGCTTGAGTGTGGAACCATGTAGGAACATGCTGTGAAGATTTGTAGAGTTAGGGTAAACAATCAGAGACAACGAGGCACCCTAGGGCAAAAGCCCTGAGCTGATGAGAATCCAGGGGAGTCTCTGATCTGTACTAGAAACAGCAAAACAGCAGATTAAGATTTAGCAACACAGAAAATGTTTAGGCTCTCAGAACAGAGATTAGGAGTCAGCATGTTCCTTGTCCTTTACTTTACTCCCTGAAATCTTCTGCTGTCTGCTTCCTTGAGTTATTTGTATTGGCTAATAAATATCTGAGTAAGGCTAGGGATGGGGCTTCAGTCCTTCAGTCTGCTGATCCAGGCTGTTCCCTTCTCTCGGCCCCTTGGAGCATTTTGTCTGGTCTCCAAGTAGTTCACTGTCACCATGACAGGATCATAGACATGAACCCAAATTCACTGGCTTGAACCCAAAGGACACTGGCTTGAGCAAGGGGTACTGGCTCAGCTGAGCTCCCTGGTCAAGGCACATATGAGAAAGCAATCAATGAACAACTAAGGTGCCACAACTATGAGTTGATGCTTCTCATCTTTCTCCCGTCCTGTCTGTCTGTCCATGTCTTTCCCCTCTCCCCTTGCTTAAAAAAAATTTAAAGAGGAACACTGGATTACATGGAGGAAATGCCAATATCGTAACATGAAAATCAGTGCATGTGTGTGCATGCACTCATGTAGCTTTCCTTTTTCTCCCAGTGTCAAACTTTAAAAGGCAAATAGTCCTGAGAAAACAATCATCTGAACCTCTTGACCTTAATTAGTAAAAGGAAAATAAAATACGATCAGTTTTCTGATCCAGGTAAAGGAAAGGGAAGCAGATGCCTTGAAATAAAGGAAGCGGTCTCTGGTGCTGACAAGAACATTGCTCAATCTCAGATCAGAATCAGCAGATAGTCAAGAATGTACTGCCTGACCTGTGGTGGCACAGTGGATAAGGCGTTGATCTGGAACACTGAGTTCGCCAGTTTGAGGCCTTGGGCTTGCCCATTGAAGGAACATACTACAAGTTAGTGCTTCCTGCTCTTCCTCCCTTACCTTTCCCTCTCTCTTCTCTCTCTAAAATCAATAAATAAAATTAAAAAAAGAATATATTAAATTGGAGTATTACTATTGGCAATATAAAAATCCATTCTGAAAATAGAGCTAAAAATGTAGGAAATTTGCAATGACATAGAACAAAGGAAAATATCTAACTTTTAATGAGGTTTAATGACCAAATAGTCAAACCTAAAAAATCCTTTGATAGAGGAAAGAAAGTTCATAATTAGGTCAGTGCTGCAATGACCACTTTTAAGTCTGTCGTGTTTCCAAGATTGCAGAATAATGGGACATTTCAATGCTTTCATGTGAAAAAAGAATAGCATCAAGATTAAACAATCCCATTTAAAAATTACTTTTTTCTTGGGTCTCTCTGACAGCAATTTTGAGTTTCAGAAGCAACTCTTTGATACAAACCTACATTTAGTCTCTATGGTGTCACTGTCATGACACCATAGAGACTAAACATCCTATGAATTTCAAAGATTTGTTTAAAGGATTTGAGAATAGTCTCAAAACACCCTAGGAGTCAAAACTAATTGTGGTGAAAACACTAGTGATCCCTAAATTTCCATTTTAATGTGCAACAAATCATACACTTTAAAAGAAAAAAAATTAAACTGGAGGAGGAGGAAGACAGAGAAACAGAAAGAAATCCTTTGACTTTACCAAGGGTTTAGTTAAAAACAGACTGATTCTTTCTTAGTATGTATCACCATGAACCACCTCTGCTTGCTTTCCATAGCTTTGTTTCCTTTACAAAATCGATATTGAAGGCAATATTCTAGCGGGAGTCCTAAATCATGCAAACAGATGTGATGACATAAGGATGATTTTTTTTTAATTTGAGAGAGAGTGAGAGAGAAAGGGAGAGAAGGAAGAGAGGGATGAGGAGCATCAGCTCATATTTACGGCATCTTAGTTGTTCACTGATTGTTTCTATAAGTGCCTTGACTGAGAAACTCCAACTGAGCCAGTGACCTCTTTCTCAAGTCAGCAACCTTGGGCTCAGGTAGGAGAGCTTGGGGTCATGTTAATGATCCTGCACTCAAACTGGAAAGCTTGCACTCAAGCTGGTGACCTTGTGCTCAACTGACGATCTCGGGGATTCAAACTGGCGACCTCAGTGTCCCAGGTCAAAGCTCTATCCATTGCACCACCACTGGTCAGGCAAGGATGATTTTCTTGGTACCTACTTTCATATCTGCATATGTGCAATAAGGGAGATGTAAATCAACTCTAATAACTGAAAGTATTGTTGTTACAGAAAGGTTTAAATTGATAGGGAATCAGCTTCCTTAATCATCAAAGAAACTTCAGATTTTTCTTTACTGATAATTTTCATTGGCAATATTTTAATGGCACTTTATCCACTCATGGAATAAAATTTCTTCAACATTGCCCAGGCTGCAGAGCTTGGTTGGTTAGAGCATTGTCCAAAGCACAGAGGTTGCTGGTTCCATCCCTGGTCAAGGCACATACAGGAACAGACCAATGATCCTCTCTCTCTTTCTCTCTTTTATCTTCCTCTTTCTGTGAAATCAATAAATAAAAATTAAAAAAAAACAGGACTTTATAACATTGGCCCCAACATTATTTTTAATACTTGTTATACTGTCACCATACACCATATGACTGACAGTGTTTACCATACTCCTGTGAGCACATATATGTTATATGTGATCACGTCTTCCACATTCACATAATCTCTCAGAACAGTCTAAAACTTTTATTTACTTTTACTCAGCATGAAACAAGTCCATTTCAGTTGGTTTCTTATAGGGACAAAACACCAGAATAGTAAATCACATAGCAATGAAATATTTTTTTGTTGCCAAAACTATCAGAAAACAAAGAAGTTTCTCTGAAAAAAAAAAAATTTATCATTATCAGTATTTTCCATGTCTTAATTAGTTGTCATTTAAAGCTCTTTGGGGGGAAATGAAGATAATGCTTTACATTTGGAATAGTGCTTTACTACTTATAGAACCCTAGTAGCTATTATCTCATGTAGGCTTATTAACTGCATGGGAAGTAGAATGGACAGGGATTATTACACCATTATATAAATAACAAAAGTGAAGTTCAGAAAAAATAGATAAATTTTACTAGGTCACCTGCCTAATAAGTGACAACTGGGAGCAGAACTCAGATTTTCGAACTCAAGGTCAAAGCTTTTTGCTATTTCACTGTATCATCATGGAGCAAAAATAAAACATGGCCCGTGAAAGGTTATTTTCTTTTTCTAATAGTTTTTTCCATCAGTAAATTTTACTCTAAAATTCAGGCGCAATGAGTACTACCTTGTATGTGCCAGAATATATAAAAAAATCGATTCCAGAGACTGTGTGTAGTAAATTATCAAATAATTCTGTATAACAGAAAAGATCAGGATATTGTTAAATTTATTACCCTGCTCTCCCAAAAAAATCATTTCCCCACTTCAAAGCGCAACATTGATACCATTATCCAATTGCTATGTAGTACATCAAGGCTGTTTTTCTGAAACACTAAAGAGTAACACTAAGTTGTAACCTGAAATCAATTGGAAGCTCCTACAGTTGCCTTAGTTACAAAATTGCTAGATTAGCAAATAAAAATGCAGGATTACCAGTTAAGTTTTAATTTCATTTAAGCAAGGGATATTTTTTTCCAGTGCAAGCATGCCCTAAATATTGCATAGTCCATAATTATAACTTAAAAAATCACCATTTAACTGAAATTCAAGTTTAATAGAGTGTCTGGATTTTATCTAGCAACCCTACTGAATTAAGTCATTGCCATTTCACAGAGACTGCATTTAATGATTTTTTTTTTTTGAGAGAGAGAGGTGGGGGGGGGGAGAAAGAGACAGGAAGAGAGAGAGGAAGGAGAGAGATGAGAAGCATTAACTTGTAGTTGCATCACTTTAGTTGTTCATTGATTGCTTCTTGTATGTGCCTTGACGGAGGGGGGTTAGGGTCAAATCAAACCAGAGACCCTTTGCTCAAGCCAGAGACCTTGGGCTCAAGCCAGCAACCACGGGATCATGTAGATGATCACACGCCCAAGCCAGCAATTCTGTGCCAAGCTGTCAAGCCTCCACTCAAGCAGGTGACTTCAGTGTTTTGAACTGGTACCTCAGCTGCCCAGGTGGATGCTCTGTCCACTGTGCCACCACCAGTCAGGCAGATTTAATAAACTTATCCTCCTGTCCTTTGATGGGTGTCTCAGAAGCATGGCTTTTAGGGACCATGTGTGTTATAGTTGTGTGTTTTAGTAGATGTGTTATAGTTGGAGCTTTAGCAGTACCATTCTTGGTCCTACAAATCTAGTAGCTTCTAATGATTAGGTAGGCTAGAGGAAGGGTAGAGTGGAATAAGCATGGGCTTAATTCAGACAGATTTGGGTCTTATTTCTTGAATTTCTGTGCACTGTGTGACCCTGCTTAAGATATTTCATTTCTCTTAGCATTAATTGCTTCTTCTATAAAAGGAGGTCAAAATGATCTACCTCATAGCTAACAAAGTAGTATTAAAATTATGTGACTGTTATTACAAACTGCCTAGCATCTTGCAGTTTGTCATTGGACACCCAACATATTAGCTAAAGAAAAACCAAGAGTCTCATATAGACAGATAACTGTGTAGCCATATCAGTCTTCATAGACAGATATTAATATGCAAGTTAAGATTTATTATGTCTATTTTATCAGTGAATAGAGTCTGAATGGAAATAAATGAGTCATTATTGTAAATACCAGATAACTTAGAAATTACCCATTTAGCATTATAGAAATCAATATTATGAGTCTGCTATATTACTTTGTCAAGCGACCAGATGGTTCATTATTAAGAAAGTCCAAGGATATTCAGATGAAAGAATTTACATGTCAAGTATTAGATCTGTGTAAATAAATAACAGCACGAGTGTGTTATTGCTAACCACTATTTCTGGACAGTTCTAACTCATCTACTTATATTTGGGCAATTCCTTGATTGTTAAATTTGCAGCCATTTCAATTCAGTTTGTTGAAGGTGTAAAGAGAGGCAATGAGTAGTCAGGAGGCTCCAAAGACTGAGATTTCAATAATTCTCATAGTGAAAATGGATAAGGGAGGCAAACAGCCTTGAGGTTCTAGAAGACTATCAGCAAAAACAGATCATGTTTTGATATGTCACAGCTTTATATTTGACCAGATTCACAGCCGAAACCCAGTTCCTGGTGGACCAGTGAAGTGGAACATAGGTTAAATTTTGCAGGTTCACTTGGGTAAAAAACAACAACAACAACTTTTTATTGGGAGAATGAACGCCAAGGCCTCAAGCTAGCATACTAATCGCTTATCTTTTGCAGGCGTCTAGGATATCCTGTTCCTTTTGTTTCAAGAAGAATGGGAGCTGGGGCCTGAACATGATCGTGGAGTCGATGTGTATCTGATGTTGCAGTTTGCAGTCTAGAATTCTATTCAGGTTTTTGGGTTGTTGTTTTTGTTTTGTTTTGTTTTGAGAGACACAGAGAGGAAAGCATCAACTTGCTGTCTTACTTAGTTGTGCCATTGATTACTTCTCATATGTGGCCTGACCAGGGTTTGAGTGGATGAACTCAGAAGTTGAACCAGTGCTCTCAGGCTCTAGCCAGTGACACCAGGAGCAGAGAGATGCAACTTGAGAATCAGCTACCCTTCTAAAATTTTCCACTGAAGATCATTCCAGCCATATCACGATTCTTCTTATCAAAGATAATAATATAAAATAATTGAAAAGTCTTACATGAAAGTATAGTTTAAATTTGTTTTTTTCAGGTAACTTTATCCTAAAGACAAGCCATCCAAAAGAAAATTCCAAACGCTTAGTTACAGTCATGCAATTATATCTCCTATTGTTGGTCTCAAGAGATATGGCTCTTCTCTTGTACTAAATCTGTCACAATATTATTACAGGATCCTTCTAGGCTAATATTTTTCTCTTCCTTCTCCAGCTGTGCCATGGACTGCTTAGAAAAGCAGTCTGAAACAGGTAGATATGTTTATTAGTCGCCATGGCTTTTAGTTCTGGTATCTCCTCACAGAAGTCCTGACAACCTCTTAAAAGGAGAACTGAGTGGTCCAGCAATCCTGCTCTGTCATTCTGACTCACCTAGAGAAGAAAATACGTCACTATTAAGCACATAAGGAAACTTCACAGACACGTGAACTTGCCTAAGGAAACCTCTTTGAAGGTTCAGGAAGAATCACTGAAGAGCTAATCAGGGGGAGAAATATACAGCACATGGTTTTCACAGATTGGATCACAAATTGTCCTTACTTCACCCTCTGGCTTGTATATTCTCCATTTCACAAAAACCAATGAAAGAGGGAGAGGGAAAGAAACTAAAAGAAGATAAAATACCATTCAGTAAATGAATATATTAGACATCTTAAGAAAATAAGAGCAACAAAACCCCCACAATCATAGTGAGCTACCACAAAGGTCCAAAAAACTCCATTTATCTAAATAGAGAGGAAATGTTTAAAAACAAAAGAATAAAAAAAAACAAAAACACCCAAATTAGAAAGAGTCCTGGCCAGATAGCTTGGTTCATTAAAGCATTGTCCCAATACACAGAGGTTGAGGGTTCAATCCCCAGTCAAGGCACATACAGGAACAACTCGATGTTTCTGTCTTTCTCTCTAAAAATCAATCAATTAATCAATAATATATATATATCTGACCATCACCCTGACATCCTGCTTTCTCTCCCTTTTGATGGAACTTAAATTCCATTCTATACTTGCTCCGGTTTCCTTAAATGTCAACTACCTCTTTCTTCCACCCTCATACCCAGATAATGACCTTGTTTCCTATTTCATTGAGAAAATGGAATAAACAGATGAGAACTTCTATATGTTCTCACCACCATGTTTACCTCTATCCCTACCTATATATTCTCCTTCACTTCTATATTTATGAACTGACTGTACATGGCCCGAGCCATGACTTTCCCTGTGAATATGATCCTATCTGGTCACCACAATTCAAACACATTGTTCCAGATATCCCTTCCATCTTTCTAATTTTTTTTATCATTTTTCCTCTTACTAAATATTTCCCATCAGTGCATACACTGTTATTTCTCCCATGACACATTCAAAAAGCCTCTCTTAAATTTATTTCCCCTCCAGCTATCATATTACATCTCTCTTTTCCTTTATAGAAAAAAAAAATTAAAAGAATTGTCTATACTGCTCCCTTCCTGATTTCTTTTCTTTTCTTTCTTTTTTTTTTTTTTGTATTTTTCTGAAGCTGGAAACGGGGAGGCAGTCAGACAGACTCCCGCATGCGCCCAACCGGGATCCACCCGGCACGCCCACCAGGGGGCGATGCTCTGCCCATCTGGGGCATCGCTCTGTTGCGAAAAGAGCCACTCTAGCGCCTGAGGCAGAGGCCATAGAGCCATCCTCAGCACCTGGGCCAACTTTGCTCCAATGGAGCCTTGGCTGAAGGAGGGGAAGAAAGAGACAGAGAGGAAGGAGAAAGGGAGGGGTGGAGAAGCAGATGGGCACCTCTCCTGTGTGCCCTGGCCGGGAATCGAACCCGGGACTTCCACACTCCAGGCCGACGCTCTACCACTGAGCCAACCGGCAAGGGTCCTTCCTGATTTCTTTTAACTCATTTTCTTTTTTGTGTGTGTGATAGAGACAGACAGAGAGACAGAGAGAGGGACAGATAGAGACAGACAGACAGGAACGGAGAGAGATGAGAAGCATCAATTCTTTGTTGTGGCACTTTAGTTGTTCATTGATTGCTTTCTCATATGTGCCTTGACTGAGGAGCTATAGCAGAGCAAGTGACCCCTTGCTCAAGCCAGCACCTTGGTCTCAAGCTGGCAAGCCTTGCTCAAACCAGATGAGCCCAGGCTCAAGCCGGTGACCTCGGGGTTTTGAACCTGGGTCCCCCACATCCCAGTCCAACACTCCATCCACTGCACCACCACCTGGTAGGCTCTCATTCTCTCTTGAATCCATTCCCATTGGTTTTCAAACCCCTAATTGTCCACAGACTCAGATCCACCCTTTCATAGTTGCTAATGATCTCATATGTAATGGTCATTTTCTGACCTCTTATTTGACTTACTAGCAGCATATGTCAGAATTTATCACTCTCCTCCATAAGACACTTTGTCATTTCACTTCCAGGTTGCTACAGTCACCGAGATTTCCTCCTTTTTTTCTGACTTTTTTTTTTAATTTTTATTTTCCTGAAGCTGGAAACGGGGAGAGACAGTCAGACAGACTCCCACATGCGCCCGATCGGGATCCACCCGGCACGCCCACCAGGGGCAATGCTCTGTCCACGAGGGGGCGATGCTCTGCCCCTCCGGGGCATCGCTCTGCCACGACCAGAGCCACTCTAGCGCCTGGGGCAGAGGCCAAGGAGCCATCCCCAGCGCCCGGGCCATCTTTGCTCCAATGGAGCCTTGGCTGCGGGAGGGGAAGAGAGAGACAGAGAGGAAGGAGGGGGAGGGGGTGGAGAAGAAAATGGGTGCTTCCCCTATGCCCTGGCCGGGAATCGAACCCGGGTTCCCCGCATGCCAGGCCGACGCTCTACTGCTGAGCCAACCGGCCAGGGCCTCTGACTTTTTTTTTAATATCTTTTGCTAATTTTTCCTACTATAGTCTAAAAACATTGTGTTGCCCTAGAGCTCAGTCTTCTTTCCTCTCTATACTTACTTCCTTGGTAATCGTATACAGTCTCAAGGCTTTAATTATAATCTACATCCTGATGGCTCCAAAATTTTATCTCTGGCTCAGACCACTTCTCTGAGTCTCAGACATGTATAGCCAATTGCTTTCTGGACATCTTCACTTCAATGTCTAATAGTCACTAAAGCTCAGCATATTCAAACTTAGTTCCCATTATTCTTTGAAAAAAAAATATATTTTTTTGAATGAGAGGAGGGGAGATAGACAGACAGACTCTTACATGTGCCTTGACTGGGATTCATCCAACAACCCCTTTCTGGGGCTGATGCTCAAATCAACCAAGCTATTTTTAGTGGTTGAGGCTGATGCGCTCAGACCAACTGAGCTATTCTCAGCTCCTGGGGCTGATGCTCAAACCAATCAAGCCACTGGCTGCAACAGGGGAAGAGGGAGAGAAGGGGGAGAGGGAGGAAAAGAGAAGCAGATGGTCGCTTCTCCTGTGTGCCCTGACTGGAAATCGAATCCAGGATGTCCATATGCCAGGCCAGGACTCTATCTACTGAACCAACCAGCTAGGGCTATTTTTTCCCCAAAGCTTTTTCTTGTTGAAACCTTACCCAGTTGAGTTCATTTCAGTAACTTTTGTCAAAAGTCCTGACTTTACCCATGATTTTCCTCTCTCTATTCCATCAGAAAATTCAATTGCACTATCTTCAAAATATATGCAGACATTTCTACTACATCACTGCCACTATCTTGGTCCAAGCCATCATTATCCCTTTTCTAAATTGATAAAATAACATTTTAATTGACCACTTTGCTTCCATATTTAATCTTTTGAATTTTTTTTTCTCCACACAGCACACAGAGTGATCCTGATAATGTTATACCTCTTCCCAAAAGCCACCAATGGCTTTTCATAGTAAGTTAAAATTCTTAATATGACAAGCAAAGCGACACAAACTATCTTTCCTTTCCTCTGACATTATCTCCTACTGGCCTTCCCTCGTTCCAAAGTATACGTCCTTGCTGTTCCTTGAACATATCTGGTATGTTCTTTTTTTTTTTTTTTTTTTTTGTATTTTTCTGAAGCTGGAAACCAGGAGAGACAGTCAGACAGACTCCCGCATGTGCCCGACCGGGATCCACCCGGCACGCCCACCAGGGGGCGATGCTCTGCCCCTCTAGGGCGTCGCTCTGTTGCGACCAGAGCCACTCCAGCGTCTGGGCAGAGGCCAAGGAGCCATCCCCAGCGCCCGGGCCATCTTTGCTCCAATGGAGCCTCGCTGCGGGAGGGGAAGAGAGAGACAGAGAGGAAGGAGAGGGGGAGGGGTGGAGAAGCAGATGGGCGCTTCTCCTGTGTGCCCTGGCCAGGAATCGAACCCGGGACTTCTGCATGCCAGGCCGACGCTCTACCACTGAGCAAACTGGCCAGGGCCTTGGTATATTCTTGACTCAAGGACCTTCATATTATATATAAATACTTTTATCTGGAAAGTTCTTCCTCGAGACAGCAACATGGTTTACTCCCTCACTTTACCTTAATGCATATGTTTCTGAGTCACTGAGGTCTTCCTTGGCAACCATATCCAAAAAGAAAAATCTACTCCACTATTTCAAATTCTTATTCTTTGCTTTATTTTTCTCCTTATCCCTGATTGTTCCCAAACACATTACATTTTATTTATTTATCATACTTAATAGAGGTCTTTCCAAGTAGAATAAAAACTGACATTCAGAGAGATTACATACAGAGATTTTTGTCTGCTTTTTTCCCCTGAGTATAGAACAGTGCCTGGGACATAACAGACTCTAATTTGTTGAATAAAAGAATGCATATATATTTTTATTACTCTTTATTGTCTCTCCTCCATTCTCTCTGTTTTTAAAAAAATTTTATTGATTGATTTTAGTGAGAGAGGAAGGAGAGAGAGAGAGAGAGAGAGAGAGAGAGAGAGAGAGAGAAACATTGATCTGTTCCTGTGTGTGCCCTGACCAGGGATCAAACCCACAAACTTGGTGTAGTGGGACAACACCCTAACCAACTGAGCTATAGGCCAGGGCTCTGTTTCTCTTCATAGAATGCCTTTTATAATGATCTGAAACTTGTGGAACTAGGTTCCTCGTAGATCATCTTTCCTATTTTCTTTTGTTCTAGTGAACTATGTTCCAGGAGAATAGCCTGCCTCACATTTCAGGTTCACCAGTGCGCAAATTCACTCTGTTCTCCAACTGAGCAAGTTCTTTGACCTTTAAAAAATTTCGATAATAATTTTTAGAAACTTCAACCATGTATTTGTGATCTTATATTTGATTTGCTCTTATTTTATTTCAGAAACTATAGACACTTTGTTTTAGAAGTTCTACCTCTGATTATAGAGTATTTTGCATTGCAAAATATTTTAAACTAAACTCACAGATTAATACTAGAAAATGACTCATCTTTGAACAATAATGCACTTGCTCTAAGTGAAGCAAAACACTCAGGAGTCAAGACACTGAAAGAATGCTTTTGCATAAAGAGATTAAATGGCCATTTTAACTCTCTTCAAATACAAAGAGCAAATACTTCAGACAGAAGGAGTTTTTCGTTGATGTTATTTTCTCTGAAGAGGATAGGGAATAAAAAGAAATTTGTATCCTTAAAAACTCTGGACCTTGCTGCTACCATGAGGTTTAGATGACCTGAGATTGAAAATGAAAAGGGTTTAGGTCATTCAATGATCTGTCCTTTCAAAGAATTCTAATCTTAAAATTACCAAGTTCCAGAAAGAAAAGTTCCATTATATAAGCTGCCAGGGAAATCAAAGGCATCCCATCCATTACGGCACAGGTCAGGAAAAGGGAAAGATTCACAACTTTAAACAAAATTTCAAAACCGGCAAGAACAAATTTGGATTTAAATTTTAGAACTAAATTGACACTTGACAGCAATGAAAAGGAAGAAACATTTCTTACCACTAGGATGTTTTATTAGATTCTTACAAAATGAGCTCACTTATCCTTTAAATATACTGTAATAGGTTTTAGTTTCCCAAACTTTTACTGTGGTATTTTCTTTCTTATATAGTTTCACAGGGGAGACTGATGTTAATATTATTAACTTTGAATATTAAACATGTATATTTCAATTTTTTTTTAATTTTCTAGGATGTTCACCACTCTGTCTTTGAGAAATCATAAGAAAATTTATAATAATAAACATATATAGCAGCCAAATTGCATTTCATATTAACATATGCTAGATTGAAATTGACCATAAGCCTGACCTGTGGTGGTGCAATGGATAAAGCATCAAACTGGAATACTAGCGTCATCGGTGCGAAACCCCGAACTTGCCCAGACAAGGCACATATGACAAGCAATTACTACAAGTTGATGCTTCCTTCTCCTCCTCTTTCTCTTTATTGTCTCTCTAAAATCAATAAACAAAATCTTATATATAAAAAAGAAATTGACTATGACAGTTTGTATAATTAGTTCATTCTAATTATCTACAACTGATAGTCTTCATAATTGTATTCAAGAAACAAATTTCATTTACTAATCTTTTTGTTTGTTTGTTTTTTGGTTTTTTTTTGTATTTTTCTGAAGCTGGAAACGGGGAGAGACAGTCAGACAGACTCCCGCATGCGCCCGACCGGGATCCACCCGGCACGCCCACCAGGGGGCAACGCTCTGCCCACCAGGGGGCGATGCTCTGCCCCTCCCGGGCGTCGCTCTGCCGCGACCAGAGCCACTCTAGCACCTGGGGCAGAGGCCAAGAGCCATCCCCAGCGCCCGGGCCATCTTTGCTCCAGTGGAGCCTTGGCTGCGGGAGGGGAAGAGAGAGACAGAGAGGAAGGAGAGGGGGAGGGGTGGAGAAGCAGATGGGCGCTTCTCCTGTGTGCCCTGGCCAGGAATCGAACCTGGGACTTCTGCACGCCAGGCCGATGCTCTACCACTGAGCCAAATGGCCAGGGCCTTCATTTACTAATCTTGATTTAATGACCATCTGTACTAAGTGGAGTTTTTCCCTAATTTTATTTGTTTTACTTTTCTCTTTACATGGCATGGACCCAATATCTGACTTTCTATAATAAATCATAACTGTCTCTGGTTTATAGAGAAAATTACAAATACAGATTGGAAAACATCTAGGAAATAACTCATTCATCCAAAAATATCTCTATATACTGAAGAAATTCCAAATGATCCACTTCAAATATTTTGTGAAACAGATTGATTTAGCCCACCACCACCTTTGTATGAAAAATCAGTGGAGTAATTAGTTACCCTAGAGGGTTGGTTTTTAATCCTGATATCAACCTGTTTGTTACAAAAGGACAGAATGAACAGATGACAACTGGAGAACTAGTAGTACAGAGAAAAAATTTTTATAAAGCATTCTCATTTCATCTCTATTCTAAATTGAGATGAAAAAAAGTGACTAGATTCCCAGTGTACTTCCTCTAAAGACAAGACAATGATATTATAAATATAAGTACACTGTTGCTCCATAGATGGTGAGAATTTTAGAGAGAGAAGAAGGAATAGATACAGACAGAAAGAGAGAGAGGAAGAGAAACATCAGTTAGTTGTTTCACTTATTCATGCTGTCATTGGTTGATTCTTGTAATGTGGTTCTGACTGGGGATCAAACCGGAAATGTCAGGATGACTCTAACCAAGTGATCTACCTGGCCAGAGCCTCAGGTAGAAATTTTACTTTATTTTTTAAATTTAAATTTTTTTTCTTTTAGTGAGAAAGAAAGAGAGAGACAGAAACAGACAAGGACAGACAGACAGGAACAGAGAGAGATGAGAAGTATCAATTCATCATTGAGGCTCCTTAGTTGTTCATTGATTGCTTTCTACTATGTGCCTTGACCAGGGGCTCCAGCCAAGCCAGTGACCTTGGGTTTCAAGCCAGCAACCTTTGAGCTCAAGTCAGCGACCATGGGGTCATGTCTATGATCTCACACTCAAGCCAGTGACCTAGCATTCAAGATGGTGAGCCTGTGCTCAAGCTAGTGACCTCAGAGTTTCAAATTTGGGTGCTCAGTTTCCCAGGCCAATGCTCTATCCACTGCACCACTGCCAGGTCAGGCCAATGGTAAGAATCTTAATTTTGAGACCAAAGGCATTGGATTAGTAGTATCAACTTCTTTTTTTTATTATTGAACTTATTGGGGTGACATTGTTTAATAAAATTATGTAGGTTTCAGGGTTATCATCATTACTATTCATGTAGCAAAAACAGTTTTGCTACAGAAATAAAAGCAATAATACCAATAATAGCATTATCAATAATATTTAAGATTTACTAAGCTTCTTCTACATGCAAAACAAGTTGCTCAACACTTTAGAAAAATAATTTTACATAATTTATACTCTATAGGGTAGAAAATATACCCATTTTACAAATGGGAAATAAAACACCTGAGGCTCATGTAGATTAAGTAATTTACCCAGATGTTACAAGATTGAGGTTGTGAAAGGGGAGCACATGAATTTCTAAAATGCCACACCTTAAAACTTTGGCAAACACATGAAATAATTTCAGAATTTATACAAGTTTAAAGGCAAGTTTTTGGAGAATCTGTGAGAATGCCATGGTGTAATCTGTAGTACACACAACAAAGGTGGAGGATGATGCTTGGATTTTGGTGGAGAAATTAGAGATGTACTATGGCTGTAAAACTCCAGAATCAGCAAATATTAATAGTTTTATCCAGTATTTCTCTAGTTAAAACAAACAAACAGCCCTGGCTGGATAGCTCGATTGGTTGGAGCATTATTCCAAAGCACAGGGTTGGTTGCTGGTTTAATCCCCAATAAAGGCACATACAGTAGCAGCTTGATGTTCCTCTCTCTGTCTCTCTCACTGCTTCTCTTTAAAAAATAAACAAACAGCCTGACCTGTGGTGGCGCAGTGGATAAAGCGCCGACCTGGAACGCTGAGGTTGCCGGTTCAAAACCCGAGGCTTACCCAGTCAAGGCACATATGGGAGTTGATGCTTCCTGCTCCTGTCCCCTTCTCTCTCTCTCTCTCTTTCTCTCTCTTCTCTAAAAAAATGAATAAAATAAAAAAAAATAAACAAACAAAACCTGCCACTCAATGGAGAAGATGTGGTAAGAACAAAGATCTATAGAGTGTCCATTCACAAAGTCTCCTCCTACTACAGTTACCTGGTTCAGGCCCTCATTACTTCATGTCCGGACCACTACGATTACCTCCTTACTGGTATTTGCCAACTATTTCTTCTGATCTATTCTGTACACTGCTACAGGCTTAATCTTCCTAAAGTACAACTGTAATCATGTCATTCTCCTGGCCAAAAATCATCAATGATGTCCTACTACCTAGAAATAAAGGAAAACATCTAGTCTATTTAATTGTATATTTCTTGAATGTTCATTTTATAGGTATTTACTGAGTGCTTGCTGCTATAACCCACACACTGTACTTGGGGTTTTGGTGATACATTGGTAAGCAAAACAGAAACGGTAATTGTCTTGATGAAAGTGCCTGGGTTTACTCATTAATTCACTCTCTGAAACACGGTGACTTCCACAAAGAATGTGTGGAAGGAAGGAGGGAGGGAGGGAGGAAGGGAGGGAGGGAGGGAGGGGAGAGGGGGAGAGAGAGAGAGAGTGAGAGGGAGGGAGGGAGGGAGGGAGGGAAGGAAGGAGGGAAGGAGGGAAGGAAGGAGGGAAGGAAGGAGGGAAGGAAGGAGGGAAGGAAGGAGGGAAGGAGGGAAGGAAGGAAGGAAGGAAGGAAGGAAGGAAGGAAGGAAGGAAGGAAGGAAGGAAGGAAGGAAGGAAGGAAGGAAGGAAGGAAGGAAGGAAGGAAAAAACATTGGTTGCCAAGAACTGAGAATGAAGGAAAGTGGTAAACTAACTGCAAAAGGCCATAGAGAATCATTTGGGGTTAATCAAAATATTTTATATCTTAATTTGGCTGCTGGCTCCACAAGTGTATATATTTGTTGAAACCAATCAAACAGTATACTTTACTTATACAAATTATATTTCAATAAAGTTGATTTTCAAGTTAAAAATAATAAATGACTGCAAAGAAATTATTGTCTTAAAAGTAAAGATGGTGGTTACTTTGAGGAGTGAGGATGTGGTTGATATTGGGATGGGATACAGGAAGGGGCCCATGAGGTCACTGGCAAAGTTTTATTTCTTGACTTAGGTGGTAGTTTCACACATATTCCTCTCACAATAGTTCATTAAACCACCCATTTGTTTTGTGTGGTTTTTATGTATCTTTATTTTATTTTATAATCAAAGGGTAAAATTTTAAATTGAAAAAGATTATCACTGTTACTTGAAGGCCCCCAGTTAGGGTGAAGCATTGAACCATGTAGTCACAGAACATCAGAACTTGAAAGAACTTTGGTGGTCAACTTGTCCGACCTGTTCATTCTACAAAAAAGTACCTGGAGAACCTGAGAAGGTAGCTTTTTTGAAGTCACACATGAGTTGATCACAGTTCTTGGACATGTTTACTGACTCTCTATATTGTGCTCTTAAGCCAGTGCAGGCAATAGAACTATACAATACTTGCTTTCCACTAAACAATCTTCAGCTACTTGACAATTCATGACAGCACACTCTATTGTTTAGTTACTAAACACAATGGTAGCACATTGTTCTTCTAGACCACTTGGGGAAAAAAAAAAGATGTCTGAGGTTTGCAATAAAGCTTGCAAAGATAGTGTTATTAGTAATGTCTGTTTTGTTAAATATAAATGATTAAATTTTAATCATCATTCCTTCCATGACTTCAAAGACTGCCTCCTTCCACAGGGAAACTCCATCAGGAGTTGAAGCTAGACAATAATTTGGAGGAATACTGCTTTGAACTTGAACTAATTATTAAAGTTACAAAATGTCATGCTGATTACATATCGTCAAAAACTTGAATTTTGACTACATAAAGAGATGGGGATATTTTTGTTGATTGCTAATGTTTATTATTATCCTCAAAAGTCACTGATCTATTTCAGTAAAGCATGTGACATGGCTTTATTTACTTTAGCAGAGATTGTGAAACATGTATCCTTTTTATGCATGCTGTGCTGCTGCTGTTACTTGATAGTTTTAAAGTACATATCCAATTCTTAAGAGATCCTTCTTTTCCAGTTAGATTTCTCCCCAGCTTGAGAATATATTGTCACCAAGTACTACTATAGTCTCTGTATGAACTACAAAGCATAAAACCTAACAAAAATTGAAATTGACATAAAAATGTTCTATGCCTTCATTTTGTAAATGAATGAAATGACTATTTGAAGAATTGAACTTCAACAAGGTTGCCTTGTCAAATAGAATTAAATAATCAAATCAAGTACAAATTAAAAACTTATAAGTAAGATATTTATAAATAAAGAAATAAAATAATTATTATTGAGCAATATTTAAAGTAATCAGCCTAGGGTAGAATTAAAGATCAAGAAATGTCTCTTTTTATTCTGTACCCAACAGTTAAATCTAACTAAAGATCTATCTCCAAACTTTAATTAAAATATTTTTTCCGAGTGGACTCTGAAACCTGGGACTGGCGCACCACTCCATAATATCAAGGTGTTCAAAGCCTGTTTCCTTGTATCAGGGTTATTTCCTCAGGTAGATTTATTTTTCAAGTGAGAGAAGGGGAGGTGGAGATACTCCCACATGCACCCTCCCCAGGATCCACCTGGCAACCTCTGTCTAGAGCCGATGCTTGAATCAACTGACCTATCCTCAGCACCTGGGGCCAATGCTGAACCCACTAGCTGCAGGAGGGGAAGAAAGAGAGAAGGGGGAGAAGAAAAACAGATGGTCTTTTCTCACGTGTACCCTGACCAGGGATCAAAACCTGGGGCGTTCACACACCAGGCTGATGCTCTATTCACTGAGCTAACCAGCCAGGGTGGTTTTTTTTTTTAAAACAGCCTGCATGGTGTAATCTAGCATCTACTCTATCATTTATATTCCAGTCTCAATATATAGAAGACTCCACTATAGCAATCTGAGCTTCTTTTGATATTCATGAGCATACATGTTTAAAACAGACAAAATAAAGCAGAGAACAAACAATCTATACTCTATGAACTCCATGTCCATGAATATTACATTGACTCTTCTTTTTTTACTTTAAATAAGTGCAATTTATTAGGTCAGTTATACCCAAATAAAGCTGTTTAAATGAAAAGGCAAACAAGAAGTCATTACTTTACTTAAGTACCAGGTTCCTTACAAAAGAAAGAAATCACTAAGGAAGATGGGAAGGTGTCCACAGTGTGTTGCTATGTACAAAAAAGCGAGGTTCAGAGCCATACTATTAATAATATCAAAAGTACTTCTTTGTGGCAGATACTTTTCTAAATGCTTTATGTATAATCATTCATTCTTGCTAATATTCATGTGAATTGGCATTATTACTTTATACTTTTGCAATTGAGGGAACTGAAGTTTGTCCCAATCACACAGCTATTAACTTCTGAATGAAGGCTGCTTGGGTTGATCCTTTAAACTTTGGGAATATTGGCCTGTCAACTAGCTCAGCGGTTTTCAACCTCTTTACACTTGGGGAGCAGTGAAAATAGAATTATTTAGGGGACTACTGAGGCAGACATCACTGTAAGCTTAAGTGAATTCGACTATGATCATTGCATAATCTTCATACAACGTCAGGGTAGTTAAATCTTTCAAAGACCAGCACAGAATTTCTGGCACATCAGTCTGCTGACTGGCAGTTGAAAAACAATGATTCTGCCCTGGCCGGTTAGCTTGGTTGGTAAGGGCATTCTCCTGAAGCGTAGAGGTTGCTGGTTCAATCCCTGATCAGGGCATATATAGGAACAGCTCAATATTTCTGTCTCTTTCTCTCTCCCTTCTTCTCTTACTAAAATCAATAAATAAAAATATTTAAAAAAAATTAAAAAAAGAAAAAGAAAAGAAAGACATTGATTCTAGCTAAACCTTTAGTAGCTACCTGCTCCTGCCTATCTTATCTATTTTTAGTTTGGGGTTATACTAGCTATCAGAGTAGTTCAGAATTCCACATGACACATTCTGGTTATTTTTGTTCAACGAATGTAAATCTGTCTCCAAGATGTTTATCCTCCCTTTTCATTTTTGTTTTTACTCTAATTTCAGATTTCAGCTTTCCATCTGTGATGGGTTAATTGTGCTGTCTCCCTCCACCAAAGATTTGAAGTCCTAAGCCCCCAATACCTGTGAATGTGATCTTCTTTGTGAATTTCAAATGAGGTCATTTGGGTGGGGCCTTACAGAAAAGAAAAATTTGGACACAGGTAGAAGTGCACAGAGGAAAGACAATGTAGAGAGGCAGAGGCACAGGAAGAATTCTATGTGAAGATGAAGGCAAAGTTTGAACATGTGCCAGCAAACCTCCTGGAAGCAGGGAGAGGGGCATGGAGTAGATTGTCAAAAACAGCCATCAGATGGAAACAAACATGCCGGCATATTAATTTTGGACTTCTAACTTCCAAAACTGTGATAGAATACATTTCTGTTACGAGTTTTGGGTACTCTGTTATGGCAGCCCTAGGAAAATATACCAACTTTTTCCAAGGTGGAAATGTACTAAAAGCTATATAGTGCTTCTATTTTGAGAAATAAAAGACAAAAGAAAAGAAAACAAAACTCTTTAATCAATCAGGAAGAGGTAATAATTCAACCAATTCCTAAAGCAGAATAAAATTCCTTCCCTATCAGTCACCTAGCCAGGATTTGGGGGACATTTTTTATAGAAACAATTTAATTTGATAATGTCTTTCAAAGGCTTTGTCACTTTTACTTTTTAAAAGGACCCAGGAAGAAAATTCTTAAAAAACTTCTTGGGTACAACGTTGGCCAATTGGCTCAGCAGTACAGTGTTGGCCCAGAGTGTGGAAATCCTGGGTTCGATTCCCAGTCATGGCACACAGGAGAAGTGCCCATCTGCTTCTCCACCCTTCCCCCTCTCCTTCCTCTCTATCTCTCTCTAACCCCTCCCACAGCCAAGGCTCCATTGGAGCAAAGTTGGCCTGGGTGCTGAGGATGGCTCCATGACCTCCATCCAGGTACTAGAATGGCTCCAGCCACAATGGAGTAATACCCCAGATGGGCAGAGCATCGTCCCCTCGTGGGAATGCTGGGTGGATCCCTATCAGGTGCATGCAGGAGTCTGTCTGATTGCCTCCCCACCTCTCACTTAGGAAAAATACAAAAAAAAAAAACCAAAACAAACAAAAAAATACTTGTTGGGTACAGCTTGTCTTCCTTAAATAAAGCATAAATGGAATTTAAAATTAAAAAGTATATATGCATGTGGACATGAGTAAAGAAACATACACAGCAATTCAACCACGCTCAACTTTGCTATATTTATATTCTAATCCATGAGGACAGCATCATTAGTACCACCAAAATATTATTATCACTCTAGAAGACCTGATAATTATTTAAGTAGCAAAGATCAGTTTTTGTTTTTGCTTCAAACTTAAAGGTAGTTACTGAAAACAATCCAATCCTTTGCTGAGCTTTGCCAGTGGAAACCTGGTCTAAGGTCAAGACAGAGGTGAGACTGTAATGTCTCTTTGTTTAGGTTGTGGTCTTCAATCTGGTGAAATCCTGGTTCTTCATTATGCAAATTACACATCCCATTATTTTGGAATGCACAAATCCTTTAAAATCTATTAAAACACAGCATTTACATACTGATTGAGGTCATGGATGTTTTTATGATCTGGGAGCTACATAAAAAATCAGATCACTTCAAGATTCTTGTGGATTTCAGTGCTAGCTGCCCAAATGGTATGATGGCCAGGAATGTGTCCCAATCTGCAAGCACTTCAGCCTCACTGCACCTTAGTTATGCCACTAGTAAATTCTTCACATAAATTATCTTACCGTTTACTTCTGAAGAAATTAGTGTTACATCTTGGGTTGTGCTGAATGACAAACAGGTGATATTTAAAAAACAAAGAGATTTTACAATATCTTTTTAAAAATATGTTTCCTATTTTGAAGTTCATTTTCTCCCATACCCAAGAAACAAAGCAAAAAAAAATTGGCACTGTTTATTTTAAAATTATCACTGAAGTCTGACTGGTGGTGGTGCAGTGGATAGAGTGTCGACCCTGAATGCTGAGGTACCTGCTTTGAAACCCTGAGGTCTCCAGCTTGAGCATGGGGGTTGTTGGCTTGAGAACGGGATCATTGACATGATCCCAAGGTCGCTGGTTTGAGCCAAGGTTTTTGGCTCAGCAAGGGATTATTGGCTTAGCTGCAGTCTCCTGGTCAAGGTACATAATATAAGCAATCAATGAACAACTAAAGTGTTGCAGCTAGGAGTTGATGCTTCTCATCTTTCTCCTCCCTCCTCCCTTCCCGCCCTCTCTAAAACCAATAAAATTTTAAAAAAGATCATCACTGAAGATTGCTTAGAGATTTTAATGAAACATTCCTTAGAATATCCATAACTTATAAAAAAGATGAAATATTTGGATAATGATAAGGTTTCAAAATGGCACCTCCATACATCAGAATAGTAGTTTTCACAATGATTATAACTTCCTTTTGCCCCAGATTGCTCCTTCCCAACTCTATTATCAACTCCATTACCATTTATTTTTGTGACATCCCTATGAGGGCAACCAGTGACTCCCAGACTGAAGACACCGAATACACTTCCTGCTCGTGGCTACTTCTCCAAAAGTATTCTCAGAAACAATCTTTTGTTCCTACCTTTGCTCTTAGATTGGAACAAATAATCTTAATGAATGATTAAATGTAACACTAAAATCAAAATCTCCAAGCACATATCAAGCAATCATAATCATATTGAATACAATAAGTATCTTTTTGGTCTCAAGGGACTTAACTATAGTTGTCATATTTTTATCTGACAACCTGCAATACAAAGTATTTGTTACACTGATTTTTGTCTTTCTGCTCAGTATAAATTCTTTGGTTTCCTTGCATCAAATAAACTATTTTAAGATTCTTTTAAAAATTAGTTTTTTAAAAAACAATTTTACTTATTGATTTTAGAGAGAGAGTGTGGGGTGTGTGGAATTAAAAGGAAGCATCAACTCACAGTAAACAGTAGTTGCTTGCCATATATGCCTTGACTGGGTTTCAAACTGGTGACCTCAGCATTGCAGGTCAACATTTTATCCACTGAGCCACCACAGGCCAGGCTAAAAACTACTTTAAGAGGTATAAAGGAAAAGGCCATTTTTTAAAATAGAGATTATTCTTGTATTACAATATTACTTATTAATTATTGTATTATTTTTCATACGAACAACTGTAAACTTACTTTTACCACACCTACACGTATATCAGTATACATTGCATCATATTCAAACATTTTTAAATTTAAATAATTTCTTAATTTTTAATTATAGTTGACATACAGTAGTATATTATAATCACCCCAGTGATTAGACATTATGTAACTTATTCAGTGATCATCCTGAAAAATCTTGTACCCATCTGACACCATACCTACCTATTAGAATATTATTGACCATAGTTTCTATGTCTTAATTTTCTCATATTTTCCAGGACTAACCACTCACATTATAGGCATTGACCCTGTAATGACACAAAAGCTTTCTCTGATCCCACAAGGAGAGGTCTTGGTTTCTGCTAACCTAGTTCTCATGTAAAAAATTAAGCATTGATAAGAAGCTTTCAAAGACTTCATTTGTTTTAAATTAAGAATCTGTCATCCATTGTGGGACCGGGGTCATTCCTATGGGGACAGAGCCTAAACAAAAGCCATACAACATTCACTTGGCTTTCAAGGAGACAAATTCAGACAGATAAAGTACCCTCTGCCTTTCTGTATAAGATGTTTCTTTCTCTTTTAAATATTGCCACAAGAGCAGAACCTTAATCTTCTAATTTATTTAGAATCATGAAATATTGGCATTTCAAGAGTCAACTGATACAGGAAGACATTGAAGATTGGAAGGGACTTAGTCAAAGCCACATACTAGCTAATGGCAGAAGCAAGGCCAATACAGCTTGGGGCTCGCACCTGGATGTACCAGTTTAACTTCAAATGTTATCTCTTTTCAATAATAAGAAACTAAGAATAGAAGATGAAAAAACCTGTTGATGGCTTATTGTGTTCTCATCCTATTTTTTTTGTCAAGGTCAGAATAATATTCAAATTCTGATTAATTTCATGACAGTCTTACAAGAAAAGCATATCTAGTCTCCTCAGGGAGAATGTCCACATTCTAATATCCAGGTCTATTATAAGGTCAAGAGAGGCATGATCACTTTTGGAAATAGCACATATTGTACATATCATTACTTCAATTTCTGAGGAATTAGACCATAAATGAAAATCTCTCCTTGGATTAGATTGAGACCAGTACAATTTTACTGGTTTCTTTCATTGTGTTTGATGAGTTCAAATACATTCTAATCCTGAACATTTTCCCTCATAGATATTAACAAGTGTATGAAATACAATTAAATTAATGAAAATGAGTATGTTATTTAGAGAGGTGAACAAGGTTTTCATTCCTGAAATACCGGCCTTCTGTGTCTAATGTGAATGCAGTTCCAAACAAGCTTTTGCTCTCTTTGTTACATGTTAATAATATTTCCTATTTAGACTCTTATTTGGCATCACAGAGGTGTATTTTAAAATGATTTTAAATCAATATTTCCACCTATTATTTGTTTAGCATGTATTTAGCACGGTCTCGTTCTTAGCAGGGGTTCCATCTCTGCATGATCATAAATGTCTATTATCCCGTTCTAGAAAGTGAGTTTTGCCATAATGACTACGTTTAGCGCTCTCTGCCTCCCTCCCTCCCACCCTAGTCAGTTAAGATTGTGGCCTGTGACTTTTGGTTCTGTGTAAAGCAAACTTTTACAGTGGCTAATGGCAAACCATTGAAAATTTTATTTATTTATTTGTTTGTTTGTTTGTTTGTTTATTTATTTAGGGAGGCAGGGAGAGAGAGACAGGAACAGGAATGTGAAGCTGTTCCTGTATGTGCCCTGAGTGGGAAATTGAACCCGCTCTAGGACAAGGCTGCAACCAAGTGAGCTATCCAGCCAGGGCTTAATTTTTGTTTTAATTTATGATTGAGTCAGAGAGAAAAAGAGAGAGAGAAGGCAGGGGGAAGGGAATCATTCCTTTGTTTTTCCACTTAGTCATGCATTCACTGTTTGCTTCCCATGTGTGACCTGACCGGGATTGAATCCACAACCTTGTTGTTTCTGGATGACTCTCTTAACTGACTGAGCCAATTGGCCTGGGTCAAAACACTGAAAGTTTTAAAGTGTGCAAACAGAACTCCCCTTCCTACGTTTTTTAAAATAAAAGGCTTACAATGTTATTTTGTTAGCTTCTTTGTTTTAGAATTAATTGTTCTTGTGGTGCCTAGAGTTTTATCGACTTTTCAAAAAGTTAATGTAAATGTGGAATCCAGCGTTTCCTCTTCTAGTCCAATACAGTTTGAACTCCAAGCTCCACACAGCAGAAGAGACAAAGAAATGTGCTATCAGTAATAAATCAGAAGAGAACGTGCAAGGAAAACACAAACTAAAACAACCAGGAACAAATAGCTAGATATGTGTTTACTCTGCAGGAAGCCAAAGTATAGGAACTGTTGGGGGAAGAAATTCACATGTATAAAAACAGATAGAGCTCACAACATCTGGAGGCACTGTGGGAAGAAAGAGAAAAAAAAAAAGCCTGACCAAAGATGGCTTGGGATATGATCTACTCATTTCAAAATTAATTGTTGAATGTCTGTCCTTTCAGGACTATGCTATGAGATTTTTCAGCCCACAATGCTCGTCCTGAGGAAATGTGTGATCTAGCTGAAAGCTAGAACAAAAATTACAAATAATTACCATCTAAGGCAGAATGTAAGAATTAATGTAAAGAGGACAAATGAAATGTTCTGGGGTTCAAAGGAGAAAGAAATAAAATCAGATGAAAGGAAGCAGGAAAGAATCCCCGAAGAAAATGTCTTCTGGGTTGAACTCTGAGTAATGAGTAGGATCTCCAGAGGCAGAAACAAGGGGAAGGTGATCTAGCCAGAACAGCATGAGTCGCTTCATAAGAAGTACAAAAGTGGCCCTGGCCGGTTGTCTCAGCGGTAGAGCGTCGGCCTGGTGTGTGGGGGACCCAGGTTCGATTCCCAGCCAGGGCACATGGGAGAGGCGCCCATTTGCTTCTCCACCCCCCCTCCTTCCTCTCTGTCTCTCTCTTCCCCTCCCGCAGCCAAGGCTCCATTGGAGCAAGGATGGCCCGGGCGCTGGGGATGGCTCCTTGGCCTCTGCCCCAGGCGCTAGAGTGGCTCTGGTCGCGGCAGAGCGATGCCCCAGAGGGGCAGAGCATCGCCCCCTGGTGGACAGAGCGTCACCCTGGTGGGCGTGCCGGGTGGATCCCGGTCGGGTGCATGCGGGAGTCTGTCTGACTCTCTCTCCCCGTTTCCAGCTTCAGAAAAATACAAAAAAAAATACAAAAGTCTAATGGCTAGACTATAAATCCAAAACTAATATAATATGGAATGTCAATTGTAACTGAAAAATAAATTTTAGCAGGACTGGTGGTGGCACAGTGGACAGATCGTCTACCTGGAACACTGAGGTCCCTGGTTCAATACCCTGAGGTCATGGGTTTGAGTGCTGGTTTGTTCACTTGAGCGTGTGGTGCTCGGTTTGAGTGCAGGATTATTGACATGATTCCAAGGTCACTGGTTTGAGCAAGGGGTCACTGGCTTGGATTGAGATCCCTCAGTACAGATACATAGGAGAAGCAATCAATGAACTGTCACAGTGACAATAAGATACCTGGAGACCTGAGGAAATGCTCTGAGGGGCGAAGGGGAGGCAACTGCCCGGGTCAGCAGACCGAAGGACTGAAGCCCTGTCCCTAGCCTTACTCAGATATTTATTAGCCAGTACAAATAACTCAAGGAAGCAGGCAGAAGTTCTCAAGGGGTGAAGTAAAGTGGAAGAAACATGCTGACTCCTAATCTCTTTTCTGAAAGCCTAAACATTTTCTTCATTCCTAAATCTTATCTTGTTGTTTTGCTGTTCCAGCATGCACTGTTTCCAGTACGGGGCCAGAGAGGCCCCTGGACTCTCGTCCGCTCATGGCTTTCACCATAGGGCGCCTCCTTGTCCCTAATTGTCATCCTAACTCTGCAAGTCTTCACAGCATATTCTTACAATGATGTTTCTCATCTCTCTCTCCTACCCCCTCCCTCCCTATCTCTGTATCTCTCTCAAAATCAATAAAGAAAAAGAAATTTTAAATTAAATTAATAAGAACAGCATGAACCTCGTTCAGATAACAATGTTCAGATAACAGAGAATCTAGTTTTGCCTGAGCATGGAGTCCTGACAGGAGAAAAAACTGAGAAGTGAGGCTGAGACTTTGTCGTAGTTGTCAGGAAAGTTTTATTTGATAGTCAACGAGAAACTACTCATATTTTAAAGGAAAAGAGGGATGCAATGGAGCCATACTTTGGGAAGATTAGTACAGAATAGCTTTGAGTCTAAGATTCAGTCTTTTTCTCTGTCTTCATGATTGTTAATCAATAATAGCAACAGTATGGATCACATATTCACTTTGTTGTGATAGGAGCAGTTGTTCTTTAGTTCATGAAGCTACGCAATCAAGTAATTGAAATAGAATAGACTGATTTCAGTATTTCTTGTCCCACTGGAGAGAGTGGCAAACATGTTCTAAAAAGTCCACTGGGAAGGGATTATGCAAAATCATGCCAAAGAGAGACAGGATGGGAGAAATGTTTGGAGAAATAATCGGGCAAAAGGGCTGACCCAGGGTCTATAAGAAGGTCCCCAAAGAACTAGCACACATGCTTTTAAGCCTTGGAAATTGGTGGGGAAGAGATGGAAGCTCAGGTGAATAGCTTCTGGAGAACAAATGTGCTGCACCTTCCATCTCAACCCCAAATCCTGTATCCAAGCGGGTCACAGATGAAGTGGTACCACCGCCTCCAGCAGAAAATGAAGCCTTGACTAATAAGCACATCGGCAGGGATGTTTGTGGACCAAGTCACTGAGAGATGTTCTCAAATTCCAAATTGCATAAAGCCTCCATTGCCTTCTCACAATCCTGGGGAAGTGGGAGGAAGAACCAATAATAAATGATATTCAATCCTCCCCAGGGCCCCCATAAAAAGGACTTCAGGTCAGGTTTAATTTAGAAAATAACAAGATATTTCTTGTATCTAGAATTTGGGATAGAGTAAAATTAATACTTGATACGAAGCAAGAAAGCATCTCTGATTTTGATCTAGAAATTCTGAGTTTTTATTTTAAAGATTTTATCTATTGATTTTAGAAAGAGAAGGGGGAGAGAAAGGTAGAGGGGAGCAGAGTGCAGGAAGCATCACCTCATAGTTGCTTCTCATATGTGACCTGACTGGGCAAGCCCAGGGCTTTGAACTGCTGAACCCAGGTTCCAGGTCAATGTTTTATTCACTGTGCCACCACAAGTTAGGCGAGAAATTCTGAGTTTTAACAGATGACATTAAACTCCTTAAGAGAGAGTACTTTTTTAATTAGCTATGATAGTAAATTTCACCAGTATCTGCATACTTTTCTGAGTATAATGCCCTTTCCCTGTTTTAAAAAATAATAAGTTTTGATAATTCTATTCTCACAATGCAGGTACCTATAACAAAACATTACCTTTCTGACAAATGAAATAGAGTATTTTACCCACTTGACAGTTTTCCCCAAAATATGTCAAGAAATTCTCCAAAATTATCTGTGACTTATCCTATATAAGGTAAAACTTATATTCCCAGTTGTTCTAGAATTTTCACATATTTCCACTCATTCCACCCTTGCATTTAGTGGCCTCCACTAAAGGAAAGCATGCATACAAATACACACACTCACACTCTACACACACATATTATTTTGTTTTTATTTTGAGAGAGGGAGAGAGACAAGAATGGAGAGAGATGAGAAGCATCAACTCATAGTTGCACCACTTTAGTTGTTCATTGAGCTTCTCGTATGTGCCCTGACCAGGGCTGAGCCAGTGATCCCTTGCTCAAGCCAGCAGCCTTGGGATTTTCATGTCAGTGACCTTTGGGCTCAAGCTGAAATTTTTGGCATCCTGTGGATGCCTCCCCTGCTCAATCCAACACCCCTGCACTAATGGGCCTGTGTTCAGAACCAGTGACCTCGGGGTTTTGAACCAGTAACCCAGTGTTCCTGGTTGACACTTTAGCCACTGCACCACCATGAGTCCGGCAAAACACACACGCACATTTTAAAGAATTCCTATCTCTCATATTTGACTTAATAGAGGAAATTGCTGCCCTATCATTATAGCACTGGCAAGAAGCCAACCATTACCTCAGTTCAACAGCATCCCTAGATTTCTTGGTTAATGAAAACCACCAGCAAGTCTGTGACCAAGCACAGGAATTGAAAAGCCATGGGTCAACAGTTTTAGCATAGTTTAAAAACTACTTTTCAGTGCCAAATGACTAGATTAGCCTAAGGACCACCCACAGATCTTCAGTATCCTCCAATGTAGAGAAAATATCTTGCTTAAATAGCAAATGTACTCTCTTTTAACACTTCTCTCTTTCCAACCTCTACATGCCCTTTTAAAACATCTCCCGTTTTACCTCCCTATCTTACCAAAGCCCCAAGTCTCAAATGGAAACTTCTGTCCCAGATTATATATTCATCACAGCCAGTGCTCTCCATAGCTTAATACAATAAAATCAATGCAACAATGTCACTTGTCAGTCTCTTTGTGCATAAGATAAAATGATACCATCTGTGAGACAAAGTAATGTGGGATAATGAGTCATCTCCAGCTCCTGTAAAATAGCCTAGTCAGTCTGGGCCTGCAGAGAAAATGATGAAGAGAGGGCAATCAGAGAATCAGTGCACTAGTGATTCATTTCTTAATTTATAGAAATGTGAAGTTCCTTTAAGCTGAGACGAGCATATCAACTGACGAACCCGCTATGCGCATCTGCGCTTTTATTATACTTTTATTATACCTGCTAAGTGCACCTGCATTTTTATGAAAGAGTTTGCCTGAGGCCATCGGAGCAGCAGGGCCAGGAATACATTAGTAAAATTAGAAGAAATATCATCAGGCAACTTGTGTGTGCATGTAAACAATTAACAGCTCACTAAGGAGAATTTCACTTTTGTAGGAGCTGGTCATTTCCTCGACCATATTGAAGCGGGCTAATGAACCGAGGCCTCCACCACTGGGTCAAGAGCATCTCGAAGGCTATGGCACTGTCTGACTCAGAGCTATTTGTTAGCATACTTACTGTGCACCATAAACATCTCCTGAGTTATCCATATTTATCATTGCAGCCCAACCAAGAAAAATTTACCTTTCTAAATTCTTTTCACAGTCCTGCTTCTGTAATACCCCTATCTCATTCTGCAGGATAAGTGAAATATACTGGATATATGCAAACATATTTTAGCCCCTGAAAAGGCTTTTAGTAGAAGGGCTAATAGTAAACCTGAGAAGCAAAAGGGCTGATGAAGCAGTAAACTGACATATTACAAGCA
Organism: Saccopteryx leptura; assembly: GCF_036850995.1. Taxonomy (NCBI): domain Eukaryota; kingdom Metazoa; phylum Chordata; class Mammalia; order Chiroptera; family Emballonuridae; genus Saccopteryx; species Saccopteryx leptura. The sequence continues at coordinate 87,211,195 of NC_089516.1, read as the reverse complement.
ACTTGCATCCTCCCCCCACTGAAGAAAAGGATAGTTATGGTGACAATTTTTCAAATCCATTCCCATGGTCATAGTCAAGTTTAGATTCAGTGACACTGTAATCTGCACAATACATTCACTGAAGACTTTTGGGATTTATTTGACATTGTAAAGCTTTACTCCAAAAGCAATGATTAATTGGACTTGACTCTGAAGCAAAGTTCACTTATTTTCTAAATAATATCTTTTTTAAAAAAACTTTGATTTAGGGCCTGTCTGGTTGGCTCAGTGGTAGAGCATTGGCCCAGCATGAGGATGTCCTGGGTTCAATTTCCGGTCAGGACACAGGAGAAGCAACCATCTGTTATTCTACATCACCCTCTACTCCTTCTCTCTCTCTCTCTTCCCCTCCCACAGTCATGGCTTGATTGATTTGGGCACATCAGCCCCGGGTGCTGAGGATGGCTCCATGGACCCTCTGCTTCAGGTGCTAAAATAGCTTAGTTGTGACCATGGCTCCAGATGGGCAGAGCATCAGCCTCAGATGGGGGTTGTCAGGTGGATTCTGGTTGGGGGTATATAGGAGTCTATCTCTCTATCTCCTCCCCTCTCACCTGGAAAAAAGAAAAAAAAAACAACTTTGATTTATAGCTCTCTGGTTAAGGATCAAATGCATACTTGGAAATTGAACCTATAGGTTAAAAGAATGGAGCTTATAGAGTTTCTTCAATAAAAAATCACCCTCTCGTATGCAGGACAATCAGAACATAATTGAGGTAAAGGGGTTCTGGGTTCTGTTTTTTTTTTTATTTATTCATTTTATAGAGGAGAGGGAGAGACAGAGAGAGAAAAGGGGGGAGGAGCTGGAAGCATCAACTCCCATATGTGCTTTGACCAGGCAAGCCCAGGGTTTCGAACCGGCGACCTCAGCATTTCCAGGTCGACGCTTTATGGGTTCTGAATTACTGCTGGAAAATGCTGGCCCAGATATAACTCCCTCCTGCACTAAACTGCAGAAGGACAAATTTTGTCAGCCAGCTAACACTTACTCAATCCATATTGTCTGGAAGCCCGGGGCTAGATATGCTCACATTCTACTTGGGGGGAAAGACATGTAATAGATTAATTACACTGACATCCCTTGTCATAAATTAAGTCTGACTTGAGTCTTGTAAGGCCCTAAATAAAGAAAATGCCTCTTATCCTGTCTGGATGGCTCAGCTGGTTAGAGCATCATCCCAAAACAAAGAGGTTGCCAGTTCAATCCCTGGTCAGGGCACATACAGAAACAGATCGATGTTCCTGTCTCTTTCTCTCTCTCTCTCCCTTCTTTTTTCTCTAAACTCAGTAATAATAATAATAATAATAATAATAATAATAATAATAATAATAATGTCTCTTGAGAGTGATGCTGCTGAGGTCAGGTGTCTGAGGTCTAACAGAGAATACACTGAACACAGAAAAGGACACACTCCCTGTCATTCTCTCATAGTAACCTGTTCTTTGCCCTTAAACAGGTCAACAGATAGTTATACATATCACATTAATGTCTGTCTCTCTGTCTAGACTATGAGGACCTTGAAAAATAAGACTTGTCCATTTTTACTCCTCATCACCAGGGCTTATTATAGTGTTGACATACAAAAGATAGTCTGGCCTGACCAGATGGTAGTTCAGTGGATAGATCATTGAACTGGAAAACAGAAGACCCAGGTTTGAAATCCCAAGGTCACTGGCTTGAGTGTGGGATCACAAACATAATCCCATGGTCATTGGCCCAAAGGTTGCTGGCTTGAAGCCCAAGGTCACTGGCTTGAGCCCAAGGTTGCTGGCTTGAGCAAGGGGTCACTGGCTCGGTTGGAGCCCCCTGGTCAAAGAACATATGAGAAAGCAATCAATGGACAACTAAGGGGCTGCAACTGTAAGTTGATGTTTCTCATCTCTCTCCCTTCCTGTCTGTTTGTCCCTGTCTCTCTCTCTCTCTCTCTCTCTCTCTCTCTCTCACACACACACACACACACACAAATAAATAAAAAAGAAATGAATGAAAATTGGCCATTATTTGTTTGGGATAATACAGAACAAAGATTAATAAAACTTCAGTACACATAATTTTTAATGAATTTCAATGGATTACTGGCACACCTCAGAGAAATTGCGGGTTTGGTTCAAGACCACTGCATTAAAGAGAATAGCCAAGTAAAGTGAGCTGTAATCTTTTTCTGACAGAGGTCTTGCTTCAATTCATAAAAAATGGAACATCTTTGAAGCACAATAAAGAGAAGTGCAATGAAATGAGGTCTGCCTGTCCTTCAATGGCTGTACTTGGCACGTAATTGAGCTAAAGCAATGTGAACATGGTTCCAGAAGTAGCTACATACAATGCACCTTTGGGGCACTTTTTCTCAGCACCTTCTCTCATCTTCAATTGTCTGAGACCCAGTGCAACTATGACTTCATCTACCGAACCTTGCCCAATCACTTGGACCTCGGTTAATGTTCTCTTACCTGAACTCCTGTAACTCTCATCACCTGTATTACTTATTAGGCTCTTAATGTGTACAGTATTATTATTTCACACTTTGTGCATGTGGACAGGCTAGCTTCCGGGACATGAAAAGGATTAACACCATGACCTTACATATGGTGCATTTCCTGGAAAACTAGGGATGTTTATCTTGGAGAAGACAAATTTCAGAAATGGGCAAGAGGTGATATGCTAATTTTCTTTCACTACTCTGGGCAATCCTATATGGAGAGCAAACAGAGTGGTTCTGGTAGGGTTCCAAATGACAGAACCAGGGCCAATGGTTAAAAGCTACTGGGAGATTACTTTGAACTCAATTCACAAAAGAAATTTCTGATGATAGTTTGGACTGATTTAACACAGAATGGGCTTCTGCCTCAGAAGATAATGAAATTCCTGCAGGGGAGAGACAGTGTGACTATTCTCATGAGGTTGCAAAGAGGCCTTAAGGATCAGATAAACAAAATGAACTTTAGGGATGGTAATGTGCTAAATGTTTGTGTCCCCTGAAAATTCTGTGTTTAAGCCCTACAATGTGATAGTATTAGGAGGTGGGCTTTTGGGAAGTAATTAGAATTAGATTACTGTACATTATGAGGGAGGAACCTCATGATGGGATTAGTGCCTTTATAAGAAGAGAAAGATAAGAACAGGAAGACAGATCTCTCTCTCTCTCTCTCTTGACCAGTCGTGATGCAGTTGAAGGTTGACCTGGGACACTGAGAGCTCTGGTTCAAAAACGTGAGGTCACTGGCTGTGAGCACAGGCTTGTTGGCTTGAGCATTGAATAACCAATGTGGTCCCAAGGTTGCTGACTTGAGCCCAAGGTCACTAACTTGAGCCCAAAGTTGCTGGTTTGAGCAAGGGGTCACTGACTCAGCCTTAGCCCCCCAGTCAAGGCTTGTGTGAGAAGCAATCAATGTACAATTAAAGCGACGCAACTAGCAGTTGATGCTACTCATCTCTCTCCCTCCCATTTCTCTCTCCCTTTCTGTATCTCTCGCAAAAAAGATCTTTCTCTCCATAGGCACCTACCAAGGAAATGTCATATGACCACCCAGTGAGAAGAAGGCTATCTTTAAGCCAGGAAGAGGGCTGTTACCTGACACCAAACCACTGGCACCTTGATCTTGGACTTCCCAGCCTCCAGAACTGTGAGAAAACAGATGTATGTTGTTTAAGTCCCCCAGCCTATGCTATTTTGTTAAAGCAGCCAGAACAGAGCAAGACAGGGACCTTTCCCCACCAGGAGAATCTCTGACCTGAAAAGTGCTTTGCCTCCCCAACTAGTCTACAGGTTCCTCAAAGGCCTAGACCCTGATGTTACTATATTCCCTTGGCATCTAGCTCTGCATCTTAAACATAGCAGGTGCTCATTGTTTAATCAAAACAGCCCATAAGATCTACAATGGAAGAAAACTGTTGGTGCTTGAGACAAATTTTAGAGGAAAGTAACTATATTACCAATATGATTAAAATCTAAACAGTTGCAGAGTATTTCACACCATGAGATATAATGCACAATTATTAATAATAATAACAGTATATTAACAGTAGTGTTCTTGATTAGCAGTAAGGCAACAGCAATTACATTAGTATTGATAATGTTAGTGATGTTTACAATAGTGATTATTAAGACTTTATCAATTTTAAATGAATACACTAAAATAATCATACACTGAATAATAATGTTCTACCAGTAAGTCAATCAGGAATAAAATGAACTTGAGGTATATGTGTGACTACTGAAAATGAAAACTGACTTAGAATTTGCTAGAAAATAAAATGTGTGTAAGAAAAGTGTTAATACAATGGAAATAATTTTAAAAACAGCTAAGAGAAATAAGACTAAGTACTCATTATAGACATAATCCATACTCAATTGATGAAATTTCAGAACTATCCACTAAGGGTGAGAGGTCAGAACATCAATGAAGAATTCAGACATTTCACCTTGGCTAAGAAAAAAGTACCGTTTTAACTCCGCACACCTTACTCTAACAAGGGCATCTGTGAACTAACCCTGTATGACAAAATATACACCCAAGGAAATGGAACTCCTGGGCAACAAACCACCAATAGGCAAGGCTGAAATTCCTTGTCTAAGACTTCCCATCTGCTGAGTGTCATTCTAGCTTAATATAATTAGATGGTGCATGAGGGAATAATTTTGTGTATGTGCAGGGGATTTGGTGTGAGGATCTATATGTGCAACCAGAGACTAAAGTTTTTGACTAATAAATTTGCTCAAATTCATTTCAATATTTTTATTGGCGGGTCTAAAGCAATCTGGTTCTTCCTCTAAGTACTGCAGTAGACCCAAGGACCTTTGTGGGATTAGCCTGAATTAGAACTGGAATGTTGCCAGAACTGCAAGGCAGTTTAAAGTAACTTATTTGGAGGGAGAATCCTAATTCTCACCCCCCAATGAAAGAATGTGAGGCTATAACCACAAAAATAAGAGGGTGACAAAGTATAAAAGTTTAGATACCACTATGTACGGCTAAGAAAAGAAAGAACAAAAATGGTATCAAAAACTGATAGTAGCCCTGATTGGTTAGCTAGGTAGGTTAAGAGTGTCATACAGAAATGATAAGGTTATGGGTTTGATCCCCCGTCAGGGCACACATGGGAAGCAACCAATAAATGTATGACTGAGTGAAACAACAAATGAATGCTTCCCTTCTCCCTGCCTTCTCTCTCTTTTTTTTCTCTCTGTCTCTCTAAACATCAATAAAAAAAATTAAGGCTTGGCCAGAAAGCTCAGTTGGTTGGAGTATCGTCCCAGAAAAGAGAGATTGCTGGTTCAATACCCTGGTCAGGGCACATACAATAGCAGCTCAATGTTACTGTCTAAAAAACAAACAAAAACAAAACAAACAAACAAAAAAACCAAGTGGCTCTGGACAAAAGATGGGAATACTGAAATGATATTAGAGTCCCGTTTTTCTTTTCCATCAGTTCATGGCCTAGGGGGCAATTCTTGCAGTTAAAGAACATAACATAAGCAAGCTTGAGATTTCCCATCGTGACATATGTTAGCTGTTTCATTTGACACCTCTTTTCTCTCAATCTACTGTCTATGTCAGACCATCAACCTAATGTTATTAATACAATGACTACTGTTTATTGAGTTTCTCCCAAGTGTTAGGTGCTTTACACACATTTTGCTTTGGAATCCTCACAAATTTTAGCCCCATTTTATAGATGAAACCTAAAAATGAAGTAACCATAGAAGTGAAGTAACATATTCCAGGTCAACTAGGTGAGCTACTCTTGTTTGTTGGCTTCGTGTTGTCTTACCTGGACCTGTATCCTCTTCACTCTGACTTTGCTAATGAAATAGTCAGAATCTGTGTTTTAACAAGATTCCCATGTTTCACACACACAACAAATTGTAGACACTGTATTAGGCTACGCACCATGCTGCTTTCTCTCTGTTTCTCTCATTAGTCACAAAGCAAATATGTTCCCACACAGAGTGGAGGATGGAGAAGAGAAAGTGGTATAAGGAACTACTAAAAAGGTAGAAGTTGGGCCCTGGCTGGTGTCTTAGTGGATAGAATGTCAGCTCAGCATGCAGAGATCCTGGGTTAGATTTATGGTCAGGGCACCCAGGAGAAGTGACCATCTGCTTCTTCCTCTCTCCTGCTCCCCCACCCTCTCTCTTTCCCCACTGCAGCCAGTGGCTTGATTGGTTTGTGGCCCCAGGCACTGAGGACGGCTCTTTTGGACCATATCAGCCTCAGGCACTAAAAATAGCTCGGTAGTTGAGCACTGACCCATGATGAGGTTGCTGGGTAGATCCTGGTCAGGGTGCATGTGAGAGTTTGCTGGACTATCTCCCCTCCTGTCAACTAAAACAAAAACAAAAAAAAAACGAAAAAAAGGTAGAGGCCACAATGCACCTTCTTTTCTAACAACCTCTGCAAATATTGAATTCATTCGTAAACTGAGCTCTTTCAAGTAGCAAATATATCACCCATTAGGATTCTTAAGTGTTTACTGAATAAAATATTCAAGATAAAAGTGAAACATATTACATTTGATAACAGCTTACAGAACAGTACAGAAAGATAATGGTTGGAGGCATGAGTCATATGAATGAACAGGAGTCTGGACATGCTGTGCTCCACACTTTGGTAATAAATACATTAGCAAGGACAAGTGATTCCTGCATGGCTGTGGCATTAGAAAAGCCACCAGCTGGAATAATTACAGTCCAAGCTTTTGTGCAGCAATTTCCCCAGCAACTGGAGAAAGGAGGGCACTGTGGGAATTCCTGCCATTTACATGTTTGCCATCGCTTTTGGTTGCCAGCAAATTTGATTTACAGGAGCTGGACCGCTGCAATCCACGGTGATGTTAGTGAGAGACAAAAGTGAGTGAAAATTCATCTGCATTTTATCTCATTTTCCCTCCTTGATAAATTTTCTCCATTACAGCCTCTTTAATTTCCTTTACCAACGTATTTCTATGCAAAGGTAACGTGTAAATTAAGTCAATTGGTCCAATTTGAAAATTCTGCTTTTAGTAGAATCTGTCTGAATGCAATACCTGATATAGGAAATTAATCTCTTCAGCATGGGTAATTCTCTTCCCTAAGACTAATGAAACTAATGCATTACCTCGATGCTTCCCCAATTTTGGGGGGCACAGATATGGCCTGGGAGTCTTGTCAAACTGCAGAGTCTGATGCAGTAGGTCCAGCATGTCTGAAATCCTATGTGATGATGTCGCTGCTAGTCTAAGAACACATTACATTTGTGAATGCACCACCCCTAATTTAGCAGCAGTGAAATTTCTACCTTTTCCAACACCTTTGTCATTCATTACTGGGTCATCTTTTGAAATTATCAAAGTAATACTTCATCCTACATTCATATAGGTAACTTGGAAAACCAGAAAAGTAGAAAGAAGAGATGAACAATCTCACCAGCCACACATAACTATTATTCACATCTGGCTATATTTCCTTCCAGTCTTTTTTCAATGAGTTTTAAAAAAATGCTTATCTTACTGTCCATTTCATTTTGACTTAATGGCCGAATCTAAATCATCTTACACTGCAGTACACTGTTTTCTATTGAATTTCCAAATGGATTTTCATCATACACATATCCATCACACTGAACTCTGAGTACAATACTAGCTAGCAGTCACAAAGCAAACTCACAGATGCTTATCTACACACTGCTAGTGCAGAACAATGATAATTCTACAAAACCTTGAACCATGGTACACCATATTACACCAATGTCACAGCTACATGAAGGCAGGACCTCCTCTACTCCAAAAAGATTTCTTCAGTGTTGCTTTGCTTTTTAAAACTGCTATTCAGAGCAATCTCTTGGGCCTTTTTACAGACTTCCTCTCCTATCCAGTGGGACCAGTTTACTTAGAGAGGCATAAGCTGCATCCTGCTTTTATTTTGTTCACTCTGCGAAGCTTGCTTGCCCTTCTTGCCCCTCACTTGGCAGGCTGTAGATCACAGCTGTTTCAACTGATGGGGCCAGAACCTGAGACTCCGCTCTGCCCAGGTGTTCCTTTCCATTAACACTGGCTCCATTCAGGCTGTCAGACATGCTGTGACGTGTGTGACAATTAAACATTTGGTAGAGAACAGATACAGGTGGACTACCAGTCACTTGCAGATGATTTGAAAGGGCTGCACTTGTCACTCATCTGTAATAGCGAATGCTGTGATGGTAACGGGTGATTTGTAATATTCTATGCTATTTTATGTCAATGAGGTCCAGGTGACAAACGGGAGAAACAGAAATTGTACATTAAATAAAAATCTAAATAAAAGGACTCTGCTAAAATGCAAACATAACAATAAATATTTTCGGGTGAAAGCACTAACATGATACAAAATAATTTTTCATAATTTTTAGCTAAAGTAATTAGCCAGATTTGGAAAACAGTTAAATCCTTTAGTATCAGGGACACTAAAAACCCATGTCTGGTAAACTAATAATCTTACACACACACACACACAACATTTATTTCTCTACTTATTCAGTTATCTATATAATTTTTAACAGAAAGTTGGAGCCATTGTGGATACACTATATCAATATGTCCCTAAATATTTCGGTATGTTTTTCCTTAAAACACAAACATTCTCTTATATAAATACACTATATTATGTCAATGTCTCAGGTTAGGTACAGTGTATACATTTACATATTTATATCTATTTTTCTTAGTACAGGATCTAATCAAGGCCAAGCATTTTATTTGTTTGTGTATCTTTTAGCTTGGAACAGTCCCACAGCATTTCTTTACCTTTATTGACCTTGGAATTTTTAAAGAGCATGGGACAATTATTTTGTAGAAAGTTCTTGAAATTCGGGTGTCTCAGACAGGTCCTCATGAACATATTCTAGTTTTAAACTTTAGTAGGAATACTACGGAAGTAAAATATTGTTCTCAGCAGTGCAACAGATCGGGAGGTACAAGATGCTGAAATGCCCCATTATTTTTTTATTTTTTTCATTTTTTTCATTTTTCTGAAGCTGGAAACGGGGAGAGACAGTCAGACAGACTCCCGCATGCGCCCGACCGGGATCCACCCGGCACGCCCACCAGGGGGCGACGCTCTGCCCACCAGGGGGCGATGCTCTGCCCATCCTGGGCGTCGCCATGTTGCGACCAGAGCCACTCTAGCGCCTGAGGCAGAGGCCACAGAGCCATCCCCAGCGCCCGGGCCATCTTTGCTCCAATGGAGCCCTGGCTGCGGGAGGGGAAGAGAGAGACAGAGAGGAAAGCGCGGCGGAGGGGTGGAGAAGCAAATGGGCGCTTCTCCTGTGTGCCCTGGCCGGGAATCGAACCCGGGTCCTCCGCACGCTAGGCCGACGCTCTACCGCTGAGCCAACCGGCCAGGGCTGAAATGCCCCATTATTGATGATACAAACTTTCACCCCTTAGTAAACATAATAATGCCAAGTTTCACCACTGTAAATTTACTATTTCACTTAAAATAAATGAATAATTTTGTGGAACAATGTGTTGAAATTATGCAAATATCCCATTCCTCATCAAACTTTTGTCCAATACTTTTTAGCATTTATTGGCAATTTTCTCACTTGATCATTACTTCTAACGAGTTGGCATCCTACTGTAACCAAGTGTTTTTCTAACTCATTTATTGATTGTTGATATTTATCAGTATTGATTCATAGATTGTTTTTTTATTCAACGGGTTAGAAACTAGTAACCTCATGTTAGTGTTGATTTTCAAGTCGTTCTAGATTTGGCCAGGGGAATATGCTTCTCTACCATTCTCTGGGTACTTCCTTACTTTCTGGGACAGTGAGATATTCCAGGCTCTTCTTGTATTTCTTGTGCCTCCATAACATAACCTGCCATTCTCTGAGGAATCCTGGTCATTTAAATAGAGAATGGCATTTATAAATGAAGATTTGGGCCTCAGTTATGTTCTTTGCTATTGATATAGAATTATATCCAGGTCTATATAGGTATATATGTGCTACCTTTATACCCAACCCCCAAACCACAAGCTTATTCCAGTATTTTGCCTTTGCATATTTGTATCTCTGTGCTACCCTGTTATGGTCACATTTATCCTTTGTCCCTAATATTTATTTTCTAATTGTTTTACGCTACTATAAAAAAAAAACCTGTTACCCATTGTGCTTGAAATATCTACTCACTGGCTCAAGTCTCAAAATATATCACTGAGCAATGCCAATTTACTATTATCTAATAGCTATTTTTCTGTGTTTACTCATGTATATAAAATTTATACCCATCTATCCCAATCTTCTAAAAAATACAGCATATTTCTATCACCACAGAGTGTTTCCATAAGCCCTTTCACAGGCAACTGCACCCCCCTTCACCTAGAGACAACCAAATGTCATTTTTGACCGTACGTGTCATAGAACTACATATGAATCAACTAGAATGAATACTGTTGGGTTCAGCTTTCTCGCCAACATATTGTAGTATCTATGAGGCTCACTGATGTTGCTCCATGTACCAGTAGGTTGTTTCTTTTCATTGCTGAGTAGTATTCCACTATATAAATATAACACAATTCCTTTCTTTATTCTTCTGGTGATGGATATTTGGGTTTTTTCTAATTTTTAGCTATGGTTAATGAAGGTGTTATGAACATTTTTAAAGAACAATTCTTTTTGTGAACAATATGCTTTTATGGGCATGTGCAAAGTTTTTATTTTGAAATAACAGATTTACACAGAAAGTTTCAAACAAATGGATGCTCCTATGTATAATTCTCCCATATTTCCCCAAAAGGAACATCTTGCATAAATACAGCACAGTCATATCAACACCAGCAAACTGATGTTGGTATAAGTCATCAGTTTTATATGCATTCATGTGTGCGTTTAGTTCTCTACAGATTTATCGCATGTGTTGATTCCTGTAACCATAATCACAATCAATATATGTAACTGTTCCATTCCTACAAGGCTCTTTTTTGCTACTCCTTCATGACCACACCTATAATCCTTTGTCCCTAATGTTAGCTTCCTAATTGCTTTATGTTACTATATAGAGATAAAATATCTTTGTATTTTGATCTCTATGCTATGACATTGCTAATTTCACTATCCATAAGATTTTAAAAATTATGTGTCCAGAATTTGGAAATGGGCAAAAGAGAAATGGGTGTCTTGTCAATGTGTTCTGTGAAATGTTCAGTGTAGGGATCAGCAAAGTTTTTTTCTAAAAAGTCAAATAGTAAATATTTAAGTTTTGTGGGCCATAAAATCTCTATAACAACTACTAAATTTGGTTAATGTAGTGCAAAAGCAGTTATGGACAACCAAGGGTATGGTTGTGTTCCAATAAATATTTATTTATAAAAACAGACACTGTGCTAGATTTGACCAAAGGGTTAGAGTCTGCAAATGTTTGGTTTAGCAGAATGTCAGGTGATTATCTACTGATGTCAGGATTTACTTTTGTCTGCTTCTATTGACTAAGTTATTTTATATGTCCATAGAGGTAGAAGTTAACTTGTATAAAACTAATAACAATGAAATAATCATTTTCTGAGAGCAACACAAATGACTTTCATTCATGTCAACGCACATAATTCTTATCCTGCCCAATGCAATAGATTTTTGTTAGTAAAGAGAAACACAAATGTTACAGTTTATTTTTATGTAAGATTTTAACTAGTTTTACATTTATTAGCAAATGTGTTTCAGGAACACTTTGGCTGACTATATAAATCTTCACTCCTCAAATTTCCCTTTGCATAACTTCTAACATCTTACTAGATACCTCTTTTATTTATGAGATAAAATGTTTAACTTGTATTTAATTACTATTTTCACAGTCATGTTTTTAACTTTAAACGTTATATCTTAGTAGAAATTTTTACATAAAATGTGTGTCAATAAGGACAGTTTTACTGTTTCCTTCTACATCATTATGATTTATAATACTTTTTTCTTGCCTTATTACACTGGTTTGGGCCAGTATATGAATAAATATTGTACCTCTATTTTCTTTCAGCACTTTTTTAATGTGTTGAAGGATTGAGGCCGCATATATTCAGGTTTAATACCATATTTTGTTTTTAAAAACTTCATGATTGGCCCTTTTAATTGAAACTGAAGCCACCCCTCCTTCAGATTCTTCCTCCCACAACAACCTGAGAATTTTGAGACACAGATAAAATATATTTCTGTTCATTGCAGAGCAGAAATTTGGGATTGGTCACCACAAAGCTGAAGGTGAGATTCAAAGAAAATCAGAGGAATAGTAAAAAAATGAGGTAAGAGATGGTTCTGGGTGTCTGATAAAATATCTATAGACCTGTATAAGGACAGATGCGATACATTTCCAATTAGCAGGAAACTATTGATAAAAATTTTGAAATAAAGATATCTAACTTTCACTCTACATTTTCTCTACTGATTAGACATTTTCTCTTCTAATCCACAATGACTTACCACTTGCCCAAATAATTCCACACATTTTGTCATACACAAAGCCTTTTAATAGACTTGCTTTGAAAAATAAAAAAAAGAAAAACTATTTTCCATAATTAGAATGATGTAGAACAGAAACTGTATAACAGATACAGGAAGCAAAATTGTACCTGACATAAAGAAACAAAATGTGACCAATAATTTGGAGAGAGAGGCTGTAGGAGTACAGAACTCTTCCCCATACATTAGCTTGGCACAAACACACATACATCCTTAGAAATACTGTGAAACTTGATGATACTCCAACAATACAGAAAATATGAGAATAAACTCAATTTACTTAAATATTAAAGGAAAGAAAAGTATGAATCTAGAAAGTTGAAGAAACTATACGCATTTGCCTTATACATATATAATCTCATACAGCATTGATATAACCTTTTAAGTAAGATATTATTGCCCTAAACTTTATAGTTATAGTTTGTGCAAAAAGAAATGTTAGAGAATAGGAAATACCAATAGCCAAGAAACATGCAGTCAACCTCACTATTAATGATATAAATGCAAATTCAGATACCATATTATAGTTCTCAGATTCATAAAAATTAAATGCAAAATACCAAATATTGAAGAAGGGAAATCATCATCTTATTCTTGTGGGTGTGTGAACTATACAGCCTCTAGGGTATAAATTTGGGAATGTTTAATATATTTAAAGATATGCTACTTGGCCAGATAGTATGGTTGGTTTGAGCAGCATCCCAAAGTGCAGAGATTGCCAGTTTGATCTCCAGTCAGGACATATATAGGAACAAATTGATATTCCTTTCCATGTCGCATTCTTGCTCTCTCTCTCAAATCAGTAAAATTAAAAAAAAAAAATAAAAAAATAAAGATATGCACAGCCTATGACTCTACAAGTTTATTTTTTAGTGTCTAACCAACAGAACTGTCACAAATATGAACAATTCTCATTGCAGTACTGTTTGTAATAATGACAGACAGGAAACAACTTGAATGTCCATCAAGAGACTGAATAAACAGAAGCATAGTCTTATAATGAAATACTATAAAACAATAAAAAAATGGATGAGCTAGCCTTATATATTTCACATGGATAAATATCAAAAACAATGAATTTCAAACACTAGTTTCAGAAGAATACATTTGTGCATGTATATGAGATACCACTTTGTGAAATGCAAAATGTGAAAATACAAGGCAATACTAAATGTTTGCATGTACATGTATATATAAAAAATATATAAATAAAATATGACATCATCAAAATGGCAGGTTAGGAAGCTACGGCTTTACAATCATTACAGAAGCTACAACACAATGTCATAGAAATGAAAAAATACCATAATGGATTATTATTAGCAATTATATGCCAACAAATTGGACAACCTAGGAGAAACAGATGAATTTATACACACATACAACCTATCAATACTAAATCTAGAAGAAATAGGAAGTATGAAGAGACTAATAACAAATAAGGAGTATGTACCAGTAATCAAAAGAAGCTCCAACGAAGAAAAGTTCAGGACCAGAGGCCTTCACGTGGGAAGTCCACCACATGTTCAAAGATGACTGAATACCACTCCCTCTTAAACAATTCCACAAAATAGAAGAAGAGGGAATACTTCAAAACTCATCTTATGGGGCCAGCATCACCCTGATATCAAAGGCAAAGACTATAAGAACTGAAAGTTACAGGTCAAAACATGAACACAAAAAATTTCAATAGACTACTAACAATGGAATTGAACAGGACATGAAAAGGATCACACACCATGACTAAAAGAAATTTACCCTTGGGAGTCAAGGATGTTTTGACAAATGTAAATCAAATCAATGTGTCACCACATTAACAGAATGAAGGATCAAAATCACATGATCATCGCAAGAGATGCAGAAAAAGCGTTTGATAAAATACAACATCCTTCTATGATAAAATCTCTTAATAGTCTGACCAGGTGGTGGCACAGTGGATAGAGCATCGGCCTGGGACCCTGAGGACCCAGGTACAAGACCCTCAGGTCACCCGCTTGAGTGCGGGGTCGCTGGCTTGAGTATGGAATCATAGATGTGATCCTATGGTCACTGGCTTAAACCTGAGGTTGCTGGCTTGAGCCCAAGGTCATTGGTTTGAGCAACGGGTCACTGGCTTGGCTGGAGGCCCCCAGTCAAGGCACATATGAGAAAGCAATCAAAGAAAACTAAGGTACCACAACAAGAGAAACTGAAAACAAAATAAACAAATAGCCAACTAAATGGGAGTTGATATTTTTAAACAATAGCACAGATAAAGGCCTAATATCCAAAATATACAAAGAACTCATAAAACTCAACAACAAAACAAGCAAACAATCCAATAAAATAAATGGGAAGAGGACATGAACAGACACTTCTCCCAGAAAGAAATACAAATGGCCAACAGATATATAATAAGATGTTCATCTTCATTAACTATTAGAGAAATGAAGATCACAACTACAATGAGATACCACCTCAAACCTGTTAGATGAGCTATTATCAACAAAACAGGTAATAATAAGTGTTGGAGAGGCTGTGGAGAAAAAGGAACCCTCATCCACTGTTGGTGGTAATGTAAAGTAGTACAACCATTATGGAAGAAAGTATGGTGGTTCCTCAAAAAATTAAAAAGAGAACTACCATATGACCCAGCAAACCTTCTACTGGGTATATACCCTAAAACTAAAAAATACTGGTTCATAAAGACACATGCAGCCCCATGTTCATTGCAACATTGTTCACAGTGGCCAAGACATGGAAACAACCAAAAAGCCCTTCAATAGATGATTGGATAAAGAAGATGTGGTATATATCATATATACTATGGAATATTTCTCAGCCATAAGAAATGATGACATTAGATCATTTACAACAACATGGATGGACCTTAATAACATTATACTGAGTGATATAAGTAAATCAGAAAAAACTAAGAACTCTATGATTCCATACATAGGTGGGACATAAAAATGAGACTCAGGGACATGGACAAGAGTATGGTGGTTATGGGGTGGCGGGGGAGGAATGAGAGGGATGGGGTGGGGGGAAGGGAGGAGCACAAAGAAAACCAAATAAAAGGTGACAGAAGGCAATCTGACTTTGGGTGATGGGTATGCAACATAATCAAATGTCAAAATAACCTGGAGATGGTTTCTCTAAACCTATGTACCCTGACTGATCAATATCATCCCATTAAAATTAATAAAAATTTTTTAAAAAAGAAAACTAAGGTGCCACAATGAAGAATTGATTCTTCTCATGTCTCTCCCTTCCTGTCCATCTGTCCCTGTCTGCCCCCCCTTCTGCTTAAAAAACAAACAAACTCTCAATAAATTAAGTATAGAGAAAACTTATCTCAACACAACAAATGCCTTATACAAAAAGCCAATAGCTAATAAAAATATTAAATGGTGAAAAACTGAGAATTTTTCCTTTAAGATCTGGAACAAGGTAAGGATGTCCATGTTTGCCATTTTTATCGAACATAGTACTGGCAGTCCTAGTCCAAGCAGTTAGGCAAGATGAGAAATAAAATGCATTGAAATGTAAGAGGGAAGTCAAATTACCCGTTTGCAGATGACATGATTTTTTATGTAGAAAACCCACCAAAAACAGAACTAATAAACAAATGCTAAAAAGCTGCAGGATATAAAATCAACATGCAAATCAGATGTGTTTCTATACACTATCAATAAGCTACCCAAAAAGAAAATAAAGTACAAATTCCATTCACAATAACATGAAAAAGAGTTACTTACATACTGAGGAATAAACCTGAGCAAGGAGGTAAAAGACTTTCACTCTGAAAACTACAATGTGCTGCTGAAAAAAAAATTAAGGATGACAAAATAAAAAGGTATATTCTGTTCATGGTTTAGAAAAATTAATAATGTTAAATGCCCATACTTTCCAAAATGAACTACAGATGCAGTGCAATCTCTATGAAAATCCTAATGGCACTTTTAATGAAAAAAAATTTTTTTGAGAGAGAGCAAAAGAGAAAGAAAGAGGAAGGCAGAGAGATGAGAAGCATCAACTTGTAGTTGCATCACTTTAGTTGTTCATTGATTGTTTCTCCTATGTGCCTTAATGGGGGTGGGCTCAAGCTAACCCAATGACCCCTTGCTCAAGTAACCTTGGGCTTCAAGCCAGCGACCTTGGGCTCAAGCCAGCAACCAGAGGATCAGGTCAATTACCCACGCTCAAACTGGCAATCCTGTGTTCAAGCCGACAACCTTGGGATTTCAAACCTGGGTCCTCAGCATCCTAGGTTGATGCTCTAGTCATTGTGCTACCACTGGTCAGGCTAAATCTTGACTTAAATGGCTGAGAGCACCCATAATGGTCACCTTATTTTTCTTCTTGTCTAATGCAATCAGCACTTTCCAGGGTGCCTCTGACTTAGTTGATAATCAGCAAAATAAATTATGTTTGTTGAATATCCTCAGTGTTTCAGACTAATTTCTTCCTAGTTCTTACCCACACACACACACACACCATATTATTGTAATCCTTGTTTTATACCTATTATTTACCTATCTACTAAGAAATCTTAAATACATGTAAGTTTCCCTTATGTTCTCCATTCCTTAAATCTGTATACTTGCAGATCTCGAACTTAATTGAAAGCCTACACAGAATACTCAAGTTAGCCAATAATGTTGCCATAGGAGCATGCTAAGGAGTTGGAGTGAAAGCCATTCTCCATCTTTTGTGCACTATGTAAGAAGGTGGCACGATCACAACCACTGGGTTCAATAGAGTATGAGGCAAACTTTTGTTTCAATGGTTATTAGAACTGTTTAGTATTCCTTATCAGGGAGGAGAACCTTTTCACATGTAAATGGTATGTATGTGTGATTAAAAGGACAAGAGTCACTATGAGCAACATACATTCTACTGAGCACATTGCTCAAATGTTAAATTCTTTGGTCTTTCCTCAATTTTGTTGTCTCTAAAACTGATTATTGAAATGCCCACTAAGGTTGTTTCCATATCTGAAATTTTATGACCTTATTTGACTTGGTGTGAAAAAAAAAGAAATTATTCACTATTCCCATGTATCCTTCCTACATATATTTTTAAAGTCTTGAATAAAATATTTTACATTTTAGAAAACATTGAAAACATTTAATATGAGACATGGTTTGAATTTCCATAGATTAAATGGCATGAAGAAGTCCTACCATTTCATACAATTTTATCAAGTTCTAAATTTTATCTCGCCTAGAGATTATCTGCAAACAAATACTTTCTTCCAAATATTTAGAAAGATTGTAGAATAGCTCACTGTTCAGAAAACAGCTTGATTTTGGTCAATGGTGATCTACTTTTAAGTGTAGATTTTTTTGGGGGGGGATAGGACATCATTCCTAGATTTTATTGCTTATCACTCAATATTGGCCATGCTATTATCGCAAATCTTTAAGAATCACACTAAGGTCATTAACTACAAAGTTTAGTCTTGGTTTATTACTTTATTAAATATTTAATAAATCCCTTTTTTATAGACAAAAAATTCAATGCTTCAAAGTAATTTGTTTTTATATACCAAACAAAGGAGTTATAATTAGCACTTTTGACTTAAAGAAATCTAATTCAAGCCTCATCTAACACTGAACCACCTTAAAATCCTATTTGCCATGGTCTATATTAAAAAATTATTTTTGCTGGTAAAAAACCACTAGTATTTCTAAGAATCTGATTTCATGTTTGTTATTATCATTAAATTATTATCTTCCAAGTTCAAGTGTGTTAAAACTCCTTAAATTTTGTTGAGACTTTTACCTAAGGCTGGCGCTTTCCTAATAGTATATAATCAAGGATGATGTATGGGTAAGAGTTATAGTAGGTATTCATTCCCCTGTATCATTTTAATATTTTATATGGCTTCCAATTATTACAAATAAACATTGTCTATGTTCTAATTTTCTATAACTTGTTCAGCATCTATTCCTACCTATTATAGAGGATAATGTCTCATTTTTGTGATTAATGTTTCCTGAATTTATTAGTGTATGAATATCCTTAATTTTTTTTTTTTGAGATGCATATGTACCAAATTAGTATGTGATTTTTCAATCTTACAGCATTTCATATTTTTTACAGTATTTATTTTGTCTTCTTTGCTACTAAAATATTCTAATTTGGAAAACAGTCACTGATATGATGCACTTCAGATTAGTGACAGGACTTCATTATCGTTTAAGAAGTAGAAAATTGGAGTGTAGTTGGCTTCTTGTGCTTCATTACTTCTATTTCTGTGTTTATGTGGGAATGATAGGTATTGGAACTGAATCCATGATATATCAAATAAACATTCTGAATAGGTAAGAGTAACATCTTTGCACAAAAAAATGTAATATTTATGCAAAATTAGACAAAATTCTTCAGAATAAAAATTAAGTGAAAGGGAAGTTAACTTTGAAAAAGTAGCACTCCAAAGCAAACAAATAAAAACTAAGCTGCCTACCTGACCAGGTGGTGGTGCAGGAATAGTGTTAGTCTGGGAAGCTGAGATCCAAGATTTGAAACCTCGAGGTTGCTAGCTTGAGCCGACCAGGGTAGCTAGTTTGAGCATGGAATCATTGTCATGATCCCAAGGTTTCTGGCTTGAGCCCAAAGGTCACTGGCTTGAAGCCCAAGGTCACTGGCTTGAGCAAGTGGTCACTGACTCAGCTGGATACCATCCCTTTCAAGGCACATATAAGAAGCAATCAATGAACAACTAAAGTGTACAAGTGGATGCTTCTCACTCTTTCTCTTCCCTCTCTCCTTTCCTCTCTCTCTCTCAAATCAAATTTAAAAAGCTTTTGGTGGTTAAGTATCCACAATCTATATTTTTGGCCTGAGCAGGTGGTGGTGCAGTGGATAGAGCATTGGACTGGGATGCAGAAGACCCAGGTTTGAAACTCCAAAGGCCCTGGCTTGAGCATGGGCTCATCTGGTTTGAGCACGAGCTCACCAGCTTGAGCGCGGGGTTGCTGGCTTGAGTGTGGGATCATAGACATGGCACCGAGGTCACTGGCTTGAAGTCCAAGGTTTCTGGCTTGAACAAGGGGTCACTCAGTCTGCTATAGCCCCCTTGGTCAAGGCACATATGAGAAAGCAGTCAATGAACAACTAAGGTGCTGCAATGAAGAACTGATGCTTCTCATCTCTCTCCCTTCCTGTCTCTTAGTCCCTATCTGTCTTTCTTTCTGTCTCTGTCACAAAAAAATCTATATTTTTGTGTAAATTGTTAAGAAAGTAAAAGTACATAAGAATGAAAAAATGGGTGGGAGTAAAAAGTGGAAAGTGAAGGCAGAGATCTTTGTTGGAAGGAAAGATAAATTAGGTATATGACTAAAGCAATTAGATGGACAACTTAGGCCAAAAAAAGAAAAAAAAGTTTCTCTTGATTTATTCAAGTAGTTTAGGCAGAACTCGGTTGTTTGGGGTTATGCTGTTTGAATTAATGATATTTACCTAAATTCCCCATATCACTTTGATATAAGTTTTTATGGAATTATAGAACAAATTTAAGGTGCTCATTCTGGAAACAAACTTTTTATCTACAGCAGGTCCCAGTATCTTCAAAGCCCTATTCTTCAACTCTGATACCAGGGTCAACCACAATAGTCAAATTATAACACTGATTTCAGGTAAAATATATAATTATATTCTGTTTACTGGCCTGGCCTTGAAAAATAAGAGGAGTACTGGGAAAGAAAGATAGAAGTCAGAAGTAAGTTATTAAGAGAACAAAACCAGGCATTTACTGAAAAGCTCTCCACTAACTCTAATTTAGAAGGGGGAGGGTCACTGCAGGCATGCACTTGCGCAATATTGATATATTTTTCCTTCAAATGAACCCATCAAACTTTCCGCAATTATTCTAAATCTTGGCATTCATACAGTTTTCTCACTGGCCTCTAGTGATGAGTTTTTGTTTTGACATGTGGCAGTCTAGAGAAAACTGTGTCCCCATGACACGGATGTTTGACTGCAGCTGTTAGATGATTGTTACAAGTTCATCCCAATGTTCACTCACAAATGGATATGATGCCGCCCTCCCTGCAGCTCTGGTGTTCAATATACCAGGCCGGTGTTTAAATGTTCCTCCATCTGACAAAGGAGCACTGATAGAATGTGTTAGAAATGGTGACTACAATGCCAACTCTTTGTCAGATTTCTCTGAGAAACCTCCAGTGCCTTTGTTGAGTCAAAGGGGCATGGATTTCTGACAGCATAATGATCTGGAGCAGATGTTCTCTGACTAGAGAAGAAGTCCCTCAAACAGATAATCAAGGCATTCTGTCTAGTTAGGTCAAATAAAAAACTGAGGAAGGCTATCAAGGCAAGAACATAATTTAAAAAGAGTCTGAGACTTAGTTATCCTAAAATGAAGAATAATCAAAGTTCTTAAATTAACAAGAAAAGAAGTAAACAAGGTAATGTTTTTTGTTTGTTTTGGGAAATTATTCTGACACATGTATTTCAAATAAAATGGATTCTCTTCCTTATATCAAAAAACCTTTTCCAGAAAACGTCCTTTTTTCACAAAACATGCCTCTATTTTTTTATTTTTATTGATTGATTTTAAAGAGAGAAAGAGAAAGAGATAAGAAGATTGATCTGTTCCTGTGTGAGCCCTGACTGGGGATTGAACCAGCAACCTCTGCACTTCGAGACAGCACTCAAACCAACTGAGATATCCAGCCAGGGCTAAAACATACTTTTACATACAACTCTGTGTGCCCATGCACACATGTAGGCTTCAGATGTAAACTTTTTCAAACAGATGGTTCTTGTTTTAAAGGTGTATAAATTATAGCTTTGACAAAGAAGAGCATTTTGAAATGCTGCTATAGGAAGGAACCAAGTCTTTCAAAAATGAACAAAAGTGATGTAGGCATAAATCTTTTTCATTAAGTGTTAAATCTAAATGCACTGACTCTAGTCACTTTAATAAGAACCATGACTAAAAACACAGCTAGGTCTCTTATATTTATTGTCTGGCTTTAAGATAGCAAATCTCATGTTTTGAGATTTAATTGTCCATCGACAACATATTTCCAAATTTAATCTACTTCATGGCAGTAGAATCAGCAAAACATTTGTCCCCTTTTCTTCTGGATACAGCTGCAATCAATTGGATGCACAAATGGCATGAAGGATGCTACAGGGAATCTCTGCCCCTTCATGAAATGGAACAGAAATTTGGATGACGGTAGTTTTTGAACAATCAAAACACAACAGAGCAAAAGAGATAATCAAGCCAATTCTCCAAGTATGCAATTTGAAAGGCTTATTTCCCTATAGTTCTTAAGGCTTTCAATATTTTCATATATTCATAAACTCTGTTTAAAGGCATGCCAAAGGAAACATCACTGGTACTATGAAAATTGATTAAATGAGAAGGAGAATAGGAACACGCAGAGGGTTTTTACATGGTCATTTATCTATTAAACACATACACAAAATCTACAAGCCATTAGGATGGTAGCTCAGTACAAATACTGAGAAAATAATTTTGCTTAAAATTCACATATAGAGTCTTGTGATAGCTCAGACTTATTAAAATATCCCAAATACTGTTAGTCATTCACCCTTGTCACCAGGGTGAATCTTAAGATATGTAATCTTTATTGAGTAACACCATTTCCTTCATTGAATTAAAAAGAAATGCTTCGTGATGAGGAAATAGAAGACTTATTTTACACGCTTTGTGACTTAAATAAAAAATATTTCTAAGTTGGGTCTAAATGACCAATACCAAATTAAACATTTCACTTGAGCAGGCTGGTCAATTCTAATAGGCAAATAAATTTTTATACTGAATTCCTTATACTGATCGAGAAAGAATGAAAAGTGAGAAGACAAGCAGATAAAACAAGTAAATTGGAATTCATTCCTAGAAAAGTAATGACAAGGGAAAATTTCTGAGATAATCTAAATTAAATTGCGGTAGTCTGGACGATGGAAGGAAGAGGTAAGAGTTTAATCAGTTAACAAAACATGTGCCAAAACCAAAAAGTCTACTCATATTCCTGAATGTATATTAAAAATTTGAATCAATTTCCAGGTGGCTAAAATAAAAAAAAAAATGTTGACCTCTGGACACCATTACACCCTGTTTATGCAAGTACTTTCTAGACTACTGACCACAACCAATCCAGAGGCACCAAATACTGCTGCCTTACAGACTGTGCACCTGGAAGACTTTTGACTAGGTCAAAGAAGAAATAAAAGATGAGATCAAAAGATATATAGAGACAAATAATAATGACAACAAAACATATCAAAATTTCTGGGATGCTACAAAAGCAGTAATAAGAGGGAAGTTTATATTATTACAGGCCTATTTTAAAAAACAAAAAAGAGCCCGAATAAACAACCTAACATTATACTTTAAAGAACTAGAAAAAAAAGCCTGACCTGTGGTGGCACAGTGGATAATGCGTCGACCTGGAAATGCTGAGGTCGCCGGTTCGAAACCCTGGGCTTGCCTGGTCAAGGCACATATGGGAGTTGATGCTTCCAGCTCCTCCCCACCTTCTCTCTCTGTCTCTCTCTCTTCTCCCTTTCTCTCTCCTCTCTAAAATGAATAAAATAAAATAATTTAAGAACTAGAAAAAAGAACAAAGCAACTCAAAGTCAGCAGAAGGAAACACTATAATTTAGAGCAGAACTGAAGGAAATAGAGAACAAAAAGACTATACAAAAATTAATACAACAAAGAGCTGGTTCTTCGAAAAGATTAATAAAGATCCTGGCTGGTTTGCTCAGTGGATAGAGCATCAGCCTAGTGTGCTGACTTCCCAGATTTAATCCCTGGTCAGAACAAACACAAGAAGTGACTGTCTGCTTCTCTTCCCTTCCCTTTGCCTCTCCTCTCTTTCTTTCCTTCCCATAGCCAGTGGCTTGATTGGTTCGAGTGTCAAACCTAGGCGCTGAGGATAGCTTGGTTAATTTGAGCATCGGCCTCAGATAGGGGTTGCCAGATGGATCCCAGTTGGGGCACATGTGGGAATCTGTCCCATTATCTCCCCTCCTCTCACTTAAAAAAAATAAAATAGAAAAGACTAATAAAATTAACAAACCCCTGGTTAGACTCAATAAGGAAAAAAGAGAAAAGAAACATATAAACAAAATCAGAAATGAAAGAGAAGTTACTACAGACATCACAAAAATACAAAAAATATATATAGTAGAATATTATACAAGACTATAAGCCACCAAATTCCATAACCTAGAAGAAATGGATAACTGCTTCAAAATATATAACATTCCCACACCGAGTCACAAAGAATTGGAAAATCTAAATGGACTGATCGACAGTGAGAAAATTGAAAAAAAAACATTGAAAACTTCCCCCAAAATAAAAGTCCAGGACCAGATGGCTTCATTAGTGAATTCTACCAAACATGCAAAGAACATTTGGTACCTATCCTTCTCACACTCTTTGAAAATTTGAAGAAGCAATACTCTCTAACACGTTTTATGAGTACAATGTAACTGTGATACCAAAATCTGATAATGATAACACAAAAAAAGAAAACTACACACCAATATCTCTACTTCATTTTATTTTATTTTTAATATTTGTTTATTGATTTTAGAGAGAGAGGAAGAGAGACAGACATAGAAACAGAAACACCTATTCCTGTATGTACCTTAATCAGGGATTGAGCCCACAACCTTGGTGTATTGGAACAATGTTCTAACAACTGAGCTATCCAGACAGGGTTATAAGACCAATATCTCTGATGAATACAGATAAATACAGATGCAAAAATACTAAACAAAATACTAGAAAATGAAATACAACAACACATTTAAAAAATAACATCACTATCAAATGTAGTTCATTCCAGGGGCACAAGGATGATTCAACATATGCAAGTTGATCAATATAATACACTACATTAGTGAAACAAAGGCTAAAAGTCATGATCTTAACAATAGATACAGAAAAGCATTTGATAAGATATAACATCCATTTACAATTCAAACACTCAATACAATGACTATAGAAGGAAAGTACCTCAGCATAATATAGGATATGTATGACAAATCCTCAGCTAATATACTCAATGGTGAAAAACTAAAAGTTTTCCCTCTAAAATCAGGGACAAGGTTGTCCACTCTCACCACTCTTATTCAACATAGTGCTGGAAGTCCTAGCCAGAGTAATCAGGCAAGAGAAAGAAATAAAAGGCATCCAAATTAAGAATGAAGTATGTCATTTTTTGAAGATGACATGATTCTTTATATAGAAAACTCTAAAGACCCCATCAAAAAACTATTAGAAAAAATAAACAAGTACAGTAAAGTTGCAAGATAAAAAGAAATCAATGTAAAAAGATCCCAATGCATTCCTATATATAACAGTGAAATCTCAAAAAAGAAATGAAAAAATATAACAAAACAAAACAATTCCTTTTGGAAGCACAACAAAAAGAACAAAATACCTAGGAATAAATTTAGCAAAGTATGTGAAGAACCTATATATTGAAAACTACAAAGTATTATGAAAACAGATGGAAAAAGGCACAATGAAGTAGAAAGATCTTGTGTTCATAAATTGAAAGAATCAACATATTTAAAATGACCATTTTACTTAAAGTAATATACAGATTTAATGTAATTCCCATCAGAATACCAATAACTTTTAAAAAAGAAAGAAAACAAAAAACAATCAGATTTATATGGAGCTACAAAGGACCACAAATAGCCAAAGCAATCATGAGAAAAAAGAACAAAGCCAGAGGTATTACACTACCTGATTTCAAATTATACTACTGAGCAATGATAATCAAAACAGTATGGTATCAGCAGAAAAACAAACACACAGAATAACAAAATAGAATTGAGAGCCAAAAAATAAAACTATTCAATACATGTATATGGAAAAATAATTTTTGACATAGGAGCCAAAAATACAGAATGAAGAAAAGAAAGCCTTTTCTTTTTTTAGTGATTGAGACACACACAGAGAGACAGGGACAGACAGACAGGAAGGGAAAGAGATGAAAAGTATCAATTCTTTGTTGTGGCACCTTAGCTGTTCATTGATTGCTTTCTCACATGTGCTTTGACCGTAGTGGGGGAGGGCTATATCAGAGCAAGTGACCCCTTGCTCAAGCCAGTGACCTTGGGCTCAAGTCAGCGACCCTGGAGTCATGTCTATGATCCCACACTCAAGCGGGTGAGCCTGCACTTAAGCTGGGGGCCTTAGGGTTTCAAACCTGGGTCCTCAGTGTCCCAGGCTGAGACTCTATCCACTGTACCACTGCCCCGTAAGGTGAAAAGAAAGCCTTTTCAATAAATAGTGCTGGGAAAATTGGAAAGCCACATGCAAAAGAAAGAACTAGACTACAGTTTGTCCCCATGTAGAAAAATTAGTTAAAAAAAATCAAACATTTAAATATAAGATCTGAAACCATAAATTATATAGAAGAAAAATAGGTACTAAACTTATGGACCTCTTTTGTAGAGAACACGTTATGAATTTGACCCCAAAGGTAAGGGAAGTAAAAGTAACAATAGAGGAATGGGACTGTATTATCTAAAAAGTTTCTGCACAGCAAAAGAAACTGCTAACAAAACAAAAAACTGCTAACCAAATGGGAGAAGATAGTTGCAAACAGCATCTCCAACAGGGGTTAATGTCCAGAATATATAACTCATATAACTCAACACTAAACAAACAATCCAATTAAAAACTAGGAAGAGGATCTGAACAGACACTTCTCCCAAGAAGAAATATAAATGGCCTGACCAGGAGGTGGCACAGTGGGTAGAGCATTGGCCTGGAATGTTAAGGACCCAGGTTTGAAACCCTGAGGTAGCTGGCCTGAGCATGGGCTCACTTGAGTGTGAAGTTGCTGGCTTGAGCACAGGATCTAACGATCTCATGGTCACTGGCTTGAAGGCCAAGATCACTTGCTTGAACAAGGGATCACTGGCTTGGATGGAGCCCCCCAGTCAAAGCACATATGAGAAAGCAATCAATGAACAAACTAAGGTGCTGCAATGAAAAATTGATGCTTCTCATTTCTCTCTCTTTCTGTCTGTGACTCTCTCTCTCTCTCTCACTTAAAATAAAATGATGAAGACATACAAATGGTCAACAGATATATAAAAAGATGTTCAACTTCACTAGCAATCAGGGAAATGCAAATCAAAATTATGATTTGGTACCTCTCACACCTGTTGGAATGCTAGCATCAACAGGACAGGTAATAAGAAGTGTTGGAGAGGTTTTAGAAATAAAGAAACCCTCATTCACCACTGGAAGAAATGTAAACTGGTACACCCACTGTGAAAAACAGTATGAAGGTTCCTCAAAAAATTAAAAATAGTTACTATATGACCCAGCATGTACCCCTATGTTCATAGCAGCATTATTCATGGTGTCCAAGACATGGAAACAACTCAAGGGTCCTTCGATAGAGGATTGGATAATACAATGGAATACTACTCAGCCATAAGAAATGATAACATAGTGCCATTTATGACAACATGGATGGACCTTGAGAATATTATGTTAAGCATAATAAGTAAATAAGAAAAACAAAATAATTCAGTCAAAAAAAGCTAAGAACCATGGGATTTCACTCAGATGTGGGATATACAACTGAAACTTACAGACACGGACAACAGTATGGTGGTTACCAGAGGGAAGCGGGTTGGGAGAATAATAAAGGATAAAGAGGGCCAAATATATGGTGACAGAAGATGATTTGACTTTGGGTGGGCATGTAATGCAATATACCTATTATTTATCATAAAAATGTACACTTGAAACCTCCATAATCATTAATCCATGTCACCCCAATAAATTTAATAAAATAAAAATGAAAAACCACAATTTCAAGCCCTAACACAATTGCTTGGCAAAAATTTAAAGGACTCAGAATTCTAAGTAGTGTTGTGAAATTTTCACATAGTATAAAAACCATTTTAGTATCTAGATTGACATTATCTATTAAAGTTGAAGATACCCGTGGCCCTTCAATTCCCTTGCTGTAACAGGTACATGTAAAATGAAGTTAAGAGCAGCATTGTTTGAAATAGCCAAAAATTGAAAACTACTCAAACGTCCATCAACAGTAAAGCAGGGAGATACTCTGTGGAGTATTCAACCAAAAGAGCACATGTGACAGCTTTCCTATAAAGTTTAAAGCAAGTTTAAATATACAAAGTTTAAATATATAGTTTCAGGGACATGTATATTAAGGGCAAATTTATGAAGAAATGGAAAGAAATAACTGTCAGAAAAAAACATAATATTTATTACTTCTTAGAGGGGGCAAGGATTTGTAATCAGGACAGGACACAGGAATTTTCAGGGGGAGGGGCTGGCAATGTCATATTTCCTGACATTGATGGTAGTTACTTTGAAATTCATTCTATAACTATTCATCTAACTGTGTATTGATGTCTTTTGCTCTTTCAATATGTGCATCAAATTTCACAATAAATTATTTTAACAAAGTAAAAGGCAAATCAATTAAGTTGGAAATTGTGGAGATTACCGATATATACATACCCACATGATTATTTTTAATTGTGTTCATGTTACACAAACGAGACTTGTGTTTTAGAAAAATTGATGGCAACATACATAATTCAGAAAGCAGTATCTCAAAGTATTTATACAGAACAGGAGAAGTGTTCTTAAGAACTTTGTTAAATAACTCCAAAAGTAGCTGCAATAATAGCAAAGACAGGTGTCAAAGATGCCCATGATCCCTGGCCAGATGATTCAGTTGGTTAGCATCATTCTGAAGTAAAGAGGTTGCTGGATTGATCCCCGGTCAGGGTACAAACAGAAACAGATCCATGTCCCTCTTCCTCCTCCCCTCTCTCTCTCTCTCTCTCTCCATTCCTCTCTCACTAAAATAAATAAGAAATTTTTAAAAATATGCATGTGAAGGATTACAATAACACTATATCATGAACTAGAAAAGGAAACATTTAAATACATTACATATAACATATATGATTAAACAATTACATGTAACCAAATTAATAAATTAAATTAGTGTGTAAAAACTGACCAATGACCAAAGAAGTAAGAAACCAAGAAGCAGAGTTCTCTTTTAACTCTCTGTCCTGGAGCACAGAGGTTGCCCATCTTTCTCTCCACTCTAATCTGGTCAGACTTCACTGCAATACTGTTCTTGTTTCATTTTATGCCATTGCTACTCTAATTTTTCCTTCCTGGAAATCACCTTTTCAAGACCTTTTCCAACTTTGATCCAATTTAAAACCTACATTGGCCCTGGCTGGTTAGCTCAGTCAGTTAACAGTCATTCGGAAACAAGGTCGCGGGTCTGATCCCCGGTCAGGGCACACATGGGAAGCAAACAATGAATATACGACTGAGTGGAACAACAAATAAATGCGTCTCTTCCCTCTCCCCCCCTCTCTCCCTTCCTCTCTCTGTCTCTCTAAAAATCAATCAATAAAAATAAAAAAATTAAGCCCTGGCCAGATAGCTCAGTTAGCTGGAGAGTTGTCCTGGAGCACAGAGGTTGCCAGTTCAATTCCCAGTAAGGGCACATTCAGGAACAGATAGATGTTCCTGGCTCTCTCCCTGCCTCTCTCTCTCTCAAAACAAATAAACAAACAAGAGCAACAACAAACCCTACATCTTCTACTTATTTTGGCATTTCTTTTATATATATATATATACACACACATATTTCAGCCTTTGCTTTACATGCAGTACATACTCATATCATCAGCTAGGTCCCTGGTCAGCAAACTGTGGCTCGGGAGCCACATGCGGCTCTTTGGCCCCCTGAGTGTGGCTCTTCCACAAAATACCACATGTGGGCGCTACCTCCATAAGGAATGTGCCTACCTATATAGTTTAAGTTTAAAAAATTTGGCTCTCAAAAGAAATTTCAGTCATTGTACTGTTGATATCTGGTTCTGTTGACTAATGAGTTTGCCAACCACTGAGTTAGGTAGTAAGAATTTTTTTACATAACTTACTCATTACTCTTGCCCTACAGAAGTTACATTCAACTCAGTTACCGATAAGAAAGAAGCACCTGGGAGTTGTATGTTTAAAATCCAGATCCCAAAGTATAACACCCAGATTTTCTAATTCAGAAAGTCTAAAGCAAGGCTCAGAAATGTGCAGTTTTAAAATATTTCACCAGTGATTCTGAAAGGCGGCCAAGACTGAAAAAGATGCTAGAGTTTCTAGCAGGTGGTGGAATAAATCATTATATAGGAGGCTCTAAATAAATGTTGATTGCTTGAATGACGAAAGAAATGATAATATGTGGAAGTTCTCTTCCTAAACAAATATACCACATTCCCCCATAATTTTGGGGCCTGAAATTTGAAGAAAAATGTACTACATAAAGTTATTGAATGCAAGTTTTATTCATCATAAAACATACAACTCCTCAGACCCTGGCTGGTTGGCTCAGCGGTACAGTGTAGGCCCAGCATGTGGAAGTTCCAGGTTCAATTCCCTGTCAGGGCACAAAGGAGAAGCACCTATCTGCTTCTCCATCCTCCCCCCTCTCTTTTCTCTCTATCTCTCTCTTCCCGTCCTGCAGCCAAGGCTCCACTGGAGCAAAGTTGGCCTGGGCTCTGAGGATGGCTGCATGGCCTCCACCTCAGGTGCTAGAATGGCTCCAGCCACAAGGGAGCAATGCCCCAGATGGGAAGAACATCCCCTCTGGTGGGTATGCCAGGTGGATCCCGGTCGGGCGCATGCGGGAGTATATCTGACTGCCTCCCCACTTCTAACTTTGGAAAAATACAAAAATACAAAACACCACCACCAACAACAACAAAAAACAGAAACAAAAGAACAAAACAAAAAACATACAACTCCTCATCTGCATAAAAAAGTGGGAAATGCAAGTTTAAAAATCTACAACCACTGTATATGAAAAACCAAGTGTTTAGAACCCAAATTTTTTGAAAATTTATACATGGGGAATATGATAGTTCATAGAAGAAATTTATGTTTCATCTTACAGATGAGAAAACTAAAGCATGAAAGGTAATTTGTCTACTGGCATATAATTAGTGAATGAGTGTGTGTATGTACCAGAAATTATTTTCTTTGTGTTGGTCAAATGTTCTTTCTACCATATTAGAGTCCCACCACCAATGGCAGAATCCCAATAAATACTGCACAAAATATTTTATTAATTCAAAAAACTTAAGAGTTTCATTTAAAAGTTCTTTTACTAATCACGCACATAAAATGTTGCTGCATTTGGATAGAATAGTCTATACATTACTTTATCTCTGCCACCTAATAAACATTTTTGCTGTAATTTTATGAGACTTTGCCCTTGGACAAATTTAATGATTAATATACATCCTAGAATCTTCCTAACTTGTTACAGGGGACCAACTATGTAAAATAAATTATAATTATACCAAATACTCTAATATTTAATGTAGATTTGATAAAATTTAAAGACTATTTGAAAAAGAAACTTGTATTTTATAATTTAAGCCTTTCTATCTTATTGAGTTCTAAAAAGGAAGAAAATTCTGAATAGGGAATTTTTATTTCTCTATTCATTACATCTAATTGCCTTAATACTCCTACAATCATGTTCTATTTCCTATTCAAAATATTCATTAATGATGTAAATTTGTTCTTTTGATATAACCATTCTTCACTTGAAGATGATCCCAAAATCATTATGACCTGAAGCAAATTATATATCGTTTTATAAATGGAACATAGACCTGTTTGTCGCTCTTTACCTTTGCTCCTTTTTTCAACTCATACCTTACTTTTAAGTTCATGGCTCTTGAAATCATCAGTTTCAATAAACACTCCCCTCATTTACTTTATGATGACAAACAACTTGGCCTTGACCTAAGCTGCCAAAAGATAGCAAGGCTAGAATATTTGGGGAAGAATTTTTGATATTCCCTGATCACTAACAAATTAACTAATCAACTGAAGAAAAACAAGAATAAATGCTTACCTTATATAGATAAACATCCTCAACCATATTTTCATTGCATGAAAGAAACACTGTATAGAAATTAAATAAGTTTTTCATTTTAAAACATTTAATTTTGTTTAATTAACCTATGTGGCAGAAAACTATGAAACACACATTTTATTACACTTAAATCTGGATGAGAATATTTGAATTACAGATTCTCTCCAGACTGAACTTGACTCTCAATTCATTCAACAGTATATGTTTAATGAATTTTAAAATCAAGTGGATTGATTTTATGTTAAGAATAAATAGTAGATTGATATATGCAAAGAAGTAATCAATTAGTATATACAAGGTACTATGCTAAATATTATGAGGGACAGAAACATAGCCACTTGCCTCCAGTGGAGACATAATTAAGGGAACAATAGGAAATGTATAATGAGATGGATACTAAATAGTTTTTATAATTATGCCGTCTTCTTTATACCTAAGACAGTGGTTTTCAATCAGGGTAATTTTGCACCTCAGGGGACACCTGACAATGTGTGGACACATTTTTAATTGCCACAACTCAAGAATGGGTGAGCAGTACTACTTGCATGCAATGAGTAGGTAAGAAGGATGGTATAAAACATTATAGACTGCATAAAACAGCCCCCTCCCTCCAACAAAGAATTATCCAGTACAAAATGTCAACAGTGTCAAGGTTGAGAAACTTTGGTGTAGAGGCAGAGATACAAAATCACTTTAGAATCAGAATTTTGTGATTAAGAGAAAATTCAGTTGAGTTACCTCACTTATTCATATAAATATAGGGTCAGTAGGTAGACCAGTAGGCTGATTATACCACTTTGCCACATCTGGAATTCTTTTTAGTCCTAGTTAATACTGAAGAATGATATGCTTTGGGAACAATGAAAAACATATAGAGGGCTAAACGAGATTTTACCTTGGAATATAAGAAAGTGCACACTAACAGCACTAGCAATGGCTGAACAAGGACATACCTGCAGTAGTATTCAATTATTGTGCCACTCAGACACCTTTTATCTGGTCAGTGTACCCATTTTGCCACATGCTGTGAATGTTGACTGTTGACAGACATAGCTATCTCTATTCGTGGCAGAATTGTCCTTGGCTGACAAAAGCTGCCTCACTGGGAAGGTTATGTACCCTATCTCAATATCCCTATGACTGATAAGGGGGTAAAAACTCTGGTCCCCTCATCTCAAAGTCAGACAGCTCTATGATTTGATTTATGCTTCAGAAGTTCCTCCCCCACCTGTAGACCCTTTACTGAGGATCAAGTAAGTCAAAGCTAGATTTAACTAGAGAACATAGCCTTTCTCAGTTTCCCCCTTTCCCCATCTGCCTTCCCCTGCTTCCTTCAGGTTTTTACTTAAGACTGTTCGCTTAATAGTTATTTTCATGCTGACTCGCTTTCTGAGATGCTGCTTTTAGGAAACTTGACCTACAACATACATGTAATTAGAAACTAAAGTGGAATATACATCATGATAGTATGTTAAAATGACTTACGTTTTATCATCTATGCAGGAGCAGCAGACGGAAGTTAAAAGTGAAATATTTGAAAAAGCTGGGACCCTTTAGAAGGCTGCATCCTCAGAAAATAGGTACACAGTAAGTCCTCATTTAACATTGTTGATAGGTTCTGTGACTTTAAAAGAAATGATGTATAATAAAGCCAATATTACCATTGGCTGATTGATATAAACCAAAGTTAAGTTCCTATAGTATCTCAATAACATGATCATCAAAACGGCATTGAATGAGAGAATATTAATCAAGGACCTGCTATACTAGGAAAACCCTATCTACCAAAAGAGAGATCAGGAAACCTGGGCTTTGGATAACAACAGCAAATATACATGCAAATCAAAACACCTAGGATTTTTACCTCATTTAGATTTAGAATCCTTATTTTATTTATATTACATACGTAGCCCAGGAACTTATCAGCTGAGAAATCACCATAACCTTGGTCTCAGGTAACACATGGCAGATATAAATGCATAACGTCCTTGGAAGGACTTCTCCCATGATGTTCCTACAGAAGAAAACAAGTCCAAATAACAACATGTTCCTAATGAACTGAAGAATAAGAAGGGGTGAGAAAAAGAGAATCATATTCCCAGATATCCAGACTTATAGTAAAGGTATACAAGTTTGTATTTTTTAGTGATGGCCTACAGATAGAAATATAGAACAAAGTAGCATAATAATAAACAAAGAAACAAATATAAGGAATTCAGCACCTGGTCAAAAATCTTACAGTGTGATATATCGGGTCCAACTACAGGCAATTACAATGGCTTTACCTAGCTAGCCTCATGGAGTAAAGCTGTCTTCCCCATCCCAAACTTGGCTTTCACCCAGTCCATTATAGTCTCTGAAGGGAGTTAGATGGCAGTCAATAAACTCAGGACCCCTGGCCCGACCTTCCCTTATACATTCCTGCATTCTTAGTGGGGCTACCTTTATCGCAAAGCCTCTTTCTGGGGACTCTTCAGCAAAGGCCTTTCTCAAATGTCTTTACCCTTTTGATGGGGGTAGAAGCACTTTTTCTCTACCTTAACTCAATATTCAGTTCTTTTCAACTCCTAGCCCTTTCCTCTCGCCCTACCATGGACCATAGGTTCAGAAACTTTCAGGAGCCTTTTGTTCAGAATTCCCCTAACAGTGAGATGAGTCCCATGTCAGTGCTCATCCGCTTGTCACCAACGCATGTGCCATTCCATAGGGGAAAATAGATCAAGAGCTATAGCACTTTCTGTGGTTTAGCCTCTTGCTTATACTGTCACAGGAAGCAATTAAAGTCTTGACTGTTGGCCCTGGCCGGTTGGCTCAGCGGTAGAGCGTTGGCCTGGCGTGCGAGGGACCTGGGTTCGATTCCTGGCCAGGGCACATAGGAGAAGTGCCCATTTGCTTCTCCACCCCCCCTCCTTCCTGTCTGTCTCTCTCTTCCCCTCCCGCAGCCAAGGCTCCATTGGAGCGAAGATGGCCCGGGCGCTGGGGATGGCTCCTTGGCCTCTGCCCCAGGCGCTAGAGTGGCTCTGGTCGCGGCAGAGCGACGCCCCGGAGGGGCAGAGCATCGCCCCCTGGTGGGCAGAGCGTCACCCCTGGTGGGCGTGCTGGGTGGATCCCGGTCCGGCGCATGCGGGAGTCTGTCTGACTGTCTCTCCCCGTTTCCAGCTTCAGAAAAATACAAAAAAAAACCAAAACTGTTATTTCATTTTGGCTGGTTTTATTTAATTAATTATTTATTTATTTTGAGAGAGAGAGAGAGAGAGAGACAGGAGGGGAGAGAGTGAGAAGCATCAACTCATAGTTGCTTTCATTTTAGTTGTGCATTGAGCTTTCATTTAGTTGTACATGCCTTGATTAGGGCTGTGCCAGTGTCCCCTTGCTCAAGCCAGTGGCCTTGGACTTTTCATGCCAGTGAGTTATGAGATCCTGTGGATAATCCATTGCTGAAGCCAGTGACCTCAAGACCTTAAACCAGCAACCTCAGCATTCCAGGTCAACGCTTTATCCACTGCACCACCAGCAGTCAGGCCCATTTTGGCTTGTTTTAATCAGCTACTCCAACACATAGCAGCTCATATCTCTTTAGTCAGCTGACCTGAAAAAACCTTGATATATGCATAGCATAGTTTTGGTATATAAAACTGAGGTGGTATGAATGAAGGATGAATTGTTTATTAAGTGATTCTGCGACAACTGGTTTACCATATGGAAAATAAGATGAAATTTGATATCTAATTCAGGTGATGTAACAGAAAATGTTTAGCATCCCATTCTCTAGAGCATGGGGATTGGGGACCTAATTTTTAGCACTTGCCAATTTCTGTGGTGTATATACTCCCACCAGGGGTAATCCAGCTACTGCTGTGATTTCATGAAATACAGATTTGGGAGGAGATGTACCCAATTATCTCTTAAGCTGATTCCATCACAACACTGCCACCCCACACAATTCTGGATAGAGTGTAGATTGAAATATGAAGAGCCAAACTCTAAAACATACAGAAAAAATAAGATTATATGAAGAGTGGATAAAGAAGAAATTCATAGTAAGACAAAATAAGTACAAACTTCTCCTACACTATTAAGGCACATTGATAATAGTAAACATTTCCTTGTATTTTCCAATTTTGAGTGTTCTATGTTATTTTAGATCATCAAGGGAAAATTCTAGCAAAAGCATCAGCCCCAGAGGGAGGTTGCTTGGTGGATTGTGGTCTGGGTGCATGTGGGAGTCTGTCTCACTTGGAAAAGAAAAAGAAAAGAAATGGAACCAATAACTTTTTGCAAGTTCACCAGCTAGGACACTTTTCTGCCTTCCTCTTGTAGTCACAGAATAAATGCATAGCAGAAGACTATGGTTGATATGATTTATCACTGTGGTTCACAAATATGTGTGTGCATAAATATCTTGAGGTAATTGTTTAAAATACAAGTTTTTGGGTCTCACTCAAATGATGTTGATGTAGTAAGTAGTAACTAGAAACCTGTATTTTCAGTACATGCTTCTCTCCAAAATTATTCTGAATCAACCCGTCTGTAGACTAGCATTTGAAAAGCAATGTTAAAGATTCCTGGGTAATATCTGTATGTTTTGGTTAGGAGAATGAGGACAGGATGTGTTCACAGATTCATATCAGGAAGTGGGAGCAATAGAATACATGGTAGAAATCCTTCATTTTCTTCTATGGCTTGTTTCTTTGTTTTATTATAATGTAGATATCCTTTCTTTGCAGGGTGTATATACTTTATTTTGGAATTAGCTTTATAAACAAAAAACAAAACAAAACAAAATCACAGAG
Source organism: Saccopteryx leptura (assembly GCF_036850995.1). Classification (NCBI taxonomy): domain Eukaryota; kingdom Metazoa; phylum Chordata; class Mammalia; order Chiroptera; family Emballonuridae; genus Saccopteryx; species Saccopteryx leptura. The sequence continues at coordinate 87,174,927 of NC_089516.1, read as the reverse complement.
AAATGTGCTTTTGTGCTTATAGTATTTCATCTATCATTGTCCAAGTGAATGTCGTGGACATTTCATCCATTCAACTGTCTATTTTACCTTCTAAATGAACTCTTACATCTGTCTACTTTTCTGACTTTCCACTCCCAATATCCCAGTCCAGGCTGCTCTCAACTCTTGTCAGGATCCAACAACAGCTTCTCAACTGATCTCCCTTATCCTAGGTTTATTCCTTTCAATATATTCTCCACGCTCTTGCCATTGCACACATTCTTTATTAGCTTGTTTTTTAACAAGGTCCTTAAAGAGATGGTCCAATTCCCCTCTCCAGCATCTCTTCTTCATAACTTCTCCTTGTTCTCCATTCTCCAAACATTTATAGCTTCCTGCAATTCTTCTAGTATTACAACTCTGCCATAAAAACTCACCTACATTCCCATTCTGATCTATCTATTCACCTGGTGAACTGTACTTATCCTTCATGTCAACTTTTCAAGTGTGTTCCAATACCTGTATATCTTGTATTTTAAAACTTCTGGATAAAGGCTTTAACTTTGAAAATTTTTATGTAAATGAGTAGTTGGCAAATAAATTCTTCTCTGAAAAAGGAGGCCAGAAACAGTAGACTTGTTGCTAATACCCAATTAGGAGTCCCAAACTCCTCTCAAAGGAGTAGTTACAGACTACTTCATTTTGGAGCAACTGTAAAATTTCTTCTCTATAATATGCAGTACTACCCAAAGAAGTAAATATCCACCCGTATGGTACTTTCTTATCTTTCAAGACTGTATTTTTTTGGGGGGAGGGAAAGCAGAAAAGTAGGCTAAACTATGCATCTATCTCAGTTTGAAATGTGCTAATCCATCTGTTCTACTAAAATATTTCAATAAAGCTATTTTTAAATAAAGGCAATCTATAAAATGATTTATACCTGGATCAAAACAGAAAACCTCAACATACAATATGGATATATTGGCTTCATGTAAAATCATAATAAAAAGAAACAAGAAAATACAAGTTTTATGGTAAACACTGTTGAGAATTAGCATCAACATATTGAATGTTGTGCTGCCTGGAGTGATTGGTCCAGATTATCAACCGGAAATAGAATTGCTGCTCCTCAAAACAGAGATGTCCAGAAACTAAAATATTTTATAGAATGACTCTTAGTACTTCTGTACAGCAGTCTAAGTTCATGGAAGATAACCAAAACCCCAATACTAGCAGCACCACTGAGAGCTGAGACTCCTCTGGAATAAAATCTTGGGCTTACCACACCACCAAGTAACCACAGTCAGCAAAATATTTCATCAGCCATGGCTACATAGCTCAATTGGTTAGAGTGTCATCCTGATATGCCAAGGTTGCAGGTTCAAACCCTGATCATGGCACATACAAGAATCAACTAATGAATGGATAATTGAAACAACGAATTGATGTTTTTCTCTCTCACACACTCTTTCTTTCCTTTCCAGTAAAAAAAAAATCAATAAATAAAAAAGATTTTGATTACAGCATATGAACATGAAATGGGTAGTAAAGACAGGAAGTTTTAAATTCTGACTATGAGTTGTAGAAATGAAGACAGTAGTAGACATAATGTCTGCAATTTTTGTTGTAGCTGTAGTGGTTGGTTGTTAACCTTATAGTTTAGTGTTAAGGCTGCAAGGTATCAAAAGTAGCATGTGGCTACCCTAGAAAAGGAATTAAAGGATGGGATAGTGACTGATAAAACTTTGGATATTCCCTTGTTTGTATGAGGGATGGCTGTAATAGGTGAGGTGGAGTAGATGTTTGTTATTGTTCATGCTTAGCACTTTAAACAGAAGCATGTAAATAGATGCTATTTGCCAAAGAAGAGATCTCTGCTGAATATTATATGCTGACTTTTGGCAACCTTTATATACCTTTCTGTTCAATCCCCTCCATTGCAAGAGCTTGAAAGATTGGAATGACATTTCCCAGATTACCAATCTCTACCTTTTCCTCTCTATATTTTATGGTTTATAAATGGGATGTTTTCACATGAGATTTGGAAGGGGGAAGCAAAAGCCATCTCCTTCCACTGGCAGCAGTGGGAGGCAGACGTTTGGACTTCTGGACTTCAGTTGCCTGAAGTCGTTTCTGTGTTGTCCTGCTGCTACTTGTCCTTTTCAGGATTGAAGAGGAGCGGTGAAGTCTTCAGAGGATTCCTGTGGTGTCCTAATTCTGCATGATAGTAATTCTCTCGTGCTCTGTGGCAGTGAGCCTGAAAGCTAGTGACATCACCTCTGACATTCAGTTTTCTACCTTTCCAATGCTTTTGTAAGCATCACATTGCTTGGATTAAATCTCTTTCTCCTTGATATAACTAGTGTGATTTTCTGTTTTTCAGATTGAATACCAACCCATTTTAACTTTAAGTTCCCTGCTGTTTTGAACCAAAAAAACAAGTTACAGGAGAAAAAATATATTATATAAATAGACGCTGAAGACAAACTTTAAGTGAAATAAATTAACGTCTTAATAGATTATGGTTAAGAGCTCATCAACAAGAAAGTACAATAGGTAGTGTTTGACATTATTTTTTTTTTTCTGAAGCTGGAAACGGGGAGAGACAGTCAGACAGACTCCCGCATGCACCCGACCGGGATTCACCTGGCATGCCCACCAGGGGTGATGCTCTGCCCACCAGGGGGCGATGCTCTGCCCCTCCGGGGCGTCGCTCTGCTACGACCAGAGCCACTCTAGCGCCTGGGGCAGAGGCCAAGGAGCCATCCCCAGCGCCTGGGCCATCTTTGCTCCAATGGAGCCTTGGCTGCGGGAGGGGAAGAGAGAGACAGAGAGGAAGGGGGGGGTGGAGAAGCAAATGGGCGCTTCTCCTATGTGCCCTGGCCGGGAATCGAACCTGGGTCTCCTGCACGCCAGGCCGACACTCTACCGCTGAGCCAACCGGCCAGGGCTAGTGTTTGACATTAATGTCACCAACCAAGTGAAAAGTGAATGATGAAAATAGCAAAGCAGAAATTACAACATATCTTTTTCTAGAAATAGTCAACTGAAATATATCAAAACTTTCTGGTTCCATAATGACTTCATAAATAAAAAATAAATGGTTCCCAAGAAAATCTATTTTATCCACCATGGATTTTCAATAGTCATATAATGACCAGACACAGCCACTGTCTCTAATATACAAGTTTCTCCTCTCCTTCCACTAAATTTGAATTAATATTATTATCTTGTACATAATCCTCTTCTTGAGTCCCAAGATCCTTCTTTGCCTATGTTAAGAAAACTCATAAACCTTCAGGGTGCTTCAAAGATACTGGACAAAGAGCAGTGGCATTAAAAAAAAAGCTGAAAATAATTCAAGAATACCATACTGAACGTAATACACTTGAGTTGTCATTCAAGTTGTTTTCAAATTATCAGGTAGGAGGTGAAAAGTTATTATAGCATAATGTTTCTTTTGTCTAGTAACACACTTTTATTTAATTACTTAATTTTGTAATTAAGGTTCACTAGGGTGTAATTACATGTGAATGATAGTTAGAACATACCATATAACAGATTAGAATAAATCTAACTGTATAACTTTATCTGGCATCTTTAGACCCTTATTCTACCGATGCTTTCACTGTTGTTAATTGATCATTGCCATATCCATGGTCTTATTTCTTCATTAAGTGTGAGTAATTCTGTACCTTGTCAACAACATACACAGAATGCACAACTATGACCTTTTCCCTTATTTTCTTTCTCACATAATTTCTATTTCAGGATAAATGTAAATCATGGCAGGCAACAGATTTTTAAAGAACATTATGCTACTGTCAGGAGCTTTCAGGCACTGAGCCTTTAGCATGTCTCTCACAGATAATCTAGCTGCAGCTCCTAAAACTAAAGTGATTGGTTTGTCTTTGCTACACTGAGTCTTAACAAATAGGTAATTTTCCATAACCATCCTAAAACAAATACTAGTTTTTTATGTATTATTTTAAAAACCATATGTACATGAATTAAATAGGAAATTCAAATAACAATGATTACAATTCACTAGCTTCTGTTTTATACAAAATTTTGTGGTGTTTTATATACTTTCATTAGACTTATTTCTCACAAAAATCCTTTAAAGAAGGCATAATCATTGACATTTTACAAATGAGGAAAATGAGGTGGAATAAACTTAAATTACCACTTAATTGATCAGGTTTAGAATCCAGGGTTTTTCATAAGACCTGAAACAATTAAATACATAGAAGAAGACATAGGTACTAAACTCATGGACCTGGGTTTTAAAGAGCATTTTATGAATTTGACTCCAAAGGCAAGAGAAGTGAAGGCAAAAATTAATGAATGGGACTACATCAGACTAAGAAGTTTTTGCTCAGCAAGAGAAACTGATAACAAAATAAACAGACAGCCAACTAAATGGGAAATGATATTTTCAAACAACAGCTCAGATAAGGGCCTAATATCCAAAATATACAAAGAACTCATAAAACTCAACAACAAACAATCCAATAAAAAAATGGGAAGAGGACATGAACAGACACTTCTCCCAGGAAGAAATACAAATGGCCAACAGATATGTGAAAAGATGCTCATCTTCTTTAGCTATTAGAGAAATGCAAATCAAAACTGCAATGAGATACCACCTCACACCTGTTCGATTAGCTATTATTAACAAGACAGGTAATAGCAAATGTTGGAGAGGCTGTGGAGAAAAAGGAATCCTCATACACTGTTAGTGGGAATGTAAAGTAGTACAACCATTATGGAAGAAAGTATGGTGGTTCCTCAAAAAACTGAAAATAGAACTACCTTATGACCCAGCAATCCCTCTACTGGGTATATACCCCCAAAACTCAGAAACATTGATATGTAAAGACACATGCAGCCCCATGTTCATTGCAGCATTGTTCACAGTGGCCAGGACATGGAAACAACCAAAAATCCCGTCAACAGATGACTGGATAAAGAAGATGTGGCACATATACACTATGGAATACTACTAAGCCATAAGAAATGATGACATCAGATCATTTACAGCAAAATGGTGGGATCTTGATAACATTATACGAAGTGAAATAAGTAAATCAGAAAAAAACAGGAACTGCATTATTCCATATGTAGGTGGGACATAAAAGTGAGACTAAGAGACATTGATAAGAGTGTGGTGGTTACGGGGGGGAGGGAGGAGAGGGAGAGGGAAAGGGGGAGGGGGAGGGGCACAAAGAAAACTAGATAGAAGGTGACAGAAGACAATCTGACTTTGGTTGATAGGTATGCAACATAATTGATGACAAGATAACCTGGACATGTTATCTTTGAATATATGTATCTTGATTTATTGATGTCACCCCATTAAAAAAACAAAATTATTAAAAAAAAAAAAAAGCTAAGGAAAAAAAAAGAATCCAGGGTTTTTGTTTGTTTTGTTTTGCTTTGCTTTGCTTTTTTTAGCAAGAGAGAAACAGGAAGATAGGAAGGGAGAGATGAGAAGCATCAATGCTTCTTTGTGGCACCTTAATTGTTCATTGGTTGTTTTCTCATATATGCCTTGCTTGACTGGGGGCTCCAGACAAGCCAGCAACCCCTTGCTCAAGCCAGAAATCTTGGGCTCAAGCCAATGACCTTGGGGTTTCAAACCTGGGACCTCAGCATTATAGGTCAACACTCCATCCACTGTGCCACCACCAGTCAGGTAAATCTAGGTTTATGTTAAATCAAATTCCTGCCCTTGATACTGCTTTAAAATGTCAGTTTATAGTAATGTAAGTCATGCCGATGGAACCAAGACCTAGTAAAACCAGCTGCACAGGTGCTTTACATGTGAATATAAATAACAACTTCATGTCATTATTTAATTTAAAATACTCTATTAATTAAAAGGAAGATTTTTCTAGTTTGGGGAATCCAAACCTCTGAAAACATACAGGAAATAGTAGCGGACTTTCCTTAAGTCAGTTTTTCCACATGTGAAATAACTACTTGCATCAGAGTTCTCCATGTATAAGGTCTGGGACTTTAAAAGCTCCATAGGTGATTCTTATGAGTTTGAAAATCTTGCTCAAGACTCATATTCCACTGCTTTAAATGCCATTTCTAAGTGCCTTAAGGTATTTGTTAAAATACCTTATAACCATTTATTGCTATTGAATGCTTAAAAGGTAGAACTAAAAAGGCTGAAAGTAATATCCAGCCAGAGGATTTAGCAGTAATTGTGATAATTGTAGCAGAGGACACAAAAAGGTTGATCCCTTCTATTGGGGGAGGCTGGACGAATCTCACATTAAAATCTAGCTTTCACAATTCAACAGCATTTCTACTGTTTTGTTACTCCTCTACCTCCCAATTTATTCTTCTACTCATTTGCAGTAATGATGATGTTTCTTAGAAGATGTGCTCTTGGCCCCAGCGTGTTTCTTTATGAAATGATAACACAATTTTTCTGAAATCTGGACTTCCTTTTGCTCCAGTTGTTTCCATATCCAATCTTCAGGAAAACCATCATTTACCAACATCCTAAGGTTCACACCCTCTGAATCAATTGGGCTTTTTTTTATCACAAGATATATATATATATATATATCTATATATCTATATCTCTATATATATCTATATCTCTATATATATCTATATATCTATATATATATATATCTTTCTCTCTCATATATATATATGAGAGAGAAACAGACAGGAAGGGAGAGAGATGAGAAGCATCAACTTGTAGTTGTGGCTCCTTAGTTGCTCATTGATTGCTTTCTCACACGTGTCTTGACCAGGAGGCTCCAGCAGAGCCAGTGACTCTTTTCCTTAATCCAGCAACCTTGGGTTTTCTGGCCAGCAACTCTTGGGACCAAGCCAGCGATCACAGGGCCATGTCTCTTATTCTACATTCAAGCCAGCCACCTCAGGGTTTCGAATCTGGGTCCTCTCCATCTCAAGCTGATGCTCTATCCACTGTGTCATGACCTGGTAGGGCTGAATCTGTTGAGAATTTTAATGTAAGCAACAGAAACATAATCTAAAGCCTTTAAATAAGGGGATTTATCTGCTCATGTTACTGAAAGGCTCAAGGTAGGATAGGCTTCAGGTATAATTTGATCAGCCTGTCTCTCACGTTCTGCCCTTTGATTGTGCTGACTTTCTGACCTCATGGCACTGAAATGGCTGCTGCCATCCCAGGCTTCACAATGCACAGAATATTTTCCAGATCAAAATCTTTTCTTCTCTCACAGCACTTCTCCTTGATTGAGTCAGCTTACGTAACATTCCCTGAACCAAAGAATCTGGACAGAAGGTGGAAAATTCTGATTGGCATAAAGTGAAAATGAGATCATCTTTACTGAAAGAAGAAAGGTTTCATGGGGGGGGGCATTTTGCATCAGAAATCTGGATTCTGAGTTTTGCTTTACTGATTCAAATCAATCGGGTGTCTCTGTATTCCATAGGAATGTGTTCAGTCATATGCTTGAGTTGTCTGACATCAAAATCAACCTTACATAGCCTGGCCTGTGGTGGCGCAGTGGATAATGCATCAACCTGGAATGCTGAGGTCACCAGTTCAAAACCCCGGGCTTGCCTGTTCAAGGTACATACAGGGAGCAACTACTATGAGTTGATTCTTCCAGCTTCTACCCTATCCTCTTCTCTCTCTCTCTCTCCTCTCCTCTTTCTAAAAATGAATAAATAAAATCTAAAAAAAATAAACCTTACATAAAATGCTAGTTTCATATAAATTTCTCTTCTTGATTCCATCCATATCCAGATCCTTAATCTATGGTAATAACCTACTAGGTCCATTTTAGGATTTAACTTCTATTGTAATGATCTGTCTCAAAAACCCAAATCCTCCTATCCCCAACTGTGAAATTCAAGCCAGCATTTCAATTTTTGTTCCTAGAAACAATTGCTCTCTGGATCCTTTCTGTAATAGCAATGTCAAAAAACCAAGGTTTTGATATTTGCTTTACAGATGACATGAAAGATAGCTTTTATGAGATTGCTTTGTAAGATCACTGCATTTCTGTTTATTTTGAAATAACACTGGTTATTTTTACTTAATTTTAACAATAGATTTCTCTTCCATGATCAATATAATGTAAATACTATAATGTCTACACCCTTCATTGAACTGCAATATTAGGATCCATTTGAAAACTAAGTCTTTTTTTACAAGTATCTAAAAATTGATTATATTATAGGCAGCAAGATAATCTAATGTAAATTCAACAGCCTAGTTTAGGGATCCAGAATGAAGGATTTCTGTTATACAAGGGCCTTAAAGAATAACTAGTAAGGATGAAAATACACAAGGAAGATAAGTAAACTAAAGCATTATTATGCAGACATTTATGAGCCATTAAGCATAATCATAGCTAGGGAAATAGCTTTCTGTTTGCTAGTGATAACCACTCTAAACTCTGCTACATAATACTCTCTATGATGAATACAAGAATGTTTATATTACAAGCAGAATAAATGCATGTCTTTGCACAATATGATACAAGAAGCGAAAGAATTGCAGTGCCCATTACTAATACACTTCTGATCAATCAAAGAAAAATGATTGAGTCATAATCTTGTTACAAAGATGTACAAGGTAAAATATGTTTGAAAAATGTAGTTCGGGATTGAAAGTTTTCTTCAGCTGTCACTTTCATGTTATACTTCAAAAGACAACGTGGAAGGTTCCCATTGAATCAAATTATCAAAGTTTATAGAGTGTCATCATTTCATGCACCAAACCCCCACTGACTTCAAGTAGAAGCATCATAGGCAGAACCACAACAGTATATGACCCTCATTCTTTTGCTTCTCTCAACACTAGATTTAATATCAATTCAAAAACAATATATAATCACACTTTAATGTAGCTATATTATGTAGACAATTTATAAAGACATTTTTATTTATTTTTTTAGAGAGAGAGAGAGTCAGAGAGAAGGGGAGACAGAAACATCAAGCTGCTCCTGTATGTACCCTGACCAGGGAATGAAACGTGACATTTCGATTTTAAAATAAATTTGCATCCTTTCTTTTCATCTCTACTGATAAGAATGTGCAATACTTCAAAAATTCAACATTAACTATGACTGTGTGTAAATTTATTTTCCAAAGCTAGAAGGTCCACAGGAGCACTGCCCTTTATATGAGAAAATCTTGCTAAAAAAAACTATATTCAGATGAAAAATTTAATGAGTAGAAACAAGTTGCATTTTTACCTTTTGCTAAGTAATAAGCTGTTTCTAGACAATAAACAGTTTCTATGGTATTTCTTCCTTTTTTAGTATTTTTCTGATGTGAGAAATGGGGAGGCAGAGAGACAGACTCCCACATGCGCCCAACTAGGATCCACCCAGCAAGCCCCCTACAGTGCAATGCTCTGCCCATCTGGGGTCACTGCTCCATTGCACTTAGAGTCATTCTAGTGCCTGAGGTGGAGGCCATGCAGCCATCCTCAATGCCCGGGCCAACTTTGCTTCAATGGAACTTTGGCTGCAGGAAGGGAAGAGAGAGACAGAGAGAAAGGAAAGGGTGAAGGGTGGAGAAGCAGATGGGTGCTTCCTTGTGTGCCCTGGCCGCAAATCGAACCCAGGACTTCCACATGCCAGGTCGACACTCTACTGCTGAGCCAACTGGCCAGGGCCAGTATTTCTTACTTAAAATGCTTCCCAGCAAGGACATCCTGAGTAATATATAATATATTTTTCTTTACTTCATGAGAATTTAACCAAGTAAATGACAAAACAGAACCAACTGCTCAGAAATGTAATTGTTATTCAAATTTACAAAAAAAGAATTTAATGGTAATACATTAATTACCATCTTACCTCCCAGCCAAGCACACAAATGAGAACACATTAAAAGCAGTCACCTTGTTGACTTGGTGCCCAAGGAAAGTTGTCATTTGTTTTTCAAATGCAAGTTATATCTGTTTCAGGTAGAATGGTGTGTGCATTGCCACAAATAAAGCTTTTGAATTGATTAACCTGCCTATGTTTTACCAGTAGTTTTCACCAGGTATATTTATCAAATATATAGTCTCACCTAAGTATAGTGAAACTAAGAGACATTTATAAGAGTGTGGTGGTTACGGGGGGGAGGGGGGAATGGGAGAGGGATAGGGGGTGGGGAGGGGCACAAAGAAAACAAGATAGAAGGTGACAGAGGACAATCTGACTTTGGGTGGTGGGTATGCAACATAATTGAATGACAAGATAACCTGGACTTGTTATCTTTGAATATATGTATCCTGATTTATTGATGTCACCCCATTAAAAAAATAAAATTATATATAAAAAAAAATATATATATATAGTCTCACCAGAGAAAGAGTCTGAAATTTTTTTAGGATACCTTTAGTTTACTGCACCTTAACAATTTCATTGTTCTAAAAAGTAAAAATTAACTGATATAAGGCAGAATACTCATGAGAATTTATAAGAGAGACAATGGCCAAAAACAACAAGAGGCAATATTGAGTTGAATCATTAAGGAAAGTAGTTCTGGAGTACTTGATAGCCACCAGGTGGTATTAATGATACAGAACTATCATCATTATTGTCCTCATCATCATCATTGTTGTACTTAACACTTATTCAGCCCTTATGTATACATGCACTGTATATACAAACTAAGGGTTTGTTGCTATTGTTATATTGTTGTTTTATATGTTTGTTGTTTCTTATTTTATTCAATCCTCATATTATGCTCTAGGTATTAGTATTGTATTATCACTTTTTATACATATGTGGAAGAAAATCAAGGCTTAGAATGATTAAGTAACTTTTCAGGACCATACAGTAAATGCTAAAGCCTGAATTAAAATCAATGAAATAGATTCCAAAACATAAAATTTTAACTGCTACACTAAAACTGCTTATTATCAAGGATCCTGCAATGGTTATAAGAAGACAATAGAAGTACACACCCAGGTGCTTGAATTAAAAGCCTTGAAGTTAATGTTTTTTCTCTACTATGACAGATCCACTTCTAATTTTTTTTAATTGATTTTAGAGAGAGAGGAAGGAGGAAGGGGAGAAAAAGAGAGAGAAACATTGATTTCTTGTTCCACTTATTTATGCACTCACTGGTTGATGCTTGTATGTGCTCTGACTGGAAATCTTACCCACAACCTTGGTGTATGGGAATGATGCACTAAGTAGTGTTTTGTTTCGTTTTTTTGTTTGTTTGTTTTTAGCATGTGAGAGAGAAAGAGATACAGAGAAAGGGACAATAAGGAACAGAAAGACAGGAAGGGAGATATGAAGAAGATGAGAAACACCAATTCTTCATTGCGGCACTTTAGTTGTTCATTGATTGCTTTCTCATATGAGCCGTGACTGGGGGACTACAGCAGAGTGAATGACCCCTTGCTCAAGCCAGCAACCTTGGGCTTCAAGCCAGTGACCATGGGGTCATGTCGATGATCCCACGCTGAAGCCAGCAACCCCATGCTCAAGCCAGCAACTTTGGGATTCAAGCCAGCAACCTTTGTGCTCAAGCCAGTGACCATGGGGTCATGTCTATGAGCCTGTGCTAAAGCCAGTGACCTTGGGGTTTTGAACCTGGGTCCTCTGTGTCCCTGGCCAATGCTCTATCCACTGTACCACTGCCTAGTCAGGCTAACCAGTGGTTTTCAATCAGAGTGGTTAACTCCTTTGTGGACAAGCAGAAAATTTCTGGCTAACTGGTCTGTGGACTGGCAGTTAAAAAACACTGCTCTAACCAAATGAATTATCCAGCCAGGGTGACACATCTACTTCTAAACACAGTTGTTGCTACCTAAGAATATTATCTAAAATCTGTCTGTTTGTCTGCATCTCTACTACCATCACACTGACTAGGTAACCTCTAGTTATAACTTGTCTCCTTGCTTCCACCTGTGGTTTTCTGTTGTTGTTTTTTTACTCCTAAATCCAGCATCTTATTTAAAAGTGATATATTATAACCATTTTGACTAAAATAAAGAATAATGTGAAGGTGCCTAATATCTCCTTTATTATTAACAGCACTGTACAGAGGTATTATTCAGTACAGTTAGAAAAGAACAATTAATTAGAAGCAATAAGAATTGAAATAAAAGAAGGAAAAACACTTGTATTTGCAGATGACATGATAGCATATCTAGAAAAGTCTAGAGATTCAACATTAAAACTCAAACAATAAAATAATTCAGTAAGATAGCAAGTTATAAAATCATCATATATAAATTAATAACCTTTACAAACTCAAACAATAACAGCTAGAAAATATAATGACAGAGAATTACCCATTTACAGGAGAAACAAAAAGATAAAATACTTAAGAATAAAATTAACAAGAAATGTACAGAACTTGCATAAGACAAATTTTAAAACACTCATGAAAGATATAACAAAGAACATAGGAAAAAGTGGAAAAACATCCCTTTTTCATAGACAGGATGACTCTATATCATAAAGATGTCAGTTCTGAGTTAATTTCTAAAATAAGAACACTCTCAACTTAAAAGATCAGCAATTTCCCTCCCTGGAGCCAAAAAGTTGATACTAAAATTCCATATGGAAAAACAAAATCCAAAATATAGACAGTAAACAGTGAAAAACCTAAAAGGGAAAATCAGAGAGGACCACACATTTCAAACATCCTGTGCACTTCTACTGTAAAAATAGTGCAGTTCTGGCATATGAGTACATCAACAGGCCAGTGGAATAGAATGAAAAGTCCAGAAGTAGATCCAAGCACATATGGAAATTTAGGATACAATAATGGTGGTATCTCAAATCACTGGGACAAAGATAGACTTATTTTTAAATGGTGCTGGAACAACCACTTAGCCACTTAAAAAAAAAAAGACAGAAAGCCCATTTCACATCATATGTAGAAATAAAGTCCTAATAGGTCAAAAATCTAAATATAAAAAATGAAAATATTACTAGGAAAAGTTCTGTCAGGGATCCAAGATGACAGCAGAGTAGGCAGAAGCTACTACACTCACCTCCTCCCAGGACCAAACTGAAATTACATCTAAATTATAGACCAATTATCCTGAGCAACCAACTGAAGACTAGCTGAAGAAAAGTCTTATAACCAAGGATTTAGAGAAAAAGCCACAGGACTGGTAGGAAGGGTGGAGACATTTAAAGGGCTGCCCTACTCCCCTAGTGGTAGCTGAGGGTCCCAAAAGATATCTAATCTGCAAAGGTGCCCCCTAAGGGGCATGGTCTTAAACCCATTCCGGGCTCCCAGCCCAGAGCACCAGAGCCAGGAATAGGCACTCAAATTAACACAGGACTGAAAAGCAGTGAGGTTTCGTCCAGCAGGGAGGGATCAGAGGCCGCTGGAGATACAGGTGCCCTTTTAAAGGGCCAATGCTCAAAATTTCAATAGCAGTCACTCACCCTGGGGTCATGCAAAGGGTCACATGAACAGAGTCTGGGCTTTGTGGCTCTGGGGAGACATCTGAAGGGACAGCTGCCAGGATCCCTGTGCTGATCCTTCCTGGGCTGAGCAATCCCCTCCCTACTGCATTAGCCTGGAGGAAAGTGATGGCCCAGCCTCTGAGCTGCCCCTTGCCCCACCCTGCAGAGATTAGGACCAACTGAGGACAGCCAGAGGCTCTTTCTGTGACAGAGCCTAACAGGCAGCTGGCAGGTGGAGACAGGTGGAAGCAGGCAGAGGCAGGTATCAGGGTGACTTGGGTCTTTTGCTGACCTGTCCCCAGGACTGGAGCTGGTAAAAGCCAGCATGTTGTGCAGCTTGGCCCTTCCCATTCACACCCAGGCCCAGTAGGGGCTGCCACAAACTGTGGATCACTTGTAGCTCCAAACAAATTGCTAAGGGCCAGTCACAGGCAGTGTCTTACACTGCCCTGTACCACAGTCCCTCCTAAGAGGCCCAGAGCCAGCACACCCAATGGCCAGCTTCAGAATCAAAGCAAAATCCAATTAGCTTCATAAGCAGCATATCCAAAGGGAGAGCTCAGCAGGCACCAAACCCAGCTGAGGCGAATTCCACTTCGTGTGGTCAGCACCTGTACAGCAGCTCGGACACCATGGCTGGGGTTGAGTCTCACCACCAGTCAGCCTGAGGGTCCATCACGCACACAATAGGCCAATGAAAATCAAGACTTAATTACAACAGGAAGGCCCATATAGCCCATACAAGGGGCATTCCTGGAGCACCCAGCTCAGGTGATCAAGGAGACCATGCCACTGGGCTCCACAGGGCACCTACTACATAAGGCCCCTCCACGACAAATGGGAGACATAGAAAATCAACACTAAAATAACAAATAAACAAACAAACAAACAAACAAACAGCCCAATTGAAAAATAGTCAAAGGACCCAAATAAACACTTCTCCAAAGAGGTCATACAGATGTCCAATAAACATATGAAAAGATGCTCAATGTCACTAATCAGCAGAGAATTGCAAATTAAAAACATAACTAGATGCCACCTCACACCTGTCAGAATGACCAACATCAATAAATCAACAAACAACTCTTGGTTATGATGTGGAGAAAAGGGAACCCACATGTACTGTTGGTGGGAAAGCAGACTGGTGCAGCCTCTGTGGAAAACAGTATGGCGTTTCCTCAAAATATTAAAAATGGATCCTCCTTATGACCCAGATATTCAACTTCTAGGAATTTATCTGAAGAAATATGAAATGTTAATTTGAAAGAATATATGCATCTCTATGTTCATTGCAACGTTATTTACAATAACCAAGATCTGGAAGCAGCCTAGTGTCCATCAGTAGTTAAGTAAATAAAAAAGTTGTGGTACATTTACACAACAAAATACTATTCAGCTCTAAAAAAGGACATTTTGCCTGACCTGTGGTGGGGCAGTGGATAAAGCATTGACCTGGAACTCTGAGGTTGCTGGTCAAATTCCTGGGCTTGCCTGGTCAAGGCACATATAGGAAGCAACTACAACAAGTTGCTGTCTGCTCTCTCTCCTCTTTTTTTCTCTCCTTCTCCCTATCTCTCCTTTTTCTCTAAAAATCAATAAAAATAAAAATAAAAAAATAATATAATAAAAGAAGGACATCTTACTTTTGTGACAGCATGGATGAACCCGGAGAGCACTATGCTAAGTGAAATAAGCCAGTCAGATAAACACAAGTGCATATGATCTCACTTGTCTGTGAAATCTAATGAACAAAATAAACTAATGAACAAAATAAAAACAGACTCATAGATACAAGAACAGACTGACAGATGTCAGAGAGGATGAGGATTGGGGATCTGGGTGAAAAAGGTGAATGGATTAAGCAAAGGAAAAAAAGCACCCCATAGACACAGACAACAGTATGGGAACTGCAGGAGGGAGAGAGGGTACTGGAGGTATATGAGGGATGAATGGTGATGGAAGGAGACTTGACTTGGGGTGGTAAACACACAATACAGTATACAGATGATGTGTTATAGAATTGTACACCTGAAACCTATATGATTTTATGAACCAATGTCACCCCAATAAATTCAATAAAAATATCCCCCATAAAGTTATCAGTGGATTTCTCTGCAGAAACAGTATAGGCCAGGAGGGACTGGGATGATATATTCAAAGTGCTGAAAAAAAAACACCCTAAAACTGCCAACTAATAATGGTAGAGTCAATACTATACTGCTCACAAAAATTAGGGGATATTTCAAAACTAATATGAAGCAGTAAAATATTCCCTAATTTTTGCAAGGTAAGGGAGTTTATGACCACTAGATTTGATTTCTAAGAAATGTTAAAGGGAGTTCTTCAAGTTGAAAAGAAAGGACACTAAGCAACAACATAAACACAATAATATAAAACTAGCTGGTAAAGGTAAGAGCATAGTCATTCATAATAATCTAATACTGTAATGATGCTGTATAATTCACTTTTATCTCTAATATAAAAGTTTAAAAACAGTAATATTAAAAATAACAATAGCTACAATAATTTGTTAGATGCACAATATAAAAAGATATAGAGTGACATCAATAGTATAAAATGTGGAAGGAGAAAAAAGTATAGAGTTTATACACACTATTGAAGGTAACATCAGATTTAAATAGACTATTATGTTTCATGCAAGCTTCATGGTAATCACAAAGCAAAAATCTATAGTAAATACACAAAGGATAAAGAGGTAACAATGAAAACATACCACTACAGCCCTGGCCAGGTAGCTCAGTTGGTTAGAGCATCCTCCCGATAAACTGAAGTTATGAGTTCAATCCCCAGTCAGGGCACATACAAGAATCAACCAATGAATGCATAAATACGTGGAATAACAAATTGATATTTCTCTCTCTAAAATCAATTTTTAAAAAAGTATACCCCTACAAAAGTTAAACCACAAAGGAAGAAAGCAAGAGAGAAAGAGTGAGAATAAGAATGAAAAAAGACACTCCCATTTCATATTGTTTTGTTAAATATTTATTTGTTTTCTGGGGGTGACATTGCTTAATAAAATTATACAGGTTTCAGATGCACAATTCTACAATATACGCCATTTTGGAAAACCGGGTTATACCTATCGACTTATCCATTCATCAGTCAACTCACTCATCCTTCTATCCTTCCATATCTATCCTTTTATGTAGACTTCTCTTTTGTTTACTTTTCAATCTGTATATTTGCATAAATGAGATGTATATCTGCAATATTTTTCATCCACTATTAATAATAGTTATTGATAGATAACGGGGTTTTGCAAAAATGGTTACATTTTCTTCTTCATATTCTTCTGCATTGCTTGAGTTTTAAAATAATTGCCATGCCACATTTTTTCCAAAAACCAAGTCATTATGTATTCAAAACAGCCAAGTAATGCTTTAATGCCACAGTACTTTTCAGGTAGTTAGAAACCCAACTTTAAATCTTACTCCTAATTCCATGACGGCTCCCATTTAAACTCACAGAATAAAGGCACAGGGTCTTCAGAATAAAGAAATATCCCGTTATAATAACCTTAATTTAAAGAACCTAAAATGATGAGCATAATACATTTAACAATACAATTGTAATGAAGTCTAATCAGAATTTCTGAATTTGCTACACATGGGTTATACCAAATTATTAGCTGGGAGAACTGAGGCATTTCTCATCATAAACCATTCCTTTCCAGGATAGTTAAGCAAAAGGCGGACAGGGGCAAAAGTATCTTTTAATTATCAGAGCTCCAGTTAAGTTTCCTTTGCTACAAATGCCGCGATACAGCACACTAGGACTAGCATCGCTAATGAGAAAGCACATACCAAAATACTATAAAAAGACAGTACTTCTAGCTGAGAGGAAATAATTTCAAACACAGCAGCAAGAGAGAAAAGCAAGCATCAAGTCCCTAAGGATACCTGTAAATAGTGCATATATGACACTAACAAGTAAAATATTAAGATAAAAAAATAAATCAAAATTTCATTGATTCAGAATTCAAAAAGTACACTAACATTCTAGGGTAAAAAGAAAAGGTGATTAACAGTGAAGACAGGAAGCCTACTGCTTGAAATAGTAAACAAGTTTATCTTCAAAAATACATTGTTTGTGGATGTTCCAATAATTTTATATATTTGGCATCATAGCCACCATCGTAGTGACCTAGAATAGATTTAATGAAATATGGTAATGGCACCATAGGCCACCATGTAATATCATTAAAATTATACTAAAGAAAACAAGAAATGCATGCAAATTAAAATACTTGCTCACTGTGTCTCAAGTCAATAAAATAATGTTATTAAAATAAGTACCTCAGGTTCCAGCAAACATTAGACACCAATTTTCAAGAGTATTGAACATTACCTCAAAAGCTAAGTAAAAATTATATAGAATGTTTGTAAGTAATAAAAATCATCTGACCAGGCGGTGGTGCAGTGGATAGAGTGTCGACACTGAAGACCCAGGTTCAAAACCCTGAGGTGTCCGGCTTGAGCACAGGCTCACCAGCTTGAGCGTGGGGTCACTGGCTTGAGCAAGGGGTCACTGGCTTGGCTAGAACCCTCTGGTAAAGACACCTATGAGAAAGCAATCAATGAATAACTAAGGTGCTGCAACAAATTGATGTCTCTCATCTCTCTCCCTTCCTGCTGTCTGTCTCTGTCCCTTTGTCTCTCAAAAAAAAAAAAAAGAACAAAAATCAATGTTGGTATAAACATATCTGACTTTACTTAAAATGTGTTTCCTTTATTATTTCTTATCCTTTTATCCTATCTGTGCAGTATCCCATGTTACCTTTCTTCTCCTAGTAGTTACCTGTTCTTTCGTTGCATGTCGTATGTACCAGATCATGGATTCGTCCAGATGTAATAGATGTTACACAACATTTACTATTTTTAACCTGAAACTATTACTTAACCCTTATTTCTCTCTTCTATTATGAAAGGAGAAATTTACCTGCCATTTCATTCTCTTAAACTTCCTATCAATCAGAACTAATTTATGTTAGAAAATTGGGGATTT
Source organism: Saccopteryx leptura (assembly GCF_036850995.1). Taxonomy (NCBI): domain Eukaryota; kingdom Metazoa; phylum Chordata; class Mammalia; order Chiroptera; family Emballonuridae; genus Saccopteryx; species Saccopteryx leptura. The sequence goes on along the minus strand of NC_089516.1, from coordinate 87,156,517 downwards.
TATTTTTTCAGTGTTATTACTGTTGCTATTATTAATACTCATTTTTACAAATTATATTTTTATATTCATGACCTGATATTCATAAAAAAGTTTGTGTCATATTTATTTTCACTGCTCACCACTCATTCTATTACACCTTGACATCCTCTTTGTAGAAATACTTACGTTTATTCATATTTTTGTTTTCCCCCATACTCTCTAATTAATAATTTGTATATTTTGTCTTTTCTACAATGGATTTTTTCAATCCTGAGTTTGAATAAGATAATAGTTCAACTTATTTATTCTGCATATACCCTATTTTGGATTTTTCTTAACAGTATAAGTTTATACAACTCTTCCAATTGAATCAATGATTTCTTTTTTTTTTCTTTCTCTTTTTCTTTTTTGCAAGAAACAAAGAGAGGAAGGGAGAGAAATGAGAAGCATCAACTCATAGTTGTTTCACTTTAATTGTTCATTGATTGCTCCTCATATGTGCCTTGACCTAGAAGCTTCAGCTGAGCCAGTGACCCCTTGCTCAAGCCAGTGACCTTTGGGCTCAAGCCAGCAACCATTGGGTCATGTCTATGATCCTATGCTCAAGCTGGTGACTCCATGCTCAAGCCAGATGAGCCCACACTCAAGCCAGTGATCTCATGGTTTTGAACCTGGGTCCTCAGCATCCCAGGTTGACACTCTATCCACTGTGTCATCACCTGGTCAAGCTAAATCAATGGTTTCTTTAGACCAACAACTAGGTCACATCTACACTTTTGGCACTAAATTAACTGTATGCACTTCAAATATACTTCCAACACAACTTTCTCCAGTAAAATTAAGCTCCCACTGAATTCCCTTCCTATCTTGGCACAATCTTGCTGCTTTATTGACTATATCATTGTCTTTCTCCTGTCCCCATCTCCCATGTCTGTCTTAAAAGGCGAAGAGAGAATGAACAGGTAACTCTCACTGACAGTTTACCTCCTTCACATGCAGAATTAAAATATTCATGGTGGAAATATTTGAAGACATTCAGAAACTAAGTCATTAAATTGATTTTTAAGAAAAGAACGAGAGCCATTTGTTCCCAGTCCTCTTTTCAACAACAGCATTTTTCTGGGACTAGGTCAGTAACAATGTAATGTAATTTTTGGATCAATTTTATGTAAGTCTTCCTTACAAAAGGAAAAAAATGAGATGCACTTTTAAGTTCACATAAAGTATAACATTCTAGTTTTGCCTAGAGTACTAACTGCCTTTCCTTGAGACTTTCAGGGATTGAACTTGGGAACCCAAGGGTTCCAGCCGATATTGAAAAAGTAAAATTTGCAATTTAAACCATTAGTATAGATTCACATTTAAATAATTACAAAGCACACTGCCTCTTAATAGATAAGGATTAAAAAATTAAACAAGACAACTGTTCTGAAAAGTACTACACTGAGGAACATTAGGCATGACACAACAAAGTGTATCTATTATCATATTAAAATAACAAAGAAGAGCACAGGGTTATATTTCTGTAATAAAATATCCAGTGAGGTTGAATAATAAATATCATAAAAAAATAAGACCAATCCCAAAATTTAAGAAAGCAGCTCTTATCTCCACGAGGCTCTCCATAGGCATTCATTACACGTTTCTAGCTAATAAATACACTTTCAAACACACCAGAATAAAATAAGAATACAGTGTCACCATAGATGTCTTGACTCCTAAATAGCAATTTTATGATAGAAATAATTTTGTTGATAATTATTTTTTAAGTTTGAGCTTATCTTTTTTTTTTTTAATTTTATTTATTCATTTGAGAGAGAGACGGAAGGGGGTGCAGAAAGGAGCAGGAAGCATCAACTCGTAGTTGCTTCCTGTATGTGCCTTGACTGGGCAAGCCCAGGCTTTTGAACCAGCTATGTTAGACTTCCAGGTTGATGCTTTATCCACTGTGCCACCACAGGTCAGGCAAGTTTGAGAGTATCTTAAAAATTCATAATAATAGTTAAACTCTATTGAGTATTTATGTTGAGTCAGGGACTCTTTGAAGTACCTTGTATGGATTACATTATTGAATTATCACAACAATCTAACAGGTATATAGTCAAAATATTGTGTCAAACACAGGTTATTGTTATTACCCTGATATTACTGACGTGGAAATGAAGGTCCAATTAAGTAACTAACTCAAGGAAAATCAGCTAGGAAGTAAGCTACCAGGAATACAACATGAGTAGATGGTTTGACTTTATGTTCTTAAGCACACAAAGTACTGTCTTACAGTTTATTAAAATGTTTTTCAAAACTCATTTTAAATTCTTGAAAAAAGGAGACAGATCTTTCTTAACTTCCAATATGTGCCTAGGAATATCCTAAATTCTCAATGTTTTTGTACTCCGTAAGAGAATGAGAAATACCATAGACCATCTATAACTTACATATGTCTGAGAATATCTTCTTTACCCTTGTACCTAAATGCTAGTTTACCTAAATATGAAATTCCAAGTTTGAAATCATTTTCCTTCAAACTTTAATGTATTCTTTCATTCTCTCCTACTTTCCAGGGTAACAAATGAGAATTCTGATGTCAATTTGATTTATATTCTTTTGTAAATTACATATTTTTTATCTTGGCATACATTTAGAATAGTCTCTTCTCTTTTTTTTTCTTTTGAGAGACAGACAGACAGACAGAAAGGAAGAGAAATGAGAAGCATCAACTTTGCTGCAGCACCTTAGTTGTTCACTGATTGCTTTCTCATATGTGCCTTGACCCAGGGTCTACTGCTGAGCCAGTGACCCCTTGCTCAAGCCAGCAACCTCTGGGCTCAAGCCAGCGACTATGGGGTCATGTCTATGACATCACACTCAGGCCAGCGACCTTCTGCTCAAGCTGGTTAGCCCATGATCAAGCTGGCGATCTCGGGGTTTCAAACCTGGGTCCTCTGTATCCCAGGCCAATGCTCTATCCACTGTGTAATCTCCTGGTCAGTCTCTTCCTTTTTGAAGTTGGAATCTTACCCTTGCTTTGTTGTCCCTTTCAATTTGGAAACTTAAATCTTGCTTTCATTATAAGACCATTTCTTCCAGAAATTTTTCTCTGAGTTTTTAATTTTCATTGTTAACTGTTGTTTGTATAGCTGTTTACTCTAGACTGTCAAATAAATGTTGGAACACTTACACTGATTGCCTAACTTTTCTTTCATTTTTTCCATGTCTGACATTTTTTCCAGTTTTTCTGTGCCTCAATTTTTCTTCTCTTTTATTGATTTTAATTTTTTTTTAGTTTAGCGGTTAAAAATTTTAATTTCTAAGACATGTTTTGTATTCTTTTTATAACAACAACCTGCTCTTATTTTATGGATTGCATTATGTCCTGAATATTTCTGAGGACAGAACTTTTTATTACTTAGATTTTATGTGATTCCTCTAAGGTCAATTATTCCATTCATTCATGTTTCATTTACCAAAAAGGGGAAAAAACTTTCCCTCAGATACCTACTGATTCTTAGTTGGCATATTTATCTGTGAAAGAAAGACATGGCAACCTAGATTTTCTCTTTGTTTACATGTCTGTTTCTCCAACAGTTTTTTATCCTTTGAGTGACCGAGATCACTCTCAGCTCTATATATGCAAGGAGAATATACAATGGGCAAACTGCTTTTACTTAATTGTGGCTGAAAATGAGCAAGAAGTCCCACTCCTATTACAAAATTAGGAAGACTTTACTGTGCGAGTCCAATATCCATGTTAAGAGAACTAGGTGTTGTCAGGTAGATTGTCTTGTTATTATTATTTTTGTAATTTAGATTTGTGATTTTAACCCAAGATAAAATTTCATAACTTCACAGATGGAAGGCATGACTAGTTTAACTGTATCAAAATAATCAAGTTAAGAATCACCTCACTTGTTTCTCCTTATACCTACTTACTGTATCCTGAATTTGCAGCATTTTTATCACACTACCATCTGTTCTGTAGCTTTCTCTTGTATTTACACTGGGCAGTAGCTCTTGATGACGTTTTTCAATCAGTGAGATTTATCTGTCTTCCATAATCCAGACATAATACATACATTTCAAATGTATTAATGCCTTGTCCTCTCATCCTTTGGTGCAATGAATTGATTCCATTTTGTATTCTTTTTATGACCTTTCCAATGAGGCTTTTGAAGGAAGGGGAAGAAGACTACATGTGCTCAATAAAAAGATTAGTTTTTTAAAAATCAATTCCTGGTTATCTACTCATTTTCATAGAAAACCTATATTACTGTAGGGCCTTTCGGGTACTGGTTATGACTGTAAGTAAGTTCACTGAAGGCTAACTGATATCTCAAGGATAAAAACAAAGCAACCAAGTTGATAGATGTTTTAGTTTGCTACCTTGTGCATATGTGTGCAATTCTATACTCCTGTAAAGGTGCAAAGATAAATATCTCTATATTTGGACTACACATTATATTAAATGTGAACAAAATACAACTGCTTATCCATATTTATAGGTTTGCTACATTGCTACCATTGATAATCTTGCCTTTGGAAACCCTTTTGTCTCTTTCACTCATTGTAGCTGATATCCATGCACTTAGTCTTCCAACACACATTAATTCAGTGCCTATTATGTGGCATTATTATATTATGTGCTAAGAATACAACAGTAAACAAGAGAGATCTCCGCTCTCATGACATTTATAGACCAAGGTAGAAATACACAATGAACAAGTAAGCAAACATATAACTATTGGGTTAAGGAATAAGTTCGTAGCGTTTTTATATTTTCTTTTATTTTACAACGATTTGTTTGCTGTTTGGCAAAGGGTAAGTATTCATTCGATAAAACTCTTTCTGCTCTACAAAACTATGTTAATTGTATTTTTGAGTTATTTAATTTTTTATTAGTTTTGAGGCTTAGAAATGGAATACCAAGTAGGCAAAAATCAACTTTTTCGACACCTGCTTTTCTTTGCATTTCATCGAGGTCAAAAAGCTGCTGCAGCAGCCCGGGGCATTTGCGACGTGTATGGAGAAGGTGTCATACATGAGTCTACCGCACGGAAATGGTTTGCAAAGTTCAAAAATGGCGACTTTGACGTCAATGACACGTGCCACAGTGGAAGGCCTTCTGAATTCGAAGAAGAACTGGGAAATGCTCGAAAAGAATGCTACAGTCAACAAGGAGCATTCTTCATTGCCCAGCTACGCCGCGTAAATGAGGCTATTCGACTGAAAAGACCTGATCGACATGGTCAAACCATACTCCTTCACGACAACGCCAGGCCCCATGTTGCACAAGTCATCAAAGCCGCACTCCAAGAGCTCGAATGGGAGGTCCTTCAGCATCCGCCGTATTCTCCGGACCTTGCACCAATTGATTACCATCTTTTCCGCTCCCTGTCAAACCATATGAAGGGCGTTACCTTCGATAACAAAGAGGTCCTTAAAAACTGGCTCAACGTCGGACAAGATGGCACTGGAGTAGGCGGACGTACCAGCATCTACCTCCCAGAACCAAAGTGGATTACAAACTAATTTTATGAACTATCATCTGGAAAAACCAACTTTGGACTAAACTAAGAGGACTCTTCAACCAAGGAACACTGAAGAAGCCACACCGAGACTGGTAGGAAAAGCGGAAGCATGGAGAGGGCTGCCTGATAAATGAATTTGGCAAGGTGGCAGGATATAAAATCAATACTCAGAAATCAGAGGCATTTTTATACACTAATAATGAACTGTCAGAAAGAGAAATCAAGGAATCAATCCCCTTTACCATTGCAACCAAAAAAATAAAGTACCTAGGAATAAATCTAACCAAGGAGATTAAAGACTTGTACTCGGAAAATTATAAAACATTGATAAAAGAAATCAGGGAAGATACAAATAAGTGAAGGCATATACCGTGCTCATGGTTAGGAAGAATAAACATCATTAAAATGTCTATATTACCCAAAGCAATTTATAAAGTCAAAGCAATACTGATTAAAATACCAATGACTTACTTCAAAGACATAGAACACATATTCCAAAAATTTATATGGAACAAGAATAGCCTCAGCAATCTTGAAAAGGAAGAAAAAAGCGGGAGGTATCACACTTCCAGATATCAAGTTATATTATAAGGCCATTGTACTCAAAACAGCATGGTACTGGCATAAGAACAGGCACATAGATCAATGGAACAGAACAGAGATCTCAGAAATAAACCCACAGCTCTATGGACAACTGATATTTGACAAAGGAGGTAAGAGCATACAATGGAGTAAAGACAGCCTCTTCGACAAATGGTGTTGGGAAAACTGGACAGCTACCTGCAAAAAAATGAAACTAGACCACCAACTTACACCACTCACAAAAATAAACTCAAAATGGATAAAAGACTTGAATGTAAGTCGTGAAACCATAAGCATCTTAGAAGAAAACATAGGCAGTAAGCTCTCTGACATCTCTCGCAGCAATATATTTGCTGATTTGTCTCCACAGGCAAGTGAAATAAAAGACAGGATAAACAAATGGAACTTTATCAAACTAAAAAGCTTCTGCACAGCTAAAGACAATAAGAACAGAATAAAAAGACAAACTACACAATGGGAAAATATATTTGACATAGCGTCTGATAAGGAGAGGGGGAGGGGTGGAGAGGTAGATGGGCGCTTCTCCTGTATGCTCTGGCCAGAAATCGAACCTGGGAATCCTGTACACCAGGCCAATGACTCTTACGGGTCTACCATATCATGATTTTTACTTAAAAAAAAAATTACATTTCTTTTGAATGCTGATGAACAGGAGACACCAAATCTTTTTCGCCTGCAAACTACTACCTTCTTTACTAGATCTAGCTAATAACACTGTTTTGTCTTTTTCCAAACAGCTCCAGATATATGGAAAAGATTTATACAGGTGGAAGGGGATCCTCAAACCCCTCAGTGAGATCTTCTGAGGATGGCTTTTAAGATACCTAGAGGCAGAAAAAGCCCAATAGAGATCAGGGGAACTACCAGCTTTTAGGATACACCCTTAAAGACTCCAATGCCCCAAAGGGGTCTCATAGGATTCCATCTGGGTTCTGCTTCAATAGTGGAAAGGAAGGTCATTGAGCTAAAGCCTGCCAGGCTTACACGCCTCTGCTGTGAGGAAACAGGGACACTGGAAGGTGGGCTTCCCCCTCGCTCCTCTAAGGGAGGGTTCAGTCTCTTCCAGCCCTGCTCCAGCCACCTATGACCTAACCTTGCCCAGAAAGCTGGGGTTTGCCACTGAAGGCTGAAGGTGCCCAGGGCCGTTGGCCCCATCTATGACACTGTGGACGAGCCTAGGGTATTTCTTCCAAGAAGCAGGTAAACTGATCTCATTTGCACAAGGGCCACTTAACTATGTTTTGCCTGAATAGTCAGGTTTTTTATTCTTCCCTCAAAGATCTCTGTTGTGGGTGTTGATAGTCCTATTTTCTGCTGCTTTGCTTAATATATAGTGTTTCCTTTATCCCTCCTACCTCAATGCCCCACTCATATTTCAGGCTGGGACCTACTCCTAATTTAGAGCTCTCTTTCCTCCTTTTGCCAACTTGTATTATGAATTTACCTTTGCCACCCAGCTTAGTGTATCCCAAGGTTCTCTTTACCAGGCCACAGTCACAGAGCTCCAGGGAAAAGCAACCTGGTCTCAACTCTCCAGGCAGAGGAGAACAGAAGCTCCATATCCACGCATGCTGCAGATGGCTTTTTCCAGTCTACCTGAATCATTACCAGCTAGAAGCAGCAGTCATTGGGACTTGGACATGAGCTGCAAAGTATAGAATGGTGAGAACAATTCCAGTGCCATACAGACTTTTCCTCGGGGGAACTTTCCTGGACTCCTGCTCCCTGTGACAGCTCCTAACAGACTGAACTGTGGTTGGGTTGCATTTTTCAGGGATTTGGCATGGTGATGGGGCCAACTTGGACTTGGTGAACATGTTAAGGACACTACTCTTTTAGGGATTCTTGCTGTATTGGCCAAGAGTTTGCTTAAAGGCTTTTAATCACTGTAAAAAAAATAGAGGACTGGATGAAGAAGATGGGGCACATATACACCATGGTATACTATTCAGCTAGGAGAAATGATGACATCGGATCACTTACAGCAGAATGGTGGAGTCTTGGTAGCATTGTGCGGGGTGAAATAAGCGAATCAGAAAAAAACAGGAACTGCAGGATTCCATACATTGGTGGGACATAAAAGCGAGACTAAGAGGCATGGACAGGAGTGTGGTGGTTATGGGGGGTGGGGGGAGGGAAGGAGGGAGAGGGGGAGGGGGAGGGGTACAGAGAGAAATGGATGGAGGGTGGCGGAGGATGATCTCTCTTCGGGTGATGGGTATGCAACAGAACTAAATGACAAGATAACCTGGAAATGTTTTCTTTGAACGTATGTACCCTGATTTATTGATGTCACCCCATTAAAATAAAAATTTATTTATAAAACAACAACAAAAAAAAACTGGCTCAACAACTTCTTTGACACCAGGTGATTTTTGGCGGAATGGCATCAACAAATTGGTCTAGAGGTTTGAAGAGGTTGTAAACAGCAACGGCGAATATATAATTGATTAACTTATTGATATAATTATTGTTTTTTGTTTAAATAAAAGTCTTCGGTAAAAACGTTACGAACTTATTCCCCAACCCAATAAATAGTGACGAATTTGATGAATATGTATGAAGAAAATCAGTTATAAATGAAGAAAGCAAATAGATTCCTGATGTAGAAAATATAGATTGTTGTCAGAACAAAAATGATTGAATTTCCCACCACCCATGGTAGTAATTGAGGAATTGAAAAATATTACTAAAAGGACCTTTTCCACTTCCTAGAAATTACTGGTCAAACTTTATGTATCACACTTTGTGTACTGGTTGCAACTCAACATAGGACATTCAAAAAGATGCTAATATTATATTGTTATTTATCCTGAAGCTAATATACCTCTCATAAAAATAAATATATGAGCAGTGAATAAAACAATTTTCACCTTCCAAAAATGCGCCATATCAAGTGATGGAGGGAAGAAGAGAACCTGCAAAAATATATTAATATACAGATGTTAATGAGCTTTAAAATGATGCACTGTGAACTTACGCTGTGAAACTGGCTATTTGCCAGCTGCAGTAATGATACCCTGTGTACCAAATGGCACATCTGAGGGTCAGAACAAAGTTTATTTTAAAGCAGTCAATATTTCATTATTACTCTTCCTTTTATCCCTTAATTTTTCAAAGTTCTTTTTGAGCATTTTCTCATCCATCAGACTTAAGGTATCTTGCTAGACTGTGTAAAGAGAGCAGACCAATCATAAATTACAATTCTTTAACACTAACTGTCCAGTATTAAAACATCCTGAACTTAAATGCAAATTTGGTACAAATTCATTCCTTCTTTTCCAGTTGCCCACCCACTGGTGTCTCCCATCCTTACACACTCTTTGGTGCCAACTCCATAGCTCTACAATCATTCAGATTCCATAGAAGCATACAGGGAGTCTATATATTTTAAACCAATAAGGTTTGATCCATTCCATACCTATCTTTTCTTTCATGACTTTTTAAATTTCATTAATTGCGTTTACATAGATTCTAGGCTTGCCCCAAATGCATCCCACCTCCCCCGTATTCCCCTCAACATCTCACATTTAACCCCCTCCCTAAAGTGCCCTCCCCCCTTCCCTTCAGGTTTATCCCATCCTATCATCCCCTTTCCTTCTGTCCTCTTTTCCTCTGTTCCCTTTGATCCCTCCTCTGTCTCAATTCCGTTCCTCAGTTCTCATTGTTACTAGGGTTCCTCAAATGAGTGAGGTTATGTGATATTTTTTCTTTCCATGCCTGGCTTATTTCACTTAATATAATAGTTTCCAGGTCCATCCATGTTTTTGCAAAATGTATTATTTCCCACTTTTTCATGGCCCTATAATATTGCATTGTATATATGTACCACTGTTTTTTAATCCACTCGTCCACTGACGGACACTTGGGCTGTTTCCAGATCTTCCCTATTGTGAACAATGCTGCCATAAACATGGGGGTGTATTTCTTTTTTTCAGTTGGTGATATGGTGTCCTTGGGATATATTCTTAAAAGTGGGATGGCTGGGTCAAAAGGCAAATCCATTTTTAATTTGAGGAATCTCCATACTGCTTTCCACAGTGGCTATACCAGTCTGCATTCCCACCAGCAGTGCAGGAGGGTTCCCCTTTCTCCACATCCTCGCCAGTACCTATCGTGTGTTGTTTTGTTAATGAGCACCATTCTGACTGGTGTGAGATGGTATCTCATTGTGGTTTTAATTTGCATTTCTCTAATGATTAGTGATGTTGAACATTTTTTCATCTGTCTATTGGCCATCTGTATGTCCTCTTTGGAGAAGTGTCTATTCATTTCTTATGCCCATATTTTGATTGATTTGTCTTCCTGGTGTTGAGTTTTACAAGTTCTTTATAAATTTTGGTTATTAACCCCTTATCAGATGTATTATCAAATATGTTCTAGCATTTTGTGGTTTGTCTTTTTATTCTGTTCATATTATCTTTAGCTGTACAAAAGCCTTTTAGTTTGATATAATACCATTTGTTTATCCTGTCTTTTATTTCACTTGCCCCTGGAGATAAATCAGCAAATATATTGCTGCAAGAGATGTTGGTGAGCTTACTGCCCATGTTTTCTTCTAAGATGCTTATGGTTTTACAGCTTACATTTAAGTCTTTTGTCCATTTTGAGTTTATTTTGTGAATGGTCTGAGTTGGTGGTCTAGTTTCATTTTTTTGCAGGTAGCTGTCCAATTTTCCCAACATCATTTGTTAAAGAGACTGTCTTTACTCCATTGTATTTCCTTGCCTCCTTTGTCAAATATCAGTTGTCCATAGAACTGTTGGTTTATTTCTGGGTTCTCTGTTGTGTTCTATTGATCTATATGCCTGTTCTTATGCCAGCACCAGGCTGTTTTGAGTACAATAACCTTGTAGTATCACTTGTTATCAGAAAGTGAGCTACCTTCCACTTTATTCTTCTTTTTCAAGATTGCTGAGGCTATTTGTGTTCTTTACTGGTTCCATATGAATTTTTGGAATATATGTTCTATATCTTTGAAGTATGTCATTGGTATTTTAATTGGTATTGCATTGAATTTATAGATTGCTTTGGGTAATATAGACAATGATGTTTATTCTTCCTAACCATAAAAACGGTATATGCTTCCACTTGTTTGTATCTTTCTTGATTTCTTTTATTAATGTTTTATAATCTTCCGAGTACTAGTCTTTAACCTCCTTGGTTAGATTTACTCATAGGTACTTTATTTCTTTTGTTGCAATAGTGAAGGGGATTTTTTCCTTAATTTCTCTTTCTAACAGTTCATTGTTGGTGTATAAAAATGCCTTTGATTTCTGTGTATTAATTTTATACACTGCCACTTTGCTGAATTCATTTATGAGGTCGAGTAGTTTTTTGACTGAGACTTTAGGGTTTTCTATATACAGTATCATATCATCTGCAAATAATGATAGTTTTACTTCTTCTTTTCCAATTTGGATGTCTTTTATTTCTTCTTGTCTGAATGCTGTAGCTAGGACTTCCAAGGCTATGTTGAATAAGAGTGGTGAAAGGGGGCACCCCTGCCTTGTTCCTGATGTTAAGGGAATTGCTTTTAATTTTTGGCCATTGACTATGATGTTGGCAGTGGGTTTGTCATAGATGGCCTTTATCATGTTGAGGTATATTCCCTGTATTCCTACATTGCTGAGAGTTTTGATCATAAATGGGTGTTGGATTTTATCAAGTGATTTTTCTGCATCTGTTGATATTATCATGTGGTTTTACTCATTCCTTTTGTTTATGTGATGAATCACATTGATTGATTTACGAATATTGTACCATCCTTGCCTCCCCAGAATGAATCCCACTTGATCATGATGTATGATTTTTTTTCATGTGTTTCTGGATCCAGTGTGCTAATATTTTGTTGAGGACATTAGCATTTTAGTCAGGGGTCGAGAACCGTTTTGGCTGAGAGAGCCATGAACACCACATATTTTAAAATGTAATTCTGTGAGAGCCATACAATGACCCGTGTATGTTACACATTACCCAATAAAAACAGGTGTTGTCGCCTGACCTCTGGTGGCACTGTAGATAAAGTGTCGACCTGGGAACACTGAGGCTGCCGGTTCAAATCCCTGCACTTGTCTGGTCAAGGCGTATATGGGAATTGATGCTTCCTGCTCCTCCCCCCTTTCTCTCTCTCTCTCTCTCTCTCTCCCTCCCTCCTTTCTAAAATAAACAAATAAATAAAAAACAAACAAAAAAACAGGTGTTGTCCCAGAGGACAGCAGTGATTGGCTCCAGTCATCCGCAACCATGAACATGAGCAGCAGTAGGAAATGAATGGATTGTAATACATGAGAATGTTTTATATTTTTAATATTATTATTTTTTTATTATTAAAGATTTGTCTGTGAGCCAGATGCAGCCATCAACAGAGCCACATCTGGCTCACAAGCCATAGGTTCCCGACCCCTGATCTAAGTCATCAGGGATATTGACCTATAATTTTTTTTCTTTCTTTTGTCTTTGCCTGGTTTTGGAATCAGAATTATGCTTGCCTCATAAAAGCAGCTTGGAAGTCTTCCTTCCTCTTGAATTTTTTGAAATAGCTTGAGAATAGGAGTTAGTTCTTTATTGAATATTTGGTAGAATTCTCCTGTGAAGCCATCCGTCCCAGGGCTTTTGTTTGTTGGAAGGTTTTGGATAACTGCTTTGATCTCATTTGTTGTAATTGGTCTGTTTAGGTTTTCTGATTCTTCCAGATTGATTTTTTGAAAGATTATATGTTTCAAGGAATTTGTCCATTTCACCTATGTTGTTTAATTTTTGGCATACAATTCTTCATAGTATTTTCTTAAATATTTTGTATTTCTGTTGTGTCAGTTATTATTTCTCCACTCTCATTTCTAATTTTATTTATTTGAGTCCTCTCTCTTTTTTTCTTGGTGAGTCTGGTTAAGGGTTCATCAATCTTGTTACCCATTCAAAGAACCAGCTCTTGGTTTCACTGATCCTCTGTATTGTTTCTTTAGCCTCTATATCATTTATTTTCGCTCTGATCTTCATTATTTCCTTCCTTCTACTACTTCTGGGCTTTACTTACTGTTCTTTTTCTAGTTCTTTTAGATGCAGGGTTGTTTCTTATTTGAGTTTTTTCTAGCTTCTTAAAGTATGACTGTAGTGCTATGAACTTCCCTCTCAGTACTGCTTTTGCTGTGTCCCATAAATTTTGAGTTGTTGTATGCTCATTATCATTCATTTCTAGGAATTTTTTATTTCTTCTTTGATCTCATTGTTAATCCATTTGTTATTTAGTAACATGCTATTTAGTTTCCATGTGTTTGAGAATTTTTCAGTTTTTCTGTTGTGGTTGTTTTCTAGTTTCAGGCCATTGTGATCAGAGAACGTGCTTGATACGATTTCAATCTTCTTAAATTTGTTGAGATTGCTTTTGTGCCCTAACATGTGGTCTATCCTAGAGAATGTACGATGAACACTTGAAAAGAATGTATATTCTGTTGCTTTAGGTGAAAGGTTCTAAAGATATCTATTAAATCCAGTTGATCTTGTGTGTTCTTTTAAGTCTGCTGTTTCTTTGTTAATTTTCTTTCCTGAGGATCTATCTAGTGATGTTAGTGGGGTATTGATATCCCCTACTATTATAGTATTTGTCATTTCTGACTGGTTCTTCTTTATTATTTCAATGTCCTTTTTGATGCTTGTAATCTCTTTATTTATGTGCTTATTGTGTCCATCCATTGTTGTTCTAAGATCTTACAGCATTCTAATAATCCTTATTGTAAACTCTGTATCCAGTAGTTTGGTTATTTCCATATCACTCAGTTCATTTTCTGGACTTTCTCTTGTTGATTCATTTTGATTGCACTTCTCTGTCTTCCTATTATATCTGTGTGTTTGGGTGTGTTGTTTGTAGAGCTGGTTGAGTCTAGGGTTGGTGTTGTCTGCCTTCAATTTTCAGTTGTATTATTTCTAGGTCTTCTTGGGTTGGCATCAGCTGTTGTTTGTAATCCACTATCGGATTTGGCTTTTCTAGTAGAGCCACTTTGAAGTCTTGATTTGCTTGTTTTCTTCTCAGTTTTCTTAACATAGCCAGTAGTCTTGTTTACTGATCTCAGCAGGGGGCTTATTTGAAACTGTATCCAGGAATACCATGGTTGTAACCTGAGACTCTGAAGGCCTGATCTGAAAACTACTCTCTGGGGGTGGAGTGCTTTCTCTGTTTCAGTAGGGGGAGGTGTATCTCAGATCTCCATGGAGACCTGAGTTACTGCCCCTCCTTCATTCCCTGTTTTCAGCTGTGTCTTGCTGCACTGATTCAGAGCTGGAGAGATTTCTGGAGATGGGCCACCCAGTACCACTTAAGGCTTGTGCTGTGTGGAAGGATAACCCCTCCACCAGCTATGGTCACCTCTGCACTGGATGAATCAGCTTCTCAGGTCATCCCATGCATTCCTCTGTCCGTCACTGTCTGTCTCTCTCTCCTCACTTTCCTTTTGGAAGATAAACCAGCCCTCTCAGCACACCTCGTTCCCAGGTCCCCAGGCAAGTGGCTGTGAGTGATATTTTCTGCTCTTCTCCTTGGAATGAGAGCGCTTTTGTGCTCTCAGCCTCACACTCCCTTCATTCCTGGAAGCAGGGGAGACTCACCATGCTTCAGCACTCCCTAAGAGGCTCCGTGTGGCTTCTTCTTTACTCCTTGCTTTTTGAGAGCTGTTCTTGTAGTCCAGAGTTGGTTTTTCACACTGATTGTTCCTAAATTAATTTGTAATCCAGTTTGGTGGTGTGAGCTGGGAGTCTGTTCGTCTGCCTACTTCACTGCCATCTTGGTATCCCTCTCTTTCATGACCTTTACATAAATTTTGACTATGAGAAAGGCTCAACTTTTATCTTTCCTCCCGCCCTCCCTCCATCCTCCCTTCTTCCTTTCCTCCCTCCCTCCCTTTCTTACTTTCTTCTTTTTCCAGGTGAAAGGAGGGGAGATAGACAGATCCCACATGTACCCTGACTGGAATCCACCTGGCAACTCCCATCTGGGGCTGATGCTCTGTCCTTCTGGAGCCATGCTTGCAACTGAGCTGTACTTAACACCTGAGGCAGAGGCTCTACAGAGCCATCCTCAGCTCCAGAGGCTGACATGCTCAAATCAATTGTGCTATGGCTGTGGAAGGGGGAGAGAGAAGGAAGAGAAATGGGAAGAGAAGCAGATGGTTGCTTCTCCCATGTGCTCTGACCAGCAATTGAACCCAGGACATCTACATGCTGGGTTGAAGATCTCTCACTGAGCTAACTGGCCAGGGCCAATTTGTTTCTTCATAGAGATATCTACTCAGAAGGAAAATCTCTGAAAATGTAAAGCTTTAAGTGATTATTTATTTATTTATTTATTTATTTTTGTGATCATCATTTTCATTACTCACATTTTTTTTTACCACACAAACAGCAAGGAGAGGTAGGAAGGTAACAGTAAAATTAAACTTTTTATTTTAAAATTTTAATCTAGAGCCAAATTCTTTTCCTGTGTTAGAGTTTTGATGTACATTTATCTGGTTATATTTAAATTTCACATTGTTCTTAAAATACCTTAAAATCGGACTCTAATACATTAATTTTTTTCATGTAAACCAGCTATTTATTTTTTCCAGTTGGCACAAAATAGTAATTTGTTAAAGTTGCAATATATATTTATCTTACACATGGCTAAATATTATTCATTTAAGGCACACTAAAAATTCTATTCATATTTTATTTAATAGATCAAAAATTTACATTGTTTAAATAGAAAAGAAGCACACACTCAATAGAGAGCAACATGGCTAATGGTGAAAATATCTCCTTCTGTGGTCTCATTGTTTTAGAATTTCTCTTTAGAAAATTAAACTTAATGGGGTTATATTGATCAATAAGAATACGTAGGTTTCAGGTAAACATTTCTATAGCACTTGAACTGTTGATTATGTTCTGTGCCGAACACCCAAAGTCAAATCATTTTCTGTCACCATATGTGTGTCTCTCATTACTCCCCTCCCCCACCCCACCCTCACAACTCCCCCCCATAACCACTTCACTTTTATTTATGTTCTGTGGTCTCATTTAAACAAACCATTACAAAATCTCAATTTTATACGAATAAGTCTAAAACCTAAAATAAAGATTAAAATTATGTTATATGAGGTAATAAAAGTTATACTTAAAACTGTTCAAAGCCTTTTGGAATCTCAGCAAACTCTTGCTTAGTATATCTGCATCTGGGAATTTTCCCTTCACAAAATATTCTCATAATGTTTAACTACTACTAAATCAATTTATATCTAAATAAAATTTAAGTATCAAGCTATATATAATGTCAATGTAACAGGTAAAGAAAATTGTGTTCTAGGATATCTTAAAAATGAGGGGCTAATATTAGAGAAATGCAAATCAAAACGGCAATGAGATACCACCTCACACCTGTTCGATTAGCTGTTATTAGCAAGTCAGGTAACAGCAAATGTTGGAGAGGCTGTGGAGAAAAAGGAACCCTCATACACTGTTGGTGGGAATGTAAAGTAGTACAACCATTATGGAAGAAAGTATGGTGGTTCCTCAAAAAACTGAAAATAGAACTACCTTATGACCCAGCAATCCCTCTACTGGGTATATATCCCAAAAACTCAGAAACATTGATACGTAAAGACACATGCAGCCCCATGTTTATTGCAGCATTGTTCACAGTGGCCAGGACATGGAAACAACCAAAAAGCCCGTCAATAGATGACTGGATAAAGAAGATGTGGCACATATACACTATGGAATACTACTCAGCCATAAGAAATGATGACATCGGAACATTTACAGCAAAATGGTGGGATCTTGATAACATGATACGAAGCGAAATAAGTAAATCAGAAAAAAACAGGAACTGTATTATTCCATACGTAGGTGGGACATAATAGTGAAACTAAGAGACATTTATAAGAGTGTGGTGGTTACGGGGGGGAGGGGGGAATGGGAGAGGGATAGAGGGTGGGGAGGGGCACAAAGAAAACAAGATAGAAGGTGACAGAGGACAATCTGACTTTGGGTGGTGGGTATGCAACATAATTGAACGACAAGATAACCTGGACTTGTTATCTTTAAATATATGTATCCTGATTTATTGATGTCACCCCATTAAAAAAATAAAATTATATAATAAAAAAAAATGAGGGGCTAAGATTCCTAGAGATTACCAATTACCCTTGTATCTTAGTTCATTTTCTGATGTGGAACATTTGCCAGAAATATTTATTTATAAAATGTAACTTAGTTTTCAAACCAATGGTCATAAATATAAGATTACTTGATTTATTATCCTTGGTTAAATATAATTAATTTTAGTAATATTTCTGGTGTGAGAATGCAAAATGCTAAAATTATTTCTATTATTGACCCTTATTTCTTTCACCAAGACTGGACTTGAGGGTTTTCACAGAACTGTTCCTTCACTAATTATATCATAATACAACCAGCCGCAGTCTGACATGCCTAGACTTCCTACAAGGCAGGATCTAGTGATGGTAATACTGATTAGGTTTACTTCCTATTCATTTCTTCCTCAGGTACTGATTTACTTACATTTTTAATTCCCATAAAAAGTTTTATGTTATATGCAGTATGCGCCATTAGAAATTGCAATAAGTCAGTCAAAATACTAGAACATAGGTTAATGAATAAAAAAGCTTTAAAAACGCTAGCCTTAGGAGACTGATTTATCTTTTAATACTGTTCAAGAACTCCTTAACTCTGTGATCTTAGGCAAATTGCTTAATATTTCTGAGTTGTCCCTTGTCTCATCTCTAAAATGAATATTATAATCTCTGTGTCACCACTTAGCTGGATAATTAAATAAATTAATGGATATACAGCTAGTGCTCAAATTATGACCACTATTGGTTCCAACAGACCGGTCGTAACATGATTTGGTAGTAAGTTGAATAGGCTATATGTACAGTACTGTGAAATGATGTTATAAAAATCTTTAATCATATTTTATCATAATTTTCTTTCATTATTATTATATATCATAACTGTCTTAGTTCATTTTATGCCATTTGTATCATCTCTATACCATTTTGTTTCTTATTTTTACATTCGTCAGGTTTAAGTAAAACACTGCATTACAAGTGGTTTAATATTGATATTTGCAAAGACAATTTCCTCTTGGTAGACATCTTGGGAGGGATTTGTTAAAAAATATCCAAGACACAAAACACAAATTGCTGTACCGAGTCTGGGATAACAGTTGAAATGGTGCATGCGGAGATGGTAGTGCTGCTGGAAGCTGGTCCGCACTGTTGTACGCTCAGCTGGGCAATGCTTGTGCTGCCAGATGCGGAGCAGTCATGGCTCACGGTTGTGGTCATAAAGTCAAATGGTTGTAAGTTGCATAGGTCCTAAGTTGATCAATATTTGTAAAGTGCTTAAAATAATGCCTGTGTTCTGGCCCAATTGTTCAGTTGGTTACAGCATTGTTTGGAAGAGCAGAGGTTGCTGGTTCGATTTTTGGTCAGGGTACACACAGAAATAGATCAATGTTTCTCTGTGTGTGTTTCTCTCTCTTTTTCTCACTCTTCCTTCTCCTCTATCTAAAATCAATAAATAATATGAAAAAACAATAATGCTTGCTACCTAGTTAATTTTTTATACATAATATTATTGTTCTTAATTGAATATTATTAGCTAACTATTAAAAATATATCAGTCTTAGTGTGACAGTAGTTAAAAATATGGATTATCAAATAAAAAAACTGCTCTGCCAGTTACTAGCTCTGTGTAATCTTGTTCAATTCACTGAAATTTTCTGTACCTCAGTTTCTTCATGTACAATATGGAAATCATAATACTAATTATCTCATAGGGTTGTGAGAATTTAAATGAGATGATCATTCATGTAAACTGTTTAACTTAGCTGCTAGGATATAGTAAACACTCAATAATTTGTACTCATGGTTTTTAAAATTCTTACAGTCTTTCAGATTTTATAGAGCCAAATAACATTGAAAAGCCTTCATCGTAATGAATCAAACTGTAAACATTTTTAAGAAAAATAAAAGTATGTGTACCTTACAGGAATTATTTTCTGTATAAATCTTCCAATTAAAGTTTGAAGAGTGGGTCCTGGCTGGTTGGCTCAGTGGTAGAACATTGGCTGGTGTGTGAACATACAGAGTTCAATTCCCAGTCAGGGTACACAGGAGAAGTGACCATCTGCTTCCCCACCTATTCCCCTCCCCGTTCTCTCTCTCTCTCTCTCTCTCTCTCTCTCTCTCTCTCTCTTCTCTTCCCTCAGCCATGGCTCAATTGGAGCAAGTTGACCCTGGACGCTGAGGATGGTTCCATGGACCCTCCCCCTCAGGTTCTACAAATAGCTCAGTTGCGAGCATGGTCCCAGATGGGCAGAGCTTCAGTCCCGGATGGGGGTTGCCAGGTGGATCCTATTCTAGGCAAATGCAGGAGTCTGTCTCTCTATCTCCCCTCCTCTCACTTGGAAAAGAGAAAAAAAAGTTTGAGAGGAAAAAAGGAAGAAAGAACAAGATCAATGAGCATTGACATTTACCTTGTTTGAATACTTTTATTATTAGAGTCTTTGGGACACATTTTAATAGTAAATTTCACCTGTGAGCCTAAATGATTTTTAATATCACTTCATTAAAAATGTACAAATGCGTGTATCCAGATGCAACAGTAAACATGGCAATATATGCACAAAATGCTTTAGCATCAAAGGCTCTAACAAAGTTTTTCCATAAGCAATATCCTGTTACTTACACCCATCTCACTAAAGTTCAGTCACTCGTACAGGCCCACTGAGACCAAAAGCCAATTCCTCACTGTTGCCTTCCCAGATTCCTTCACAAAAATGTCATCTCTATAAACCGTCATGGTCCTTTCACTATTCATAGTGTAAACACTCATAGTGCTCTCCCTCTTACCATACGCTTGCATATTTGGGCATGTTTCTCTTATTTCCCATACTAAGTTATAAAAATCTCATGGAAGGCATAGACTGTACCTTTTTATTTTTATTCCACAAATCATCTAGGTCAGTTTTGGACATAATGAACACTTAAAAATATTTCAGACAATTATAAATATCAGAACTAGAAAAAGCCATAAGTAACTAGATAATTCAAGAAACTAAAATATCAATTATGACAGTTAAAAAAGAAAACTAGCTTTTTTTTTCCTTAAGCCTCACAAACACAGAAACTCTCTTCAAGTTAAATTCCTCTTTTGTATTATAGACTTAGTTTTCACCCTCTGTGAAAAATTGTGGTATTTTGGTTTGAAAATGCCCATATACTTTTTTTCCCTTTTTTTTTTTTTTGTATTTTTCTGAAGTGAAAAGTGGGGAGGCAGAGAGACGGAATCCCACATGCGTCCGACCAGGATCCACCCAGTATGCCCACTAGAGGGTGATGCTCTGCCCATCTGGGGCTTTGTTCTATTGCAACCAGAGCCATTCTAGCACATGAGGTCAAGGAGTTATCCTTAGTGCTTGGGCCAACTTTGCTCCAGTGGAGCCTTGGTTGCAAGAGGGGAAGAAAGCGATACAGAGAAAGGAGAGGAGGAAGAGTGGAGAAGCAGATGAGCACTTCTTC
The DNA here is from genome assembly GCF_036850995.1 of Saccopteryx leptura. NCBI lineage: Eukaryota > Metazoa > Chordata > Mammalia > Chiroptera > Emballonuridae > Saccopteryx > Saccopteryx leptura. The sequence goes on along the minus strand of NC_089516.1, from coordinate 87,135,837 downwards.
TGTGTGCCCTGGTTGATAATCAAACCCAGGACAGCCACACGTCAGGCTGATGCTCTACCACTTAGCCAACTGTCCAGGGCCTTTTTCTCCCTATGTTTTAAGTCAGTCTTGAAAAATGCTTCTTCTATCACTTTCATTGTTGACTACAATTATAAATTCAATATTTCCTATAGGCATTTTTATTTCCAGATGGTCCAGCAGAAGATATGGAGACAAATCATAATATACAAGCTTGCATTTCAGCTTTGAAAGATGGTATGTTGCCTTAATTTGAAAGAATCTATGCACCTCTATATTCACTGCAGCATTATTTACCATAGCCAAGATTTGGAAGTAGCCCAAGTGCCCATCACTAGATGAGTGAATAAAAAAGCTATGTTATATTTACACAATGGAACATTACTTAGCTATAAAAAAAGAAGAAAATTTTACCTTTTGTGCAGCATGGATGGACCCGGAGATTATATGCTAAGTAAAATAAGCTAGTCAGAAAAGACAAGTACTGTATGATTTCAGTTATATGTGGAATCTGATGAACAAAATAAACTAACAAACAAAAAGAAACAGACTTATAGAGAACAGACTGACAGCTGTCAGAGGGGAGGGGTGGGGGAGCTGAGTGAAAAAAGTGAAGAGATTATGCATAAAAGAAAAAAAAAATCTCATAGACAACACTATTGTAGAGAGCCACTGCGTCTTAATGCGTCTGGCCCACGTGCAGCTGAAAGCAGAGGAAAGGGCCCTGCTTGGCCTTGAGTGACTTGACAGGGCAAGTTCACTAAAACAACTTGAAGGCTGTTCGTGGCACTGACGCCAAAAGCAGGGTGGCAAGCACACGGTGCTATCGCAGGCTCAGGATGTCCTGATATGCTGTAGGACAGAGCATTACATAGTTATCACCTCCTCCCCCCAGCATAATGCCCTCTTGTTTAAGCATATAAAATAAACGGGTTTTCCAGGCTTGGGGTCATTTCATCTCCATCAGAGCACAGTGTCCCACCTGCTCAAACTCTATCTACGTCTCTGTGTTTTCTTTAATCCTCCATCGCCCCCAATCAGGTCCTCACTTCCCCACACTGGTCACACAACTATGGTGATTACCAGAAGGAAAGAGTGTTAGGAGGAGATGGGAGAAGGTAAACTAAAGATAAATGATGATGGAGGAAAACTTGACTTGGGACAGTGAGCACAAATACAATACAATGATTATGTGTGATAGAACGATACCCCTGAGACCTATACAATTTTATGAACCAATGTCACCCCAATACATTCATTTAATAAATAAATAAATATAAAAAATTTAAAAACAAAGAAAAATAGCATGTTGTTTTGTTTTGTTTCCTTTCCATAACAAGGAGTTCTAACATAAGCCAAGGAAAAGGAGAAATATCTGGTTCTAGCCATGGTGGAACAACAGGAACGATTCTTGTCCTCCTAACATAAACAGCCAGAAAACTGGACAATACATATGAAAGCACCATATTTAGGATTGATCAAAGGGCAGCACAGGACTAGGAGCTGAGATAACAGAAACAAAATAGCTGATACCTGATGATCATTCTGGCTCAATGCTGAGAGGCGCTTTCCAACCGGGAGGGATACGAAAGGCAAACCTAAGTACAGTGTGGGGAAATTCATGGCAGAGGTTCACTGAACTGAGGAGTCAGAACTGGAAGTTTGGCACATTGCTGGGGCAGCAATTTGCAGGGCTTGAGACAGTGGTGGGATTCAGCCAGTTTGCACCGGTTCGGCAGAACCGATACTTAATTTATTGCTGAGTTCGGAGAACCGGTTGCTAAAATGGCACTTGTCATCAGATTCTCTGTAAAGTGGGTGCTTGGGCAGCTCCCCAATGTGGAAATCACACATTGACATTCCTTACTCTTTTTGAACGTTCATTTGTGCAACAGCATATTTTAAGTGCCCCTTGTAATGTTCATTCCATCCATAGGTGAAAAAATATTTGACAGAACTGTGTTTGTAATATTTATTTATTCATTTCATAAAACTCATTATAGCTTTGATAAAATATGACATTTTAATTCCCTCGTGTTTGTTACTTCAGTAAGTAAACATACAACATAAAGAGAAAAAGTGCCAAACAACCAAGGGGTGACAAGCTGTCACTTGTTTCAGCTTCTTTGTTAAGTCCAAAATTTCCCTGAGATATTATGAATGTGCTGGTGATCCCTGAATGGTGAAACCAGTAGGAAGCCAGGACATAATGAACCAACAGAAATATAAATTTCAAGAGTTATCTTATTACCCATTTTGGAAGCTGTGGAAGTATTAAATGCATGAAATAATAAACTACCTTTCAGTGTATCATTTTTTATACTTAAAACAGTCATTAGGGCAGAGAACCTGTTATTAAATTATTTGAATCCCACCACTGGCTCTAAGCTGGGAATATGGCAGGTTCACAGAAAAGAGCTCTAATATTTTGCACAGGGATTCACGTTTGTCTGTGGCTGAATATTAGGCCACACATGAATGGAGAGGGACAACATGATGTGAGGCAAATAACAACTGAGAAGCTGTAAACTAACGACTTCACACAGACCGGGGAAATTTTCGAATTTTGACCAGGAAGACTAGAGTCCTAATTGAATATGCAGGACATTCAGCAGACACCAAAGTAGTGTCCTACTCTAGTAGGAAGGCTAAACTAGCAGTGTAGACTATTTAGAAGCACCCTAAAGAATCTTAAAAGAAAAACTCAAAAGGATCAAACTGTTGCATAAGTAACTTGTCTTCCATAAAAAGTTAAACATCTTTAAGATAAGATGGAAGTTACCACTCAAAAATGTCAATATTACAATGACCAATATCCCATCAAAATTAATAGACAAGTGAAGAAGATGAAAAATAAGACCCATGAGCAGGAGAAAGACCAGTCTGTAACAAGAGAAGCTAAAACAACATACATGATGGAATAATAAAAAAGAAGTATACAATAACTACTATAAAAAATAATCACAATAAGGAGAGAAATAGAAGGTAGGAAAAAAACCAACTAGGATTTTTAGAGATGAAAATTACATCTAAAATAAAGATACACAGAATGGGCTTAAATCAGACACTGCAGAAGAAAAGTTCAGTGAATCTGAAGACATAGTGATAGGAATTGTCTAAATTGAAGCACAGAAAGAAAAACACACTGAAAACATAGAACTGAGCCATAGTAACACATGAAAAAGAAATCCATCAACCTAACCTATAGGTTATCAAAACTTGCTTTGATATTTTTGTAGTGAAGATCTATCCAGAGGCACAAAGGTCAGAGTGATGCCAGACTTTTGATCAGAATCTTAGCAATCAGAAGACAGTGAATTATATGAAAGCACTGAAAGATAGAAAACTGTCACAGAACCACTTGATATCTAGTAAAAATAACCTTCAAATAGGAAGGCAAAAAAAAAATGAAGGCAAAATTTCTTTTCAGATAATAATACACTGATATAATCTGCAATGACCAAATCTTCACTACTAAAATGTTGAAAGAAATGTTTAAGCAGAAGGAAATAATAGTTAATAGAAACTGTTTTCTATAGTAAGGAATGAAGAAGAGCTACAGAAGTTAAAACTCATTTTCTTACTTTTTTTTTTTTAAGTGAGAAGAGGAAAGATAGACATACTCCTGCATGTACCCTCACTGGGATCTATCTGGTAACACATCATGTGGGGCAGATGCTCTATCCCTCTGGATCCATGCTCACAACTGAGTTATTTGTAGCACCAGTGGTGGAGGCTCCGTGGAACCATCCTCAGAGCCCAGGACTGATGTGCTTAAATCAATCGAGTCATGGCTGTGAGAGAGGAAGAGAGGGGTTGGGAGTGGGTGGGAGGGAGAAGCAGATGGTTTCTTCTCCTGTGTGCTCTGACCAGGAATTGAACTTGGGACTTCCACATGCTGGGTTAATGCTGTACTGCTTAGCCAAGCAGCCAGGGCCTCATTTTTTATTTTTTCAAAGGATAGCAGATTTCTTAAAAACCAAAAATATATATCAAATTATTATGCTTTTTATAACACATGTTGAAGTGAGAAGCATACTTTTATAAAGATCTCATATTAGCACCTAGCCTGTGGTGGTGCAGTGGATAAAGTATCAACCTGGAATGCTGAGGTCCTGGGTTTGAAACCTTGGGCTTGCCTGGTCAAGGCACATATTGGATTTAATGCTTTCTGCTCCACTACCCCCTCCTCTCTCTCTCTCTCGCTCTCTCTTCCTCTCTCTCTTTCTCTCTCTCTCTCCTCTCTAAAACAAATAAATAAAATCTTTTTTAAAAAATCTCATATTATGCATTAAGTGATATAATAGCATTTGAAGGTGTGCTGTGAAAATATAAATGTATATATTATATACCACAGAACAAAATATACGGGACATATAGAAAAAACCACGATGGTAATTTTAAATTCAGCTATATTACTATTGCATTAAAGATAACTAGTCTAAATACTACAATTAAAAGATGGAAATAGAAAAGTCAACTGGTATATACTTCAAAGATAGAAACAGATCATTTCAATATAAAAGAATAAAGAAAGATAACACCCTGAAAACACTATTCATAACATAAAGCTTTATCAGACAAATTAGACTTCAGGGTAAAAATTATTGCCAGGGGAAAAGACATATCTTAATAATAAATCAATTCACCCAGAGAATATAACAGTCTTAAATGTGCCTGCACCTCATTATAGAGCTTTAAAATACATGATAGAACTAAATGGAGAAATAGAAAAAGCTCAAATTGAGGTTGGAAATTTCAAAATTATTTGTTTTCTAATCAATAGAACAAGTAGACAGAAAAATCAGGATAATAATAGAGAAGAAAGTCTGAACAACAACAACAAAAAAACAAATGGACATCCTGTAGAATGCTTACCCAAAAAGAGACACAGATTTGTTTTAGGTTCACATGAAGCAGTCATACACTGAGCCTCAAAATATCCCAATTAATTATCAAGTAGTGAAATCATAAAGGCAATGTCCTCTGACCACAATAGAATTAAATTATAACTGAGTAACAGAAAGATAGTTCCAGCCACATGTGGTTCCAGTGACAGAAAGCTAATGAAAGCCTTCGAGCTTGGAGTTAGTGAACACAGCTGGAGGCCAGCAGAGTAGTTCAAAATTAAGAATCAATTCCAAAAGTTAAAACTGCCCAAATCATTAACCAGCTACAAAATTATCCATGTACGGGGAGAAGGTGTAGGGCCCAAGCTTAAAAGAAGCAATTATGGGGAGGTTTAAGAATGAAACAGAGATATCAGCTGCTGTGTACTGTGAGTGAGATAAAGCAGTGCTGTGCATGGGGTTGAAAGACTAAGTATTGTTAAGAGGTCAATCAGCACAGTATGCTATTCAGCTAAGACCAGACATAAAGATCAATGAAACAGCTTGGAGAATCCGGGAATAGATCCAAACTAATAGGGTCAGTACATTTCTGCCCAAGGTGCCAAGGTAATTCACTAAAGAAAGCCTAGTCTTTTCAAACTACAGGTGCTGAAGCAATTTAGATATACATATAAGGATAAAAAAAAAATCTTACCATCTGTAATGACATGGATGGGCCTAGAGGGTATTACGCTAAGTGACATAAGTCAGACAGAGACAAATCCTGTATTTGTGGAATCTAAAAAACAAAATAAATAAACCAAACAAAAACAAAACTCATAGATACAGAGAACAAATCAGTGGTCACCAGGTGGGAAGAGGACTGGGGTCAAAGAGATGGGTGAAAAAGGTGAAAGGGATTAAAAACTACAAATTGCCAGTTATTAAAATGGTCACAGGATGTAAAGTCCAGCATAGAGAATATCATCAATAACATATCAGTAATAACTACATATGGAGTCTGATGGGTATTGGACTTATTGGGGAATCCCTTTATAAGGTCTACAAATGTGTAATCACTATATTGTACACCTGAGACTAATATACTATGGCATGTCAACTGGAATTGAAAAATATATTTTTTAAAAAAGCAATAAATATTTACTGTTATCTAACATGAAATACATATAAAAATTATTTTCAAAATGAATCATAGGCCTAAACATTAAAGCTGAAGCTATAAAGCTTTGAAAACAGAAGCAAGCAAAACCATGGCTGTGGACCACAGTTAACATACAATCTGTTTGGGCACAGCACTTAAGTTAAGAATAATTTTTCACATTTTCATAGGAGAGAGAGGAAGGAAGAGAGAAAAATATGCAAGAGAGACCATATGTAGACCTCAAAGCCTAAAATATTTGCTATCTGACCCTTTAAGAAAAAAATTTTCTGACCACATTCTAGATAGCAACAAAGGAGGACTTCTTTGCAACTTAGAACTAGGCAAAGAGCCTTTATATAGTACACAAAAAGCACAAATCATAAAATAAAATACCAATAAATTGTACTTCATAAAAATTTTACATTTCAACTCTTTGAAATACTGTTAAGAGAATGAGCCAGCATGCCACAGGGTGGAAGAAAAGATTCACAACTCACGTATCTGTCAAAGATTTGTATCTGGAATATATAAATACTTCTTGTAACTTAATAATAAAAAGACAATCAACAGCACAACAAATAAATTGGAAAGAGTTCTGAGAAGACACTTCATAATAGAAGATATATGCATAAACAATAAGCCCATGAAAAGATGAAAACAATCATTAGTCATCCAAGATATGAAACTGAAACTTATAGTGATGAAATTTATAATGGCTAAAAATATTTTTGTTTGTTCCATACTGCTTTCTTTAGGGAGGTTCCATTTTCACTCCTCAACAGATTTTATGCATTTCTCATATGCTTCTTGACTCATTAGTCCATCTAGTTCTGAAGGGGCGCTCAGTGTCACCTTGATCCGCCAACCATCTTTATAACAAGATCTGCTGACAAGTCCTGAATTTTCTGCAAGAGCTTCATTCATTTCAGTTACTTCTGCTAGAGGGGAATAGTGTTCACTAGCAGCTTTCACACATTCCAAAGCACCAAACTCATCTGGTTTGTTCAATTTTGTCCCAATTTCATGCAGACTACAGTAAACAAAAGCTCCCAAACCTTCCTGTGCAAAATTGCTGATTCCCACTGTTCCAATATCATTTTCTGTTGTTACCTGTTGATGATTCTCTGTGAATGTACTCACCAAGAACAGATTCTGGCTCGTGCCCTGCGTCCCACAACCACTCTCAGGCCTGAACACTCTGAGCTACTCTGAGCTCCATGTTCACAGTGCTAAATTTTTCATTTTATTTTTTCAGACAGAGAGAAACCGAGAGGAAGAGAGAGAGGAAGGAAAGCAGAGAGAAAGAAGCATCAACTCTTGGTTCCACTTAGTTGTGCCATTATTTGCTTCTTGTATGTGCCCTAACCAAAGCTTGAATGGGTGCCCTCGGGGTCGAGCCAGCATCCTCTTGATTGAGCCAGCAACCTTGGAATCTGCAACCCCATGACCAAGCTGGCTGACACCGGGCTCAAGCTGGCAACCCTGGGCTGGAGCCAGTTATCACGGTGCTCTCAGGCAGCACTCTAGCCACTGAGCAAAAATTTTTAAAAGCTTGACAATACCAGGTGTTGAGGAGGATGTGGAACAATCTGAACTTTTGTACATTGCTATTGGGAATGTAAAATGGTATAACTTTGGATAACAATTTGACACCTTTACATAAAGTTAAATATACACTGCCTTACCTGTGGTGGCGCAATTGATAAAGCGTCGACCTGGAACACTGAGGTTGCAGGTTCAAATCCCTGGGCTTGCCTGGTCAAGGAACATACAGGAAGCAGGAGTAGATGCTTCCTGCTTCACCCTCCTCTTTCTCTTTCTCCTTCTTCCTCTCATCTCTCTTGCTCTTTCTCTCTCCCTTCTCTCCAAAAGTCAATAAATAAAATATTAAACTTTTTTAAAAAAGTTAAATACACACAATAAAACATAGCATTTCCTCTCCTGAATATTAAATATTCAATAAGTTAAAAGAAATATCATGTCAACACAAAGACTTACAAGTTAATGTTCATAGCAGCTTCATTCCTAACAGCTAAAACCTGGAAACAATTCAAATATCCATCAACAAGTAAATGGATAAACAAATTGTCATATAGCTGTAAATTTTAATACAAGTCATGATAAAGAACAAACCACTGATATAAACAACATGTATGAATCTAAAAATACACTTAGTGAAATAAGTCAGATACAAAGTAAGAAATACTGTATCATTTCATTTCTATGAAATTCTAGGGGGAAAAAATATTAGCCTATAGTTACAGAAAGGTGATTGGATGCCTGGGGCCAGGTTTGGAGAGAACTGACTAGAAAAGAAACTGAAGGGAATTTTTTGAGTTATGGAAATGTTGTATATTTTGATTATTGTGATCGTTACACAAGCATACAGATATGACAAAATTCATTAAACTGGGCATATGTTATTTTATGTAAATTGTATCTCAATGTTTTGTTTTGTTTTGTTTTGTTTTTAGATACATATGAGTAATTCAAGTCAAGCAATATGGGTGGCATAAAGACCAAATTTCAGGGCCCTGTTTCAAGCCTACTTTCAAAAGCAACACATGAAATTCCAAAAGAAAACTATTGTCAACAAATAAGTGAACAGGCTGTCAGGAATATCCTCATTGAAGTTTCTCAGGAAGAAGACTAGAGGGAAGTTGACAGTTTCTGGAGAACGCAGACACTGTTGATAGTCCACCTGATAGTTTTCCCTTCTAACTTGCTACTAGGATCACAATTTAATCCTACCCATCCCCCATGCGATTCTGGGGTAAGTACTGAGTATTTTATCTAGTTATTATTGACCCTTGAACAAAGTGGAAGTTAAAGATGCTGATTCTCTGTACAGTCAAAAATCTACATATAACTTTTGACTCCTCAAAACTTAGCTACTAATAGCCTACTGTTGACTGGAAGCATTACCAATACATAAAATCAACTAACATATATTTTGTTTGTTATTATGTATTGTGTACTGTATTCTTAGAATACAGTAAGCTACAGAACAGAAAATGTTTTAAGGAAATCATAAGGAGGACAAAATACATTTACAGTATTTATTTTTTAGAAGTTCTTGTATAAGTGAACCTGCACAATTTGAACTTGTTATTCAAGAGTCGATTGTAGCCTGACCTGTGGTGGCACAGTGGATAAAGCGTCGACCTGGAATGCTGAGGTCGCTGGTTCGAAACCTGCACTTGTCTGGTCAAGGCACAAATGGGAGTTGATGCTTCCTGCTCCTCCCCCCCTTTCTCTTTCTCTCTCTCTCTCTCCTCTCAAAAATGAATAAATTTTAAAAAAAGAGTCAATTGTAGAGTGATCTGTTCACTCCGGTCATTGCTTGATTTATAGGTGGGCATGTGATTCACTTTTGGCTAATGAATCATAAACAAAGATCTTTATTTATTTATTTATTTATTATTATTATTATTATTATTATTATTATTAAGTGAGAAGTGGGGAGGCGGAGACAGAGTCCCGCATGCACCCCAATCTGGGATCCACCCAGCAAGTCCCCTACTGGGCAATTCTCTGCCATCTGGGGCCGCTGCTCCATTGCTCAGCAACCAAGACATTTTATCACCTGAGGTGAGGCCATGGAGCAATTCTCAGCATCTGGGGCCAACTTGCTCAAACTGTTTGAGCCATGGCTGTGGGAGAGGAAGACAGAGAGTGAGAAAGAAGAGAGAGAGAGAATGGAGAGGGTGGAGAAGCAGATGGTCACTTCCTCTGTGTGCCCTGATTGGGAATGGAATCCCAGACTTCCACATGCTGGGCGGACACTCTACCACTGAGCCAACTAGCCAGGGCTAAACAAAGATCTGTTGGAGGTTTATGGTAAAGAAACTTTTCTTCTTAAAAAGAGAGATGAGGATCCTGGCTAGGTATTTCAGATATTTAGAGCATCATTCTGGTATGCCAAGGTTATGGGTTCGATTCTCAGTCAGGGCACATATAAGAATCGACCAATAAATGCATAAATAAGTAGAATAACAAATTCATGTTTCACTCTCTCTCTGTCCCCCATTCCATTCTCTCCTTTAAAAAGTCAATCAGTGAATAAAAAAATTTAAAAAAGGGCCTTGGCTAGATGGCTCAGTTGGTTACAGTATAGAGATTATAGGTTCAATACTGGTCAGGGCACATACAAGAATAGATTGATGTTCCTCTCTCTCTTTCCATTCCTCTCTTTCCAAAATCAGTAAGTAAAAAATTTTAAAAAGAGAATGAGACGTAAGGGAAGAACACAACCTGCCTTTTACTGCACTGGACACTGACCTTTCTAGGACAACCATCTTGTGACTATAAAGAAAAATCCTGAACACTAAGCAAGCACACTGAAGATATCAGAACAAAATAATGGAAAAGTAGAGTCCTTGATGATGTCACTGAACCAATGTAATGATCCACACAGGATATGTCTACTCTGAGTTTCTTCTAATGGGGGAAATAAATGTCTTCATCACTTATCCCACTTTTGTCTAGGCTTTCTGCTAGGTAAGGCTGAGGCATCCTAACTGATAATTGCACTGTTATTGCAGCCTTGGGAAGGATCTTGGTAAGGAAAAACTAGGTAGCTCAGTGGCTGGAGATTTTCCACACAGTAAATAGCAAAACAAAACAAAATTATTGATTTATATCAAATTAAGAATGGAAGGTAAAATACTATAAATATTCAGAGTAGACTAAATTTAAATTAGCTCCATTTAACAAAAGTATAGAAAGAGCCTGACCTGTGGTGGCGCAGTGGCTAAAGCGTCGACCTGGAAATGCTGAGGTTGCCGGTTCGAAACCCTGGGCTTGCCTGGTCAAGGCACATATGGGAGTTGATGCTTCCAGCTCCTCCCCCCTTCTCTCTCTCTGTCTCTCTCTCCTCTCTCTCCCTCTCTGTCTCTCTCCTCTCTAAAAATGAATAAATAAATAAAAAGTATAGAAAGAAAAATAATACTTTAAGTCTATGTGCACTCAGGCAATCTGAAACAGAAAATGGAGATAATTAGCCAAACAACTCATCCTTTCTTTAATTACCTAAGCATATTATGAAAAATCTGTGACTTGTACGTGAATATGTTTTGAGTGCAACAACAGACGTACATGTGAGACGCATAAGTTAATGACATTATTTTAAAAACATAATATATGTGAAAGTGATTTCTTAACTATAAAATGCTACATTGACTTTAGGAGGTATTTCATTGGACTTACTTATTAACTTGATTTTGCACACACAGACATGTCAAGTGTCAACTTTAATTCTAAGTAATATAAACAATATTTAGAACAAACTTTAATTTTAAATAATATGGGCCTCTCCTACACTTACACATTTTACTTATGCTAAATTATAGCAAGCCTGTTTTTCATATACGCCTGAGATTCATACACAGTAACATGATTCTAACTACTTTGCAAGTTGAGAAATGGAGAAAGTTCAAAAAAGAAAAAAAATCAAGTCACCCACTCCGAAGTATTTCATAGCAATGACCAGATGGAACTGGAAACCGAATTAGAATCAGAATTCAGGCACAGACTGATCTTCCATCCTTCTAACAAGAATACAAAATCTCATTTCTTTCCAGAAGAGAAATCAAATGACAACGTGAAATATATTGAAAAGCAAGGTTAGTTTATCTGCAACTGTGAAAAATACAGCAGACTGTTTTCTACCACGTATCTCCACAGAAAAAAAATGAGGCCAAGATAAGCAGGAGGCATTGTGCTTCTTCCCTGCTGGGAAATGAACCGGTTGAGTATCAGTCTTTCAACATTGAAGTGTCCCTTGAACAATACACTTAAAAAGAATAAGAAAAAAGGAAGGAAGGTATTCTGAAGCAATGGGCTGTGTAAGCACCGAGAATGAGAAGTTACAATTCAGAATTAAATAATTGCATTTGGCTTATTTATATGGGATCTAAGGCAAACTAATTTCATTGCAGAAATTGAGAAAGAAGATGTTACCGAGCCATGTTACAGGGTTCTTTTGTAGAAGAAATAAAAAAGGAAATGCAATCACAGGCAATATTTTAGCAAAAGAAAATCCCAAGTAAATAATTCAAAGGCCCAAACCCTTTGAGGTAAGGATAGGACAGACAGAAATCCAGAGCTCTTCCTGAGAAAATGGCACCTGTATATTTTACTTTAAACCTATCTAATATTCTGAATATAACTCCCAAAATAAAACCCACAATCCAAGACCCTACAAACACTCACAGAGCATATCGCTCTAGCATGTTTATATATAGCCGGTGCTCATCCAAATGACTGAAACAGAGCAAAGGCAAAGAAATAAAATATCTATTTCCAATTAAAAGTTCTTTTCTGAGTGAAATAACTTAGGAACACTGCCTATATTTAAGGAGCATATATTTCTGAGTTAATACTTGTTCATTGGCTTTTTAAATTTGAACCTGTTCTTCATGCCCCGTTTCCTTCTTCTCATAAAAATTTCCCTAACTCAGGGCCTGCTCTGTCCTGGGTGGCAGCTAGTGAGTCTGAGGAAGTAATTCATTCTCTAGTTTCCTGGAACAAATGGGCCACCCTGTTACTACTCCCCTCTTCTGCCCGTCCCCCAATTGGAGTCCCATTTGAATTGATGCTCCCCAATGCACCCAATTTTTTAAAAAGTGTGGATATCACGGCAAGTGCACTTAAAATTGGACTGTCATTGTTCAAGTGGCAGCTTCTGTGTGACTTATACGCCCTTAGGTGAGTAAATTAACCTCACTGAGCACTGGTTTTCTCTAGCTCCAAAAATTATATAATGGTACCTTCAACCTAAAGTTGTTGTGAAAAGTCAGTGAGATAAGGTATGGAAAAGCACTTTGAAATGGTAATGTACTATATGGATGTAGGCAGAGGCAGATTAAGGTCCGTTGAGGCCCCAGGTGCAGAAGAAAATATTGGGCCCCTTAAGAAGAAGAGAGAGACAGGGAAAATAAAAAATGCATGTTAAGGCCCTGGCCGGCTGACTCAGTGGTAGAGCGTCGGCCTGGTGTGCAGGAGTCCTGGGTTCAATTCCCGGCCAGGGCACACAGGAGAAGTGCCCATCTGCTTCTCTACCCCTCCCCCTCTCCTTCCTCTCTGTCTCTCTCTTCCCCTCCCACAGCCAGGGCTCCATTGGAGCAAAGTTGGCCCAGGTGCTGGGGTGGCTCTATGGCCTCTGCCTCAGGCACTAGAATGACTCTGGTTGCAACAGAGAGACGCCCCAGATGGGCAGAGCATTGCCCCCTGGTGGGCATGCTGGGAGGATCCCGGTCGGGTGCATGCAGGAGTCTGTTGTCTGACTGCCTCTCCGTTTCCAACTTCAGAAAAATACAAAAAAAAAAAAAAAAGCATGTTAACCATATTCTTAAATAAATAAAAAATATTATGTGCTACTAATGTTAAAATTGCACATATAAAACCAAACTTGGTGTCATTAGAAAACAGTGTCAAGTTGGGGTTTTGTGGGGCCCTTCAGAAGTTGGGACCCAGGGCACGTGCCTGGTGCACCCACCAGAAAATCCGCCTCTAGGTGTAGTGCACTATTGCTCCCCCCCAGAGCCTGAAAGAGTAACTCCAATTAGAGGTGAGAATTCAGTCTGAGTCACAGCCAGTGGGACAAAGAGGTCTGAGACACTTTTCACGTTACTATGAATGGGGCAATCATGCATCAGGCCTCACAACTGCTGATGGGACCACAGATTTTAGAAGAGCATGATTATATGAGTTAATAAAATACTTTATAACTCTCCGTTCTATTTGTATTGAAAATAACCTAAACTAAATATAACTTACAGAGAAGTTATTTACATGAGTTTTAGATACCATCTTCAAACATAAAAAATGCAGAGGTCCCTGTGAGCATGTATATGACAATGTATTAGCACTGGAATATTGGTGCTGCTATGCTATTTCCACGACTCCTGAGTGCTTATTAAATATCTTAGAAACATGCTAGAAATGGCATAAGACTTCCTCCTCTTCCTCCTCCTTCTTCTTTTTGCAAGAGAGAGAGAGTAAGAGAAAGGAGAGAGGGAGGGTGAGAGATGAGAAGCATCAACCTGTAGTTGCAGCACCTTAGTTGTTCACTGGTTGCTTTCTCATATGTGCCTTGACCTTGACCAGGGGGCTCCAGCCGAGCCAGCAACCCCTTGCTCAAGCCAGCAATCTTGCACTCCAGCCAGCAACCTTGGACTCAAGCCAGTGACTTTGGACTCAAGCCAGCAATGTTGGGTTCAAGCCAGTGACCTTGGGTTCAGGCCAGAGACCATGGGATCATGTTAATGACCCCTCACTCAAGTGGGAGACTTCAGGGTTCGAACCTGGGACCTCGCCACCAAAGGTCAGGCAGGCTATCTTCTATCCTTAGTTAAAATATATTTTCCAGGTTTTGGTAGTTTCATGTTTTTTAATTTTAGTGAATAAATGTTTTTGTCACTAATTATTAGCCTTCAACTGAAATTTGACTTCATTACTGATAAAAATCCTCTGAAATCAACACAGTCCAATCTTTTAAAAGTTATGTTTAGCTATGATTCTAATACTTTTAAACTGTACAATTCAGCGGTTATTAGTATATTCACAGAGTTGGGCAATTATCGCCACTGTCTAATTTTAGAACATTTTCATCACCCAAGAAGAAACCCCATAACTCTGAGCAGACACTTTCCATTTGTTCACAGCATCCCAGCCAGCAATCTACAATAGTATAAGACTGATGTAGTTCACACTGTGTAAATGTATGGTGCTTTGTGTAAGTGTAAGCTGCTTTGTGTACTGTGTAATGATTACACACAAAGCACCTTACACTTACACAGCATTGTGTGTATGGTGTGTGTACTGTTTTTACATTATTAACCTTTTTTACACCAGCAGGCTGTCTCGCAGGCTCTCTTGGCTCTCCGCCTCTTGCCTCTCCGCCTCCTAGGCTTCTGTCCTCCAGCGCTTGCTGCACCGGCCCACTGATGACGTCAGCAAGCGCTGGACACACGTAATGCGCTGCTATGGACGAGCAGCCGTGCTGCTATGGACTGTGGAGCGTTCCCCCACACCCCCAACTCCCCCCGCTTCCCCCGCCCCTTAGGCCCCAGATGGATGATGCAATCACATCTGCGCATGACCGCAGGCATTCAGTTTGGAACGCATGTCCATAACGGCGAGCGTTCAAGCTGAATAGCACTGCTGCAGACAGTAGCGTGGCTTCTCAGTGGCTAAAGCCATCGGAAATATGTATTTCCTGATGTCTTTCAGCGACCCCTGTGTTTTGGTCGTTCGACCCCCACCGGGTCGCAACCCACAGGTTGAGAACCGCTGAGTTAAAAAATGCAGTGAAAGCAGTGGTCAGAGGGGCATTTATAGCTGTACATAGCAGCATTTAAAAAGAAGAAAGATTTCAAGTTAACTTAACTTGAACACTTAACTTGGATACCTTAAATGTACAAGAAAAAGAAGAACAAAGTAAACTCAAATCTAGCAGAAAGAAGGAATGGTAAAATTCAGATTAGGGCTAGATGAAATAGAGAATAGAAAAACAATACAATCAACACAATCAAAAGTTGATTATTTGAAAAGATTGAAAAAGTTGATAAGTCATTAGCTAAATATACAAAATAAAAAAGAAAGACTATGCAAATAATTGATATCAGAAATGAAAATTTAAAAAAGATCATAAGATAGTGCTATGAATAATTATACCTCAGCAAATTCTATAGCCCAGATGAAATGATCTAGACAAATTTCTAGAAACACAAATTACCAAAACTGGCCCAAAAAGAAAGAGAGAATCAGAACATACCTCTAACTAGTAAAGAAGTTTAATCAACAAGAAACTTCCAAGAAGAAGTCCAGGATCATATAATTTCACCAGTGAATTCTACTAAACACTTATAAAAACTAGAAGAGGAGTGTTGGGCAAATGAGTTTGTAAAATTTGTATTTTTTGAGTTCCCTTACTTTTATTGTTGAAAAATGGCACTTGGCAGCCACATGTGTGTGTGCTTGTTCTCATAGCAGGGCAGTTGACTGCAAGTTGCTGATTGCATTCCTGCTTAGGAGGGGCCATTGTTTTGCTAATGTTTGCTGGAATAGAGGTTTTCAAGCCAGAAAGATTTGAAAAGAGAGAGCAGAAGGAGAAGGAGGGAGAAGCCATGTTGGCAGGAAAAGAGAAGGTGTGCAGATGGGGAATCAGAGCTGAGGGGCTTTGTGAGCTCTGCTAAGACTGGTGGAGCCTTTGATTCTAGGAGAAACCAGAGAAGATTCTCCTGGTTGTGGAACCGGGAATGTGTCAGGGATTTAGGAGCCACTGAAAGAGAGGGAGAGGTCTTCCCTGCCTGTTTGTTCATTGGCTGGTGTGAGACTTTAATAAACGAAATCGCCCACCACTTTTTGGCCCCACTGTTTCTTTACCATCTGCCCAAATCCAATGTGAACTTGCATGTGCATGGCCATGACAGTGGCGGCCGCTGGCCACACAAGGAGAAAATACTTTTTTATTTTATGATGCCAACATTACCCTTATACCAAGGCCATATAAAGACACTATAAGAAAACTATATACAAATATCCCTTATGAACATAGATGCATAATCCTCCACAATATAATTTCAAACCAAATCCAGTAGTATGTTAAAAGGGTTATTATACACCATGACTAAGTAAGATTTATCCCATGAATGTAAAGATGGTTCAACATGAGAGAACCAGTCAGTGAGAGAACCAGTCAGTGTGATACACTACATTAATAAAATGAAGTGAAAATATATATAATCATGTTAATTGATGCAACAAAAGCAGTTAACAAAATCCAAAACTTTCACATCACAAAAACACTCAACACACTAATGTGAAAGAGAACTTTTTCAACATGATAATGGGCATTTATGAAAAACACACAGATAACATTAGAATCAGTTTTGAAAGCCTGAAAGCTTATCTTTGAAGATCAAGAACAAGACATGGATGCACACTTGCTCCATGCTATTCAGTATTGTGTTGGAAGTCCTAACTAGAGTGATTGGGCAATAAAAAGAAACAAAAGAGTTCAAAATTGAGAAAGAAATAAAACAATTCTTTTTGCAGATAACAATCTTATATGTAGAAAATCAAGCAAGAGAATGCATATATATAAGGTCTACCAGAAAGTTCTGTCCGTTTCTATCACAACAAGTTTTGACACGTAAGCACATCTTTATTTGGCGCATGTGTGCCTCTCTATTTTTTATCATTTAATGTATACATACTGATGTAGCAAATTAACTAAAACAAAGTTGATTCACATTAGTCTTATGTGTGAAACGATAGTGTACCCATGGCTACTGATCAAGTTCATTTACGCCACTGTAATTTTTACGAATTTCAACAAGGAAGAAATGCTACAGAAGCATGTAGAAATTTATAGAAAGTGTTTGGTGAAGGAATAATGCCGGCTATCACTTGTTTTTGTCCTTACAAAACTTTTTGAAGGGCAAAAAATTCAAAAATGAAGAAGATATCAAACAAGCACTGGTTCAATTTTTTGCATCAAAAGATAAAACATTTTTCAAAAATGGGATATACAAATTGCCCTCATGCTGGCAAGAAATCATTAATAATAATGGCAATTATATTATTTAATAAAATTTATTGACGGTAAGAAAAATTTGTATTTTGTTTTATTCCAAAAACGGATATATATATATATATATATACACACACACACACACACACTATATTATACATATATATAAAGAGAGAGACAGAGACAGAGAACTCTTACAAACCAAGAACAAACTCAAAAACAAAACAACCCAGTTTAAAAATGGGCAAAGGAGTTGAATATGTTAAAAATTACTTAAATTATAAATATGTTAAAAATTATTTAAATTACTTAATTGTATCTAGTATCTAAGATGTATAAAGAAATCTTACAAGTAAATGATAAAAAGACAAATAACCCAATTGAAAAAATGGGCAAAGGATCTAAATAGGTATTTCTCTAAAGATATACAAATGGACAGTAAGCACTAGCAAAGATGTTCACCAAAAATAGTCATAAGGGAAATGCAATCAATTGCAAATCCAAATCACTACGAGGTACCACTTCATACCCATTAGGATGCTTATAATAAAAAAGAAAGACAGAAACAAATGCTGATGAAGATGTGGAAAAATTGCAACCCTCATACATTATTGATGGGAATGTGAAATGGTACAGCCACTGTGGAAAACAGTTTAGCAGTTCCTCAAAAAAAATAACATAAAATTATAAAATGATCCATTAATTTCCTTTCTTGGTATATACTCACGAGAAATGAAAACATATGTCCACACGAAAATGTACACATAAATGTTCATTGCAACATTATTCACAATAGCCCCAAAGTGGAAACAACCCAAATAACCTTCAACTGATAAATGAATGAACAAAATATGGCATATCTCTTTAATGGAATGTTATTGGGCAATGAAAAGAATGAAGTAGTGATACATGAAACAATACTGAAGAGCCCTGAAAACATTATGCTAAGTGAAAGAAGCCAGTCACAAAAGAACATGTATTCAATGATTCCATTTATATGAAACATACAGAGTAGGCAACCCAGAAACAGATACTATTAATACATCTTATAGTGGTCTCTTATATATAGTTCACACTGTTCCCCAATGTATAATTATCTCCCATATCTCCCACTATTTTCCCATTTTCTGAATGAGGAAACTGCTGAAATCAGCGGTTTCCGTCATTGAATCCGCCTCCTATTGATTTCATTGTGAGTGCAGCGGATTTTGTGGAAGAGAGCTCCCGAGAATCTCGGGTTACCACACAATCCGCTGCAGCCTCCTTTTGATTTCAATAAGAGGTGGAGAAATGATAGTTTCCGACACATTTCTTCCTCTCCTATTCAAGTCAATGGGAGGCCGCAGCAGATTCCACTCATATAGAGCATGTTGCTTAATTTTTTCCATGCTAGAACTTTTCCTAGAGCAGAAAAATTCCAAAGGTGTAATCTGCCACCCCCAATAAACTGAAAGAGGCCTCACACTGAGGAATCTGCTGCGCGGATTCTGCAGTGTAAAAGATCTGCCTCCTATAGAAGTCTATTGGGGGTGGCGGATTCCACCTTTGAAATTTTTCTGCTCTAGGAAACATTCTAGCGTGGAAAAAACTAAGCAACATGCTCTTTATTTGAGCGGAATCTGCTGCGGCCTCCCATTGACTTGAATAGGAGAGGAAGAAATGTGTTGGAACTGCATTTCTGCTGTACAGGGGATCTCTCTTCTGCGGAATCCACGGATCTCCCATTGAAGTAAATGAAATGTGGATTCCACTGCAGAAACCGCTGCTTTATAGTGTGAAAGAGCCCCGAAACATACCATGCTGTGCAGAAACTGCAGTGTATCCTATGATGTAGTTCACACTGTTCTATATAGAAAATTTGCCACTAATCTGGAAAAAACAGATTAGTTAAGCAGCTATTTACGGAATGGTAGCCCCAATACACTAGGTAAGGAGGTCCATTAGTAATAAATAAATATATAATTAAATATTGTTTTTGTGATTAATCACTATGTTTAAATTATATTTGATTTGTAGCAATGAGAATACATAATGCATATCAGGTATTTACATTCCGAATCATAACTGTAGCAAAATTACAGTTATGAAGTAGCCACCAAAATTATTTTTTGGTTTGGGGTCACCTCAACATGAGGAACTGTATTGCGGGGTCACAGCATTAGAAAGGTTGAGAACCACTGCTTTAACTTTTGTTTTTATTTTTACTAATTTCTACATATTTTCTAATTCCTTTGTGAGGTATTCTTTGACCCATTGGTTGTTTGAGAATATGTTGTTAAATTTCCACATATTTGTGACATTTTTAGTTTTCCTTCTGTTACTAATTAGTAGTTTACAATTTATCACTGACAACAGAAAGAAAACCATGACCTATCTAGGAGTGTTCTACCTCTAAGGTCAGTAGACAAATATTTATAACATTCTTATTTGTACTTATGTCCATCCCATATTCTTTTGAGAATTAAAAAAATGCTAAAGATAAAATATAACAACCTCTTTTTCAAATTTTGTTTTACTTTTTTTTAGCAAGAGAGACAGACAGAGAGAGAGACAGAGAGAGGAACAGATAGGGACAGACGAACAGGAAGGGAGAGAGATGAGAAGCATCAGTTCATTTTGGCACCATAGTTGTTCATTGATTGCTTTCGCATATGTGCCTTGACTGGGAGGTTCCAACAGAGCGAGTGATCCTTGCTCAAGGCAGCCACCTTGGAGATTTGAACCTGGGTACTCTGCATCCCAGTCTGATGCTCTATCCACCACACCACCGCTGGGTCAGGCTAAAATATAACAACTTTATAAGAGTAAAATCCTAATAGGTAGTTACTGAGAGAGGAATTCAAGAAAAATAAACAACAGATAATCCACAAAGCTGATAATGAGCAGTTTCATAACATTTAATAAAAAAAAGTGATACTCTAAAATACTCAGAATTGGCCCTGGCTGGTGGCTCAGTGCATAGAGTGTCAGGCTGGTGTATGGATGTCCAGAGTTCAATTCCTAGTCAGGGCACACATGAGAAGTGACCATCTGCTTCTTACCCCCCTTCTCTACCTCTTTCTCTCCCACAGTCAATGGCTTGATTGGTTAGAGAATGACTCTGGGCAGTGAATATGGCTCCATTGGAGTGTATCATCCTCAAAGTGCTAAAAATAGCCCAGTACTCGAGCATTGGCCCCAGATGGGGTTGTCAGGTGGATCCCGGTCTTGGTGCATGCAGGAGTCTGCCTCACTATCTACCCTCCTCTCATCATAAATAAATAAATAAATGAAATACTCAGAATTGAAATGCAGTTGGTAAGAGGTAAAGAGGTCACACTAAGAGGTAGGAGAGATTGATGTCAAAAAATGTTTGGAGTTCTTCAAACATAGGATAGACATTGACATTCTATCATTAAGGAGAATTTTGACACAAATCTATCTTGGACTACAGGAATGATCTAGGCTTGTAAATATAGGCAGATGTCATTTTAGGCAGCAAATTTAACTCTATTTCTCCAATCGTTTATTTAAAATTAAATCAATGCATTTCTTTGAAAATATTCTTTTAAATACACCTTATTGTAAAAAGGTCTAGTTTTCTAATCTCATATTAGTACAACATCCAAAGGGAATTATAAAACACAAATACTGGGAAAAATGAGAAAAAGATGTAAAAGACCTTTCTGCATGTCATTTCTAGAGTTTATTCTAAGGTCTTTAAAAAGATGTATATATATAAACTCAATTTCATATTTTAGGTAAGTATAGGTATGTGTGTATGTTATTCTGATATTCATATTCTTTGCAGTTCTATTTTATAGATAAAACAAAAGAAGGGTCTTTTTTTAATGCAGGAATATATCACACCTTTTTTAATAGAGGCTTCAAAACTCAGGACAAACTTACACGAGATCAGAAAGTTTGTTTTGGCCATGGCTGAATGCTTTGGTTGGTTAGAGCATTGTCCGGAAGCAGAGAGGTTGCCAGTTTGGTCCCGGTTAAGGGCACATACAGGAACAGATTGATGTTCTTGTCTCTGTCTCTGTATCTCTCTCCCCTTCCTTTCTCTCTAAAAGTCAATAAAATAAATATATATATTTTTGTTTGTTTGTTTTTTTCACAAGTGTTGGAAAAGCGATATATAAAATACACTATAGCTTCTGTAGAAAATGTATTTTAAAAATCCAAAGGAGCCAGGTTGATTATTTTCCCTAAATTGTGAATAAACTATAAAAATCTCCTTTGTGCAGACACAGAGTCTATGCATTATATTTGAGTTATAAAACCCACTGCAAACGCACATTCTTAATATGCATTCCTTCCATTGGCTCCATCTGTGGATGACTGTTTCACTGTCTTCCTCCTTATACTTTTGTTTGTATCACTTTCACCCTAACTTACATTTAAGCAGTTCTTCCCTTTTTATCAGTTTTGATATTGCATTTATTTCTAAATCATTTTTAGTCTGAGAAATCTTTTCCCTTTACTCTTTTACTTCATAGAGCCTCTGGTTTATAACAGTCTGATGAAATAGAGCTCAATCTTTCTGGTTTCAATTATAAAAGTTCTCATGGCTATCTTATTAAAACACTGCCTTTCAAATATAAGGAAGACATTTCATGAGAAAAATGGTAATAAAAAAACAAGAACTCAGGCAGTGTAACTACTCCATTATGTCAATTTTTTACAAATTTTGGTCCTCTGACATTCTGGGGTTTTTTACATGCAAATGCTTTCAGCATTTTGTTGGTAGTAAAGTCTATTCAGAAAACACATTAAACTCAAATATTCAGTTTTTCTTTAAATTTTGCCTCAGCCTGTCATTCCTTTAATTCATTTATCTCTTATTCATTTCAATCTACATGTATTCAGTAAAAATTAAAACTTGGATACTCTTTGTTTCTCTCCCTTTCTATTCCTCTAGAATAACCACTTACCTAACCATTTCTATACTAAAGATTGGCATAAAGAGGGGTTGGCAGTTGGGTGAAAAGGGGGAAAGGATTAAGAAGTACAAATTGCCAGTCATAAAAACAGTCACATTGCCCTGGCCAGTTTGGTCAGTGGTAGAGCATCGGCCAGGTGTGTGGATGTTCCAGGTTTGATTCCTGTTCAGGGCACACAGGAGAAGCAAGCATCTGCTTCTCCGCCCCTTCCTCCCTCCTGCAGCCATGGCTCAATTGGTTCAAATGCTTTGCCTCAGGTGCTGAGGATGGCTGTGTGGAGCCTCCACCTCAGGCAATAAAAATAGCTTGCTTGTGAACATGGCCCCAGATGGGGCGCACATAGGAGTCTGTTTTTCTATCTCTCCTCCTCTCACTTGGAAAAAGAAGGAAAAAAAATTAAAAGACTGGAGTGATTGTTTTTGACTAGTATTCTACATTTTAATTCATTAGTCACTGCTTCTTTACACTGATGCTTAGCACTGTTTTAAACTTTTAATATTTTTTCTTCCATTTAAACAAATTCTTTTGCTAATGGTATACTTGGTACTTGATTACCCAAGGCAGAAATTTCATTTAATTTCTTTTTATTTTTTTAATATCTTTGTTACTCTAAAATTGTATTCCCTCACCATTTGTTCCCTATTTATCAACTATAGAAATAATTTTAATTTTATTTTCTGTAGAGTACATACTGCATTCACAGGCTGTAGGAACTTACATTGATTGACGTTAGGAATGACACATCTTGAAGTGAAAACAGATGAAGCTATAAAGTACTAGTATGAAGTAGTATTAACATTAATACTAGTTAGTATATTAATTTCCATTAAATTTGTTTAGGCAGCAGTACTTCTATTAAATTCTTCTCTAAGAGGAACCAGAAGGAACCTAACCTTTTACATAATCTCCACCAATGTGTATGTGTTTGTGTGGGCCTTTTGTGCCTTAATCAAAACTGTTCAGTACAAACTGTACACAGTAAAGTTTATTATTTGGAGTATCTATTGCCTAAACTGGCATAGTCTCAAAACCTATTGAGTGTGGCCATTACAAAAAAATAAAAATAAACTAATCAATGCCTGACCTTTGGTGGCGCTGTCTGTTTGAAACCCCGGGCTTGCCCAGTCAATGAACATAGAAGGAACTACTATGAGTTGATGTTTCCTGCTCCTTTTCCCTCCCCTCTCTCCTCTCTCTAAAAAAATCAATAAATAAAATCTTTTAAAAAGTAAGCTAATCAATATATAAATGTTTAAAATAGCCAACTCTTTGGGGATATCCACATGTTCAGAACTGTGATAAAAAAAACTCTACTCATTGACTGTAAACTTCCCTTTCCATCAAAATGCATAATATGAAGACATAAGGAGCAGGCTAATGTATGCTCAGCTTGATGCACCACTGTGTGTGCATGCAATCTGATAACCACGTTTGACTTCAGACCTCTTCTAAGAACAAGACAACTCAGGTGCTGACTGTTTGAACCCTGCCTGTCTGCTGCTGTTCTTTTTCAGACAATAGTGGTCATACTTCACTGGTGGAAGTTGCACTTCAGTAAACCCATGTTCTTGCAGCCTCTCTTGCTTTCTGTTGTTAGCTTCAGCTGTGTGCTAGCCCCTGGAATTCATTCACTATTACGACTGGACATGTGGAGCTTCAAGAAACATTGTAAAGCTTTTATGGCCATTTCCAAGCAATTTGGATATCCTCAGCTGCAAATAAAGTCGAAGTGCAACATTATTTTCTGTTGTTTCCTACAGTGAAAGCTTGCAGCAAGCTGAATTCATGTACTCTCGAGGAAATCACCTCTTCATAGTGTTTCTCTCTCCTTTTTATCTTCCTAAAAGATGCAAGAGCCTCCTAGTTTAGGCAGATCTGGGTCACATTTAAGGCTGATCCTTTCCTGATTATTCACAAATAAATCATTCTCAAAATAAAGGCAAAAGTCACACAATCCTGCTATAGCATTACATTTGTAATCACACAAGTCATGAAATCCAGGATTAAAGTTCCCACGGTAACCCTGCTCTTTCCCTACTGTGTATTCTGTAACACTTGTCTTTATATTTAAAATGCTTTTCTTCCACTGTATTCCATTTCTCAGTATCAGCCTCTTGCAAACACTGCCTTATTGGATATTCATTCATCTTAACATATGAACAATGATTGACTATTTTTATTTTATTTTTTTGTATTTTTCCAAAGTGAGAAGTGGGGAAGCAATCAGACAGATTCCCGTATGCGCCTAACCGGGATCCACCCGGCATACCCACCAGGGGGCAATGCTCTGCCCATCTGGGGCGTTGCTCCATTGTGGCTGGAGCCATTCTAGTGCCTGAGGTGGAGGCCATGGAGCCGTCCTCAGCACCCGGGCCAATTTTGCACCAGTGTAGTCTTGGCTGCAGGAAGGGAAGAAAGAGATAGAGAAGAAGGTGAGGGGGAAGTGTGGAGAAGCAGATGGGTGCTTCTCCGGTGTGCCCTGGCCAGGAATCTAACCCGGGACTTCCACACACTGGGCCAACGCTCTACTGCTCAGCCAACCAGCCGGAGCTGATTGACTAATTTTTGAAATCAAACTATAATTAGATAAGTCAAAATAGCTAATAGGCATTCTAGCTAGAACAGAAAATAAGATTCATGTTATAAGCAGTTCTATAAATCTAATTTGTATTTCCTAATTTAGCAACTAGTTGTCATCTACTCTTTTAAAAAGCATCTCCTGATGGGGGAGGGGGAGCAAACTCTTAACCCAATGAAAGTAGGTTATCTTTGATGCTGCAAGTATTTTGCGACATTGAAAAATAGCTATTGTTTAGAATTTTTCCAGAACAGACTGTGTGTGTGGCATTTTGCTATTTTAATTTTGGTTGTAAAAAAACCACACTTTGTCTGATCATCTTAACTAAATTGTCACGTATAAGTTATGATCTGTATTCAGATTGGAGTATGATTACATATATCAAAAGATGATCACTTTCATTCGATCTGTGGTGGCTTAGTGGATAGAGCATTTACCAGGAATGTTGAGGTCGCCAGTTCAAAACCCTAGGTTTGCCTGGTCAAGGCACATATGGGAGTTGATACTTCTTGCTCCTCCCCCTCTTCTCAATCTCTTCTGTTTCTCTCTCTCCCCTCTCTAAAATGAATAAATAAAATCTTTTTAAAAATGATTGCTTTCTCTTTATTACAGCATTTATGGTTGTTAGGTATTCAATAGCAAACCAGCTGACCTTCAGTTTGCTGGGTCATTGCCTGAAATAAAGTTTAAGTTTTGCTAACCTCTTAAGCCTTATTCAACTTCCCTGGACTTAATCTATTCTCTACTCTGATTAGTTTATGCAATCTATTTTCTCCCCGAAATTGAACCAAAATCCCTGAATTTCTGGCCTTAGTCTTTTATAGTGACTTTTGCTTTGTTACTTATAGTTTCTATGCAAGATGTCTTGGATGACTTCCTCAGCCCCTTACAGGTTAGCAATTGCCACATTTGGAGTCCTCTTCCATTGTTGGGATGAATCTGGACCTTTCTCCATGGTCACCACTCTTTCCTGCACTCATCATCTCATACTTAATTACCAGAAGATATCCATAATCAAGAGTTTTTCCTGCCTAAAGACACCCTGGATATGATTACTTGATGGAAATACAGGATGTCTAGTTAAATTTCAAATTCATACAAATCACATATAATTCTTGTAAAAGCATGTCTAAAATATTGCATGGCATGTGTTTGTATTGAAACTTGTTCATTATATGCAATTCAAGTTTACACTGGAGTCAGGTAGTCATATTTGCTAAATCTGGTAAATCAATGAGCCAGGAATTATTTCCTATTGTAGCACAAATGGGAAGGATCTTGCCTTTCCACAGAAATCCAGAGGGTAGTAATGAATTAAGGGTGAGGAGAGGAGGCAAGAGCCTCTGAAGTGATATGAAAACTATCCAATTTCTTATGACCTTTGCATCTGTTGAGGAAATGCTGATAGCATCATAAAGTGAGACTGCCCATAAAGGTAGAGGAAGTATGTAATTATCTACCTTTTTGCAATTTGTGGAGCTTTTAGAAATCTTACCTACTCAGTATTTTCCCAGTCTTTTCTCCACATACTGTCTTTGAAAATGCAAATATTTCTGAGAGATTTAAGCTTTTTATATGCCTGAAAGAATGTATTTTGGAGAGGAATAACAATATAAACTATATATCAGTGGTTTTCAACCTTTGTACACTTGAGGAACAGTGAAAATAGGGGAACTATTTTGGGGACTGCTAAGGCAGAAATCACCCTGAGCATAACCAAATTACACTAAGATCACTGGGTCTATGATCTTCATACAGCATCAGTGTGGTTAACCCTTTTGTGGACCCACACAAAATTTCTGATGGACTGGTCCATAGACTGGTAGTTAAAAAACACACATTTACAGGGTGCAAAGTCTGAAATCAGATGACTTAAAAGATTATTGCAGCAGTGCAGGGGAGAGACAGCAAATACCAACACTAGGGAAGCCACAGGGAGGATGTTCCAGGCAGAGTCAGCATACACTTGGAATGCAACAGATGTGAAGGGTGAGAAAGAAGAAGATACCAACTTATGTCATTAACCAAAACAGAATATGGGAGGAAGTTGGGAAAAGATGTAATGATTCCATTTGGAATATGCTGAGCTTGAGACAGTTGTGGGAAATACAGTTAGAGGCATCCCACAGACAAAAAACTTGAGTCTAGACCTGAAGAATAAAATCACAACTCAGGAAAGAATAGACATGTAGCACCAAAGGGTTTACCTCGGTGATGCTCAAATTTCAGATTAAAGGATGGGGAGCCTAAGAAAGAGACTGAGGAGAGATTTCTACTGAAAATCAAAACCCAGAAATCCTGACCCCATTGTGACAAAGGACTGTTCTACTGATGGGTCTCTGTGTATCACACTACAGGTAGAGTGAGGGGAAATCTGGAATATGAAGCATCTATTGTGCTCCTAATATAATACAGGCACTGCGTGTCTTTTCTCTCCAGGGATGTATGGGTGAGGTCAGGACTCAGGGCTGAGCACCACGTGGCTTTCATGCCCTGAGGTTGAGCTCGGCCCCTGCAGCCCTCCCACCCAGCAAACTGAGGAGTGCACTGTGTCTGCCTCAGTCACAATGTATATAGAAGGGAGTGTCACCAGGGAACAAAGGGAAAATCAACAGATAATATGGAACCACATCTCTGCCAATGAAACCCTAAATTGCCATCTTCTCAGAGTTCATACCCTCTTAAGAAAGGACTGCATCTGACAGTTAAAAACAAGGGACTGTCTTGTCTTCTACGACCTCCCAGTAGAATTTCTGTTTGCCACCTTTGTCTGCATGCTCCGTGTTAAAGACATGGAAGCTTTTCTTGTGAAGGGCAAGACAGAAAATATTTTTAGCCTGTGGGTCATATAGACTCTGTCTCAGCGACTCAGCACTGCTATTTCAGTGTAGAACAGCCACAGACAATACATACATAGTGGGCAGCTCTGTGTGCCAATACAGCTTCTTTACAAAGGCAGAGGGCAGGCTGGGTCTGGCCTTGGGTCAAGATGGCTGATCCCTGACCTTTACTACAGGGAGGCCATGACCAGAGGGTGCCCATCTGAAAAGCACAGATCATAAAGCTGGATTGTGAGACCACAGCAGACAGGTCAAGTTGTGGAATGACCTTGATGGGAAAATAGAAGATCTTAGACCAGAAAGACTGGGAGCACATGCTCCTCTTCCGGAGGCACAAGACAGGCAGCCTCAGCAGAGGGGAGCCCTTTCTGACAACCTGAACCCTATTCTCCCCTACTTTCCAAACAGAGAGAAGCTGGGGCCCTGCAGGGTCCACTCCCCCACACGTGACCAGGACCCAACGGTGAGCCACTTTTGTGACATCATATGACAGTGACATAAGCCACTGGTTGCCCCCCGACAGAGATTCTAGAATTTTGAGGACAGTATATATAGGGCACCTGTGGTGACTGAAGGCATTTCTGAGCCTAGCCACCGCTACTCAGAGTACCCGTGAGATGGACGAAGACAGGCTGCACCCATCGGGGCATGGAGAGCCAACAAGAGAGCTCCCATCTCTGAAATACCTGGATCCACATATATACCCATGGATGACATTTGGGGGACACGGGAACCAAGACAATGGCAGCAGTGGAGGTCTGTGCCCCAGAGAAAACCCAGAACCCCAGGTCCCAAAGGAAAGCACCGCTAATGTAGCAGAAGACAGTGCTGATCAAAGAATCTTCTTCCCGAAAAAGCTTTGGAAGATAGTGGAGGACGACACGCTGACTTCTGCGTGCTGGAGTACCAATGGAGAAAATGTAATCATCGACAGAGAGCTTTTCAAGATGCAGGTTCTTTACCGGAACGGCCCAGACAAAATCTTTGAGTCAGAAAGCGTGGAAACCTTTTTCCGCCAGTTGAACCTCTATGGATTTAAGAAAATAGGCCAATGTGACTTTTCACTTCACTCACCAGGGAAAGACAAGATTCTGGTAAAGTAGAAAGTCCTCATTTTCCCACCTTCTCTGTCACCTGACTGTCTTTTTAGTGGAACAAGAGATTGATATAGTGAAAGGGTGTCATTTCAGGGGGAACTCTATTTCACATGGGGCAGTATTTATGGAAAGATGGGGAGTATAGATTTCATATGAAACTAGAACCCTTTAGAATACCTTTGGTAATGGCTACAGACCCTGAGAGATCAGGTAATGTCAAATACATGCATTCTCTCAGAATCACTGAACTGATTTATTTTGTTTCAGATTTACCACCATTCAAATTTTCAAAGAGATAAACCTTGGCTCATTGAGAACGTTAGAAGGAAAAGCATCCGCAGGAGTCCTGGTTCACCAGGGACCAGCGCAACGCCTGCAAAGAGAAGAAAGCCAGCAGACGGACGAATTCACCAAGGAGAAGCCACCAATGAAGACAACCAAGAGGCCCAGGAGAGTGCCTCTGATGCTCAGGGACCCAGTGCCACAGGATCATTCCACCTGACGGGTCTGGAGTCCCCCAGCCATGCCTCGGGAGTCCATGGCCCAACTGACCCGGGTGGCCCAAGGGGGGAGGGCACATCCAGGAATGCAGTGCTTATTCCTATCTGCACTGCTCTGACCCACAGCACAGGGGAGGGGCCCAGCAGCGCCCCTGATCCTAGTTCCCTGGCAGTTTACTACTACATCTGTCAACCCATCGGCATTGCTTCTATTTCCATCGTAATCCCACCCGAGGGCCCTGTTGAGCTCCCTCAGGACACTGACGAGGAACCTGATCAGAACACTGATGAGAACTCTGACAGAGACATTGACGAGAAATCTGACGAGCACCCTGAGGACACTGACAAACACCCTGACAAAGACACTTACGAGAACCTTGACAAAGACACTGACGAGAAATCTGATGAGAACCTTGACAAGCACCCTGATGAACACCCTAATGAGTACCCTGACAAAGACACTGATGAGAATCTTGACGAGGACTTTGACGAGCACCCTAACAAAGACACAGACGAGAACCCTGACAAAGACATTTACGAGGACCCTGACAAGGATGTTGACGAAGACCCTGATGAGAACCCTGAGGAGGAGAGTGACGAGGATGTTGACGAGGACCCTGACAAGGATGTTGACGAAGACCCTGATGAGAACCCTGAGGAGGAGAGTGACGAGGATGTTGACGAGGAAGCAGAAGAGGAGAGTGACGAGGACCGTGATGACGACAGTGACTACGACCCTGACAATGACAGTGACTACGACTCTGACGAGGATGAGGAGGAGGGCTCCTCACGTTACTAGTGTGCACTCTGAGAACTTCAAGCAAAATACAGATCCTTAAGTTCATAAATAACAAAAACAATGACCACCTGGTAACAAAAATCAATTTTTGGCTTTAATAAGGAAAAGCAAAATTCTGTGATAAGAAATAAACAAGGAGAAAAATAAGAGAGAGAGAATGGCTGTTTTTTCCCCCAAAATATTTCCTCTACCAGCTAGTCATGCTGCAAGAAGTTCCTGGCAGTAGCATTGCTCTGCTGGAGTAAGACATCGTTCTGAATTTAAAGGGCGTGTACATAGCACTGAATGAGTGACATATTAGTACTGATTTCTTTTATCAGATCAACTAGATCAGTGGTTTTCAGCCACTGGTTTTATATAATCTTCATACAACTTCAGGGTGGTTAACTCTTTCACAGACTGGCACAAAATTTCTGGTGGACTAGCAGTTAAAAACCACTGTTACTTTTTGTTTATTTTTATTTTTATTTTATTTTTTTGTATTTTTCTGAAGCTGGAAACGGGGATAGACAGATAGACTCCCGCATGCGCCCGACCGAGATCCAATCGGCACGCCCACCGGGGGCAATGCTCTGCCCCTCCGGGGCATCGCTCTGTCGCGACCAGAGCCACTCTAGCGCCTGGGGCAGAGGCCAAGGAGCCATCTCCAGCGCCCGGGCCATTCTTGCTCCAATGGAGCCTCGCTGCGGGAGGGGAAGAGAGAGACAGAGAGGAAGGAGAGGGGGAGGGGTGGAGAAGCAGATGGGCGCCTCTCCTGTGTGCCCTGGTCGGGAATCGAACCCCGGACTTCTGCACGCCAGGCCGATGCTCTACCACTGAGCCAACCGGCCAGGGCTTTTTGTTTATTTTTATTTTAATTTTTATATACAGAGAGAGACAGTGACAGACAGACAGACAGGAAGAGAGATGAAAAGCATCAACTCATAGTTGCATCACTTTAGTTGTTCACTGATTGCTCTCTCATACATGCCTTGACTGGGAGCCTCCACCAAGCCAGTGACCCCTTGCTCATGCTAGTGACCTTGGGCTCAAGCCAGCGACCATGGGGTCATGTCTATGATCCCACACTCAAGCCAGCAACCCCACGCTCAAGGTGGTGAGCCTGCGCTCAAGCCAGTGACCTTGGGATTTTGAACCTGGGTCCTCAGCATCCCAGGTCAATGCTCTATTCACTGTGCCACCACCAGTCAGGCATAGAGGACAACTTTTATCGTTTGCTTTCCTGTTAGGACAAAAGTGTAAAGAAGCAGAAAAGCATGGGGCACTGGGTTTTGGGGCCAGAGCAGCTATGAAAGGTGGGAAAGGGAATATTGAGAGCTAAGCCAGGCATGAACTTAACCTGCTTAGAAATAGGCCTAAACTCTGGTCCTGTCATAAAGGCAAGTCAAAAGCACATAGCCTTTTCTTATGAAAGGAAGTACCATATAGCAATAAAAAGTGCCAACTCTGGAACCACCCTACTTGGGATTTAATCTCAAATATGCTTCTTTTGTAAAATGAGGACATCAGTGCCTATGTCAAAGAGTTTTCTGAGTGTTACAAGACATGAGAAATGTAAAGCAGTTATAAGCATTCCTGGAACACAGAACGTGTTGTATATGTTGGTAGCTGTGTTGCTATTGTCATAAGCAAGCAAATTTGAAAACCCACTGGATTTATCCTAGGTACCTCTTTTTTCTAATTATTGATTTCATGAGGGTACACATCCATCTAATTTATGTAACAGTCTACAAGGCCTTGTAATTGCTTTGCTGTGGAAAAGGAATAGTTTCAGGGGAATGATTTCCTTCTGGCATCGTCTTCAGAGTATTTTATGCACCTGACCCAATGCCCCCCAGACCACAGCAGAGACACACTTGTGAAGTGAACACATGGGCTGGACACAGCCTCCCAAACTGGTCTCTTTCTTATAGATTAAATGACAATATGGGCCCTGGCCGGTAGCTCAGTGGATAGAGTGTCAGCCCAGTGTATGGATGTCCCGGGTTCAATCCCCATTAGGGCACAAAGGAGAAGCAGTCATCTGCTTCTTTTCCCCTTCTTCTCCCCCTTTTCTCTCTTCCCTACCCACAGCCAGTGACTTGGTTGGTTCAAGCATGGCCCCAGGCACTGAAGATAGCTCCTTTAGAGCGTATAAGCCTCGGATGCTAAACATAGCTTGGTACCCAAGCATTCCACCTTAGATGGGGTTGCCAGGTGGATACAGGTTGGGGGAAATGTGTGAATCTTCCACACTATCTCCCCTCCTCTCACCTGGAAAAAAAAAGACAGTATGTTGGTATGATTGTTACAATGCAGTAATGAAAATCTTGTAAAGGAACACATTTGAAAGCATAGCCTTAGGTATAAAGGAAATAATGACAACTCAGTTCCTTATCTATGTACTTGTTTCTTCAGCAAACAAAGGCATACATTCTGGTTCCCTCTGCTATCAGAACTCTCCCCCCTCCAATCTATCAGGCCCTGTACACTGCACAGAATATCTTCCCCTGGTCCTCATGTTCCCCTCTCCTGTTTTCACTGGTAGACTTGCATGAGCATTTGCCTCCAGGACACGCATTCAAAGTCACTGCTCAAACATGGATATATATGAAAATTAAACTCAAAGACATAAGAGGAAAGACAAATATATCATTATACTTTTTTTTTATTAGAGCCTTACTCAGTAAATGGATCACAGTTTAGGAGGTTCATGGCTATATGAGATGATGCTTAATGCTCTACAAGGAGAGAGAGAGAGAGAGAGAGAGAGAGAGAGAGAGAGAGATTAACAGGGTATATCATGTTTTAAAATTTTAAAACACTTTATTTATAACCATATCACTATTTTTGGGGGGGTCACCTTGATGCTTTGATCTTTGGGACTGAAGTTCTGAATCTGAAGCATAGTTCCACTAAGCACCACTGATATTTTTTTCTTAGAAAAGAAAGATGATGTCAGGAAACAGTCATATTTTTGAGAAATAATAAAGAACTCGGATGAACATTGCTAGGTGATCGAAAGTGTGGCTGTACTCTACAGAAGGTACACCAGGCAGTATGCTCTTCAAAATCACCGTGCTCCTGTTCCATTGTCACTCATATGGCAACAGTTCATGAAGAGCTCCCAGAAAAAGATAAATTTAATATCCTAACCTGCCACTCTCTCAGGACTAGGGCCCTGGAAATGACAGCTGTAATATTTCAGGAAAAATACTCATCAGATTTTACTTCCTAATTCCCTCATGCTTCTATATTGGATATCATGTTTGGGATAGAACTACCTGTGGTTAAATCAAGAGTTGAGAAGCAGGACTCAAATTTACTCCCTGCTCATTGCATATATTCTTGTGCATCTCTGGTCTGTTTATGTAGCATCACCCTGTTTCATCAGTCTACCTGTCCATAAAGAAGCCATAACAGTGCCTGTCTCTCAGTTCGTATTTGGATGTTGATGCTGGTGCAAAAAATACACACACACACACACACACACACACACACACACACACGATTTCCATCCTCACCAGTCCCAAACCCTACAATGACACTTTCTGGTATGCTGTCAGATCTCCAATTCAGTCATGATAATATGTCTCCCAAGTTGGCACTAGAAAGAGATGAAAATTGAAAAGGACTCAACAACACACACCCTGCTCACATGACACATAATTTCATCCTATTTTATAACCTATCTACCTTTTATCTCAGCCTTATTATCTTTCCTTTCCCCAAAGATTAGGTTTTCTGTATTCCATCTCCATGCTGCACTAGTCATTCCCTGAAACCTACCAAAATACACAGTAGTTGTAAATTTCTCCTGTAATTCCACACTGTCTGTTACCTACAATGTAGGACCTCTCTCGGTCTCTACATTTTCACCCGTTATATATTGTTTCTGCCTGCTACTCCTTCTTAAACACTGATTGCTACCATAAAATAGGATCTCAAAACCACATAAAAAATCTAATATTTTTTACCTTACAGGTTCTATAAAAGTCCCTTATCACATAAACCTTGCCTCAGTAAAAAACCCAATTTACATACATTGGCCATTGACAGTCAATTATGTATTTGTTAAAAGTCTCCTTTCTGGGCCCTGGCTAGTTGGGCCAGTGGTAGAGTGTTGGCCTGGCATGTGGATGCCCTGGGTTAGATTCCAGTCAGTGGACACAGGAGAAGCGACCATCTGCTTCTCTACCCATCCTCCTCCTCCTTCTCTCTCTCTTTTCTCCTCCTGCATCCATGGCTCAACGGGGTCAAGCACACCAGCCCTGGGTGCTGAGGAGGGCTCCATGGATCCTCTTCCTCAGGTGCTAAAAATAGGTTGGTTGCGAGCATGGCCCCAAATTGGCAGAGCATCGGCCCCAGACAGGGGTTTCTGGGTGGATCCTGGTCAGGGCACATGTGGGAGTCTGTCTTACTATCTTCCCCCAACTCTCATTTGGAAAAGAAGAAAAGAAAACCTCCTTTCTAAACACTGTGTTGCCTTTAGACGTAAACATAAAGCTTGCATGACAACAGTAGTAGTCCCAATTGGCCAAGCTAACAGATGATTATAAATTTCATATGCAATGTAATGAAATTATATTTACATAGTCATATGTATATCATGTGTATTTCAAGGTATTAAATAATTTTTGAAAAATATGTATGTTCAACTCCAGAATTATTGCCTAAAAAATAAGAAAAGTGAGTTTTTTAAGGGAATCTGGGATCTTCCTACTTATCCAGACCTTTAACCAGTCTTCTTGTTTCTATTTAAAAACCTAAACCAGTAAATCTACCTCTAGAGTTACCTGTTGCCTTTAGTTTATGATCCTTTCTTTTGTATTATGTAAATTCCCTTTTCCCTTCCATATATTTGTTTTATCTCTTTCTACTCTGTTACATGAATTACTGCTCATCCATTTGCCTTTTTTTAAAATTTGAGAAGAGGGTAGATAGAGAGACAGACTTCCACATGTGACCCAACTGGGATCCACCTGGCTACCCCTGTCTGGAGCCAATGCTCTGCCAATCTGGGGCCATGCTTGCAACTGAGCCATGCTCACAAGTAACTTAGGTAGAGGTTCCATGGAGCCATCCTCAGTACCCAGGGCTGATACACTCAAACCAATCAAGCCATGGCTACAGGAGGAAAAGAGAGAGAGAGAAGAGGGAAGGGGCAGGGTGGAGAAGCAGGTATTGTTTCTCCTATGTGGCCTGATTAGGAATCAAACCCAGGACATCCACATGCTGGGTCAATGCTCTACCACTGAGCCAACTGACCAGGGCTCTTTTTGCTTTCTATCTTCCCAAATGTGTAGTTATGCCTAGTCTTCTGGGTTTCCTCTCACATTCTCTTTGTTCTTGTGTTTTTATACCTTCTCAGATGCTTTTCCTATCCATGTTTCACAGGCTTCAAGAAGTAGCTCACATAAACATATGTGTTTATCTAGAAGTCCCATTAACATACTTTAGTTAAGGGTGTACCATGACCAGATACACATTCTATTTAAAGTGACACAAGCAATAGTGTAGACAGAAGAGTGTTGAGGAAGCCAAGGCTGGAAACAACCCGAAGAGCTGGAAGAGATGAGTAGAGACTGAAGTCTGTGAGGAGGTGGAGGAGGTACCATACAAAAAAAAGTGCTTCCTTAGTAGAATTATTAGGATGTGGTTTCAACTTGAATGTAAAAGTCCTTATTTCCACCATAGGTGAAACTAGCAAAGGGAGGACAAGCTCAGAATGAGAAACACAAGATGTCCATGTTGACTTGTTGATGGGAGGGACCAGTGGGCTATGCATGGAGAAACTGACTGTACAGAACTGAAATTCTGTGGAGAGGTCTAGGCTGGAAATATAGATTTGAGAGCCACCCAAATAAATATGCTATAACTTGTCAGAAATACACATTAATATTAAAATATGTTATTGAGTAGAGATGATATCTTTGTTCTATTTCAGTGACTTTAGATCTTTCTGAAATGTGAATATATGTATATGAAACATGCACAATGCCATCATTTTAGAAAAGCATTCTCAGATGCACATAAAATCATATGCATACCATGCACGATTTTGTATATGAATAACATTCACCTAATAATACTGTCATATTTTTTAATCAAGTGGGATCGAATGGAATCTAGCTCTCACCACATTAATCAGCAGAGGTGATTCTGGACTTCTAGCAAGTCAAACAGGTTTCTACCACCTTCCTCACTTCATGATATATGTCTCTCTCAAAGATATGTGGTCAGTCAAATAAAAAATCAGACTGAAGTTTGGTCAAGACTATAAGTTAATTTTTATGGCAGCAAAATAATTGCATATCCCTACTGATATTTGCTCTAATATTGTTTAGAAAAATTATGATAAAGATGCATAGTTTATGCTATATAAATTCTGATTTCTCTCATGCTTATGAAAATATTTTTTCCTTGAGGCAGAAAGAATAAACAAGTTCCATAGTTTTCAGGGGGTGGATTCTTCAGTTTAATTTTTATTGTTGTACAGCATTTTCATTTATTCAAAGGGAATTTTATTTTATTATAAATATCATGTCTTTGAGAGTGGACAACTATAAATTATATCATGAAGACATTGTATAGAACTTCCATTAATCTCCGATGTACAAATTTTTATCTCTGAACAGAAATCACCTACTGGCAAAATTCATAAAATTCTTTCATCTCCTATTGTCTTTAGTTTTCCAAATATTCTTTTCTCAGAAGATCTTTTAATATATAGTGACTTAGCTAAATTCTACTTAAATCCTGACAAAAATTCTGATGACTCTAGTAGTTGAGTTTTCACATAGGTACTTTTGTATGGAGGAGCTAACTGTCAAGAGCCACCCAGTTTAGGCTACACAACAAATAGCTTCCCTACTCACTGTCTCCCACTGAGATCCTAGTCAGTGCAAAGAACTAGTGCTAATTCATTATCTTCTCAGGCTCCACACTTGAGGCTCGTATCAAAGTCTTAGACCAGTGGTTCTCAAACTTGTTGAGGTTGGGGCTCATTTAAAATCTTACAAATAATTGTAGGAGCACTATATACAAATTTCTGAGACACATGTTATAATAATTAAGTCAAATAGTAAAAGAAAAAATATAAAGTCCAAGCGTGTTTTATGGTAATTAAATGAAATAAATATGACAAAATTAATTTTGTTCTGACATTAAAAAACATTTTTATGTTACATTTTTTGAGTTATACTTTTTAGAATTCATAAAAAAGAGGTTAAAAAATAAAAAAACAACAAAACTGTTATTTTTTATATATATATATAGAGAGAGATACATTCTTAGTAAGATTTAGTAAATTCAGCAGGTCCCAGCGTGAATGTGTTAAGTTTTTTCATTTTTGTGTTTATGAGAAACATGAGCCTGATTTGTCCTAGCGATTTCTTCAATGTTTGGGCATCTATTTCAAAGGCAAACTCTTATTTCCTCGTCAATACATTGAAGAATTCCTCTCTTTTTACTCTTAATTGTGTTGAGGGTAGAAAATCCTAATTCACATAAATAGGATGTTGAAAATTGTAGTAAAGTGTTCAAAGCTTTTTTAGATATTGCCACACATTCTTCTTTTATAGAAAAATCCAAAAGGCTTCAAGAGACAATTCCTTATGTTTAGTCATCAATCCCTGATCACTGGATATAGCTGCTAGTTCTTCTTCTGTTAATGATAAACCAAAATCACTTGAAGCTTCTATGAATGAGTTTATAATCCAATTATACTGTTCAGTATTAAGTAATTAAAAATGCTATAAATTAAATTCTGCCCATCAGCCTTCAAGTCCTATTTTATTTACATTTAACTTTTGCTCACTTCCAGAATTGGATTCTTCAATATCATGCTTCTTTTTGAGAAATCTATCTATTTTATTTGGGTGTATTATTCTAAAAATAACATAATGATGTGTTAATAATAAATATAATAATGATGTGTTAACAAAAAGACCGGTATTTCCGTGCTGAAATGGTATATTAGAGTAACTATATTTATTTTTATATCTGAGCACATGCCGCAAACCAGCACACCTAGTAATTCCAGGTCCCGAGTGGGAACGGTGAAGAATTAAGAAAATACACGGAGGATGACGTCAGAGTAATGGCGGGGTAGGAAGTGATACCGATAAATCTCCCCCAAAACTCAACAAGATCTTCAACCAGAAACAGAAAAACCTATACTTGGAGCCTCCAGATGCTTTGCAATACACCCAAAGGTATGGTCAAGTGAAAAATTGGCTAAATATATAACCAAACCCCGAAGGAAATAGGGAGTAAGAAATGCTCCGCCTTCCTCACTAACCTAAACAGGGCGCCTTTCTCTGGTGACTGTGAATATAGAAACTGAGGCGGGCAAAGGGGGTGAATAGATCCAGGCCGCGGCACAAACGGCCGAACCAGGCTGTGGCACGGAGATCCAAGCCGAGGAAAAACTGATCCTGTGGCAACCCGGGCAATACAAGCTAACACTCGCGCCAAACCCAAACAAAGAAAGACAAGTGGGGCAGCCATTTTACCCTGGTCGGTGCGCAGTTAGTGGGCGAGAGATTTTGTCCTAGGCCCTGAGAGTGGGTGCCCGTGTTACCCCATGGAGAGGCAGGTTCAGAGACCTTTCTGTGGGCCGAGGGCAGAATCTCTGGGCAGCCCCAGCACCCTGGGAAAGCCACGCACGGGAGGGAATGAGAACTAATTCCAACGGTGGAGATTTTCCATGCTGGAGGGGCTTTCACTCAGAGGGAAACGCGGCCGGCCTCATATCCTGGTTTGCGCGCGCAGATAGTGAATGAGAGATTCCTCCGAGTGCCTCGGCAGTGCACGCCCGTGTTATCACACAGAGGGGCAGAGTCAGGGGCCTTTGTGTGGGCCAAAGCAGAATCTCGGGCCGCCCCAGCGCCTTGCAAAAGCCGCGCACGGGGACGGAGCGAGACTCAATTCCAACGCTGCAACTTTTCCCTGCAGTTGTGGGTTTCACTCAGAGCATGAGACTGCTGGCCGGATATCCTGGTCTGTGCGCGCAGCCAGTGAGTGAGAGTTTCCTCCAAGCGCCCCGGAAGTGGGCGCCCGCCTGTGTTACCGGACAGAGTGGCAGACAGAGCCAGAGGTCTTTGAGTGGGCAGAAAGCCCGCCTGATTATGCTAGCAGCTCTGACTGACTGAGCCTTACCCAGAGCCCTGTGCTGAGTGGAAATAGAGTGGGGAGTTGCCAGCTCTTTGAGCCTCTTACTATCCAGGCAGAGGCAGCAGCAACCCCATAGCTGGATTATCAGGCTACTAATTGAGGAAGGAAAGACTAGGAGAAAGGCTCCAGGAACACGGACTCTCTCACTGTCAGAGCCTATAAATGCTAATGAGCCTCGACTGCCAACGAGACTAAAGCACAATACATGACATTGCCATAGAGACTTATCAACTGCAAACCTCTACCTGAACGTGTCAAAGGGGGAGAACCCGGGGTACAGAGTCACCGAACAGGAAGAGGGAGAGAAAAGAAAAAGCAAGAAGATAACCTCTCAAAATCAAGAATAATCTGCAGACTTTATAACCTATCCCATTTTATTATATTTGTTCATTTGTCTCTCTTATCTTCATTCTTGATACTTTTTTTCCTCCTCCAATTTGGCCGATTAACTCTCTGCCAGTCTTACTCTCTCCTCTCCTTGAACTACACTACCCATAAGTGTTACATCTCCCATTATCTTTTCTCTTCTCTTCTTTTCTCTCTATGAGGGTTGCACTCCAAAACCCTTAACTCTCTCTCTCCTTTCTTTTTTCTTCTTTTAGTGGTTCCATCTTTTTTTCTCTCTCTCTTTTTCTTTTCTCCCTCTATATTAGTTTCTTCCTTTCTCCTTTACATCTCCTCTCATTCAAACCTAAATAACAAACAAATTATCTTATCTGGGACTCAAACTTATGTTTGTGGCATTTTGGGGGGTTTTTACTTCACCTTTTTTTTTTTTTTTTTCATTTTTCTGAAGCTGGAAACAGGGAGAGACAGTCAGACAGACTCCCGCATGCGCCCGACCGGGATCCACCCGGCACGCCCACCAGGGGGTGACGCTCTGCCCACCAGGGGGCGATGCTCTGCCCATCCTGGGCGTCGCCATGTTGCGACCAGAGCCACTCTAGCGCTTGGGGCAGAGGCCACAGAGCCATCCCCAGCGCCCAGGCCATCTTTGCTCCAATGGAGCCTCGGCTGCGGGAGGGGAAGAGAGAGACAGAGAGGAAAGCGCGGCGGAGGGGTGGAGAAGCAAATGGGCGCTTCTCCTATGTGCCCTGGCCGGGAATCGAACCCGGGTCCTCCGCACGCTAGGCCGACGCTCTACCGTACTTCACCTTTTTAACTCACTAGCAGTGCTCCCATCCCTGGCTCTCCATATTATCTAGTTCTTGTTCCACTAAATACAATAGTAATTTTTTAATTTGTCCCCCCATTTTTCCGTTTTCCTCTGATTCCTCTCATCATACCTCTTAGACAACCAACACCTAAAAGCAAATCATTTTATTCTTGACCCAAATTTTTTCCTTATTTGCTTTTTGTGGGTCCATATGCTCTTTTTTTTTCTTTTTTTTCTTTTTTTTTTTTTGCCCCTTTATTACTTTTCCCCAATTCAGGCCCACCATCACAGGCATTGTTTGTTACAATTCACAGTTCACCACAAGATTTTCTCAAGAAAGAGGGGAGAGGAGAGGAGAGGAAAAAAGGAGGGGGGGAATAATTTCCTTTTTTAAAAATTTTTATTTTATTTTATTTTTCTTTATTTCATTATTAATTTTTTTTAAAAAAAACAACTCTTTTCGATTTTTTATTTTTTTTATTATTTTTTTAACTTTTTATTCTTTATTAAATTTCATTAATACTATCAACAAAACCACCCTCAGATGCCATTAAGGAAGAGAAAATCGAATATCATGGATACAAAAGAAAGAGAGGTAACACAGCAAGGTGAGGAAAAATCTATGGAGAAAAAATTTAATATATTGGAAACCTTGGAGCTAAATGACAGAGAATTCAAGATAGAAATCCTAAAAATCCTCCGAGATATACAAGAAAACACAGAAAGGCAATTTAGGGAGCTCAGAAAACAACTCAATGAACACAAAGAATATATGTCCAAGGAAATTGAAACTATAAAAACAAATCAAACAGAGATGAAAAACTCAATTCACGAGCTGAAAAACGAAGTAACAAGCTTAGCTAATAGAACAGGTCAGATAGAAGAGAGGATTAGTGAAATAGAAGACAAGCAACTTGAGGCACAACAGAGAGAAGAAGAAAGAGACTCAAAAATTAAAAAAAATGAGATAGCCCTACAATAATTATCTGACTCCATCAAAAAGAATAACATAAGAATAATAGGTATATCAGAGGGAGAAGAGAGAGAAAATGGAATGGAGAACATACTCAAACAAATAATAGATGAGAACTTCCCAAGCCTGTGGAAAGAACTAAAGCCTCAAGTTCAAGAAGCAAACAGAATTCCGAGTTTTCTTAACACCAACAAACCTACTCCAAGGTATATCATAATGAAATTGACACAAACCAACAGCAAACAAAAAATTCTCAAGGCAGCCAGGGAAAAGAAGAATACAACATATAAAGGAAGGCCCATTAGATTATCATCAGATTTCTCAGCAGAAACTCTACAAGCTAGAAGAGAGTGGACCCCAATATTTAAAGTCCTGAAAGAGAGGAACTTTCAGCCACGAACACTATACCCATCAAAGCTATCCTTCAAATATGAAGGAGAAATGAAAATATTCACAGATACAGAAAAGATGAGGGAATTTATCATCAGAAAACCCCCACTCCAGGAATTACTAAAGGGGGTTCTCCAATCAGATACAAAGAACAAAAAAAAAAAACAGAGCCACAAGTAAAAGCTCCAAGAAG
This sequence comes from Saccopteryx leptura, assembly GCF_036850995.1. Lineage (NCBI taxonomy): Eukaryota > Metazoa > Chordata > Mammalia > Chiroptera > Emballonuridae > Saccopteryx > Saccopteryx leptura. The sequence goes on along the minus strand of NC_089516.1, from coordinate 87,093,679 downwards.
AACACAATAAAACCAAATTTAAACTGTGACAACAACAAAAAGAAAGAGGGGGAGAAGATGGAGATTAACAGTAGCAAAGGACGATGGAGTGCAGCAAAAGTACTCACAAAATAGTTCGCTACAATGAACAGGGTAGGGACCCTTTTCATTACTCAAAGGTAACCACCATTGAAAAAACCACCACAGAAGCACATGAGATAAAAAAGATAGCAACAGAGGAAAGATGTATGGAATACAACCAAATAAAAACAAAAGATAGAAAAACGAAAGAGAAGGATCAAACAAGACAAAACTAACAGAAAGCAAGATATAAAATGGCAATAGGGAACTCACAAGTATCAATAATTACACTAAATGTAAACGGATTAAACTCACAAATAAAAAGGCACAGAGTAGCAGAATGGATTAAAAAAGAAAATCCAACTGTATGCTGCCTACAGGAAACTCATCTAAGTAACAAGGATAAAAACAAATTCAAAGTGAAAGGCTGGAAAACAATACTCCAAGCAAATAACATCCAAAAAAAAGCAGATGTAGCAATACTCATATGGGATAATGCTTACTACAAGACAGGAAAAGTACTCAGAGACAAAAATGGCCATTTCATAATGGCTAAGGGGACACTGAATCAAGAAGACATAACAATTCTTAATATATATGCACCAAACCAAGGAGAACCAAAATATATAAGATAGCTACTTATTGATCTTAAAACAAAAACTGACAAAAACACAATCATACTTGGAGACCTCAATACACCGCTGACGGCTCTAGATTGGTCATCCAAACAGAGAATCAACAAAGACATAGTGGCCTTAAACAAAACACTAGAGCACCTGGATATGATAGACATCTACAGGACATTTCATCCCAAAGTGACTGAGTATACATTTTTCTCCAGTGTACATGGATCATTCTCAAGAATTGACCATATGTTGGGCCACAAAAACAACATCAGCAAATTCAGATATACAAGAAGTTGTACCAAGCATATTTTCTGATCATAAAGCCTTGAAACTAGAATTCAACTGCAAAAAAGAGGAAAAAAATCCCACAAAAATGTGGAAACTAAACAACATACTTTTAAAAAATAAATGGGTCAAAGAAGAAATAAGTGCAGAGATCAAAAGATATATACAGACTAATGAAAATGACAATACGACATATCAGAATCTATGGGATGCAGCAAAAGCAGTGATAAGAGGGAAGTTCATATCACTTCAGGCATATATGAACAAACAAGAGAGAGCCCAAGTGAACCACTTAACTTCCCACCTTAAGCAACTAGAAAAAGAAGAACAAAGACAACCCAAAACCAGCCGAAGAAAGGAGATAATAAAAATCAGAGCAGAAATAAATGAATTAGAGAACAGAAAAACTATAGAAAAAATTAATAGAACAAGGAGCTGGTTCTTTGAAAAGATCAACAAAATTGACAAACCCCTGGCAAGACTTACCAAGGAAAAAAGAGAAAGAACTCATATAAACAAAATCCAAAATGAAAGACGAGAAATCACCACGGACACCGTAGATATACAAAGAATTATTGTAGAATACTATGAAAAACTTTATGCCACTAAATTCAACAACCTAGAAGAAATGGATAAATTCCTAGAACAATACAACCTTCCTAGACTGAGTCAAGAAGAAGCAGAAAGCCTAAACAGACCTATCAGTAGAGAAGAAATAGAAAAAACCATTAAAAACCTCCCCAAAAATAAAAGTCCAGGCCCTGACGGCTATACAAGTGAATTTTATCAAACATTCAAAGAAGACTTGGTTCCTATTCTACTCAAAGTCTTTCAAAAAATTGAAGAAGAAGCAATACTTCCAAACACATTTTATGAGGCCAACATAACCCTCATACCAAAACCAGGCAAGGATGGCACAAAAAAAGAAAACTACAGACCAATATCTCTAATGAATACAGATGCTAAAATACTAAACAAAATACTAGCAATCGAATACAACAACATATTAAAAAAATAATACATCATGATCAAGTGGGATTCATCCCAGAATCTCAAGGATGGTTCAACATACGTAAAACGGTTAACGTAATACACCATATCAACAAAACAAAGAACAAAAACCACATCATCTTATCAATAGACGCAGAAAAGGCTTTCGATAAAATACAACACAATTTTATGTTTAAGACTCTCAACAAAATGGGTATAGAAGGAAAATATCTCAACATGATAAAGGCCATATATGATAAACCATCAGCTAACATCATATTAAATGGCACTAAACTGAAGGCTTTCCCCCTTAAATCAGGAACAAGACAGGGTTGTCCACTCTCTCCACTCTTATTTAATGTGGTACTAGAGGTTCTAGCCAGAGCAATCAGACAAGACAAAGAAATAAAAGGCATCCATATCGGAAAAGAAGAAGTAAAGGTATCACTTTTTGCAGATGATATGATCCTATTCATCGAAAACCCCAAAGAATCCACAAAAAGACTACTAGAAACAATAAGCCAATACAGTAAGGTCGCAGGATACAAAATTAACATACAGAAGTCAACAGCCTTTCTATATGCCAACAATGAAACAACTGAGAAGGAACTCAAAAGAATAATCCCCTTCACGATTGCAACAAAAAAAATAAAATACTTAGGAATAAACATAACAAAGAATGTAAAGGACTTATATAATGAAAACTATAAACCATTGTTAAGGGAAATCGAAAAAGATATAATGAGATGGAAGAATATACCTTGTTCTTGGCTAGAAAGAATAAATATAATCAAGATGGCTATATTACCCAAAGCAATATACAAATTTAATGCAATTCCCATCAAACTTCCAATGACGTTTTTTAAAGAAATAGAGCAAAAAATCATCAGATTTATATGGAACTATAAAAACCCCCGAATAGCCAAAGCAATCCTAAAGAAAAAGAATGAAGCTGGGGGCATTACAATACCTGACTTCAAACTATATTATAGGGCCACGACAATCAAAACAGCATGGTATTGGCAGAAAAATAGACAATCAGACCAATGGAACAGAATAGAAAGTCCAGAAATAAAACCACATATATATAGTCAAATAATTTTTGATAAAGGGGCCAACAACACACAATGGAGAAAAGAAAGCCTCTTCAATAAATGGTGCTGGGAAAACTGGAAAGCCACATGCAAAATAATGAAACTGGACTACAGTCTCTCCCCCTGTACAAAAATTAACTCAAAATGGATCAAAGATCTAAACATAAGACCTGAAACAATTAAGTACATAGAAGAAGACATAGGTACTCAACTCATGGACCTAGGTTTTAAAGAGCATTTTATGAATTTGACTCCAATGGCAAGAGAAGTGAAGGCAAAAATTAATGAATGGGACTACATCAGACTAAGAAGTTTTTGCTCAGCAAGAGAAACTGATAACAAAATAAACAGAAAGCCAACTAAATGGGAAATGATATTTTCAAACAACAGCTCAGATAAGGGCCTAATATCCAAAATATACAAAGAACTCTTAAAACTTAACAACAAACAAACAAACAATCCAATAAAAAAATGGGAAGAGGATATGAATAGACACTTCTCCCAGGAAGAAATACAAATGGCCAACAGATATATGAAAAGATGCTCATCTTCTTTAGCTATTAGAGAAATGCAAATCAAAACGGCAATGAGATACCACCTCACACCTTTTAGATTAGCTATTATTAGCAAGACAGGTAATAGCAAATGTTGGAGAGGCTGTGGAGAAAAAGGAACCCTCATACACTGTTGGTGGGAATGTAAAGTAGTACAACCATTATGGAAGAAAGTATGGTGGTTCCTCAAAAAACTGAAAATAGAACTACCTTATGACCCAGCAATCCCTCTACTGGGTATATATCCCCAAAACTCAGAAACATTGATACGTAAAGACACATGCAGCCCCATGTTTATTGCAGCATTGTTCACAGTGGCCAGGACATGGAAACAACCAAAAAGCCCATCAATAGATGACTGGATAAAGAAGATGTGGCACATATACACTATGGAATACTACTCAGCCATAAGAAATGATGACATTGGATCATTTACAGCAAAATGGTGGGATCTTGATAACGAAGCTAAATAAGTAAATCAGAAAAAACCAGGAACTGCATTATTCCATACGTAGATGGGACATAATAGTGAAACTAAGAGACATTGATAAGAGTGTGGTGGTTACGGGGGGGAGGGGGGAATGGGAGAGGGAAAGGGGGTGGGGAGGGGCACAAAGAAAACAAGATAGAAGGTGACAGAGGACAATCTGACTTTGGGTGGTGGGTATGCAACATAATTGAACGACAAGATAACCTGGACTTGTTATCTTTGAATATATGTATCCTGATTTATTGATGGTCACCCCATTAAAAAAATAAAATTATTAAAAAAAATAAAAATAAAAAAATAAATTAATCTAAAAAAAAAAAAAGAAAGAAAATACACGGAATTAATAAAATACTCGGTCGGGAGGGCCCTGTAATTGCTGCTGGCAAGAACAAAGTGCGTCCCAAAACCACATCCTGCTTTATTTATAGGGCAAAGTGAGGCCATTATCAAAACTTAACTTTACACCAAACAAAAGATAGAAGAAACTTGCCTCCAGTCTTTCCGGGAAACATAGTGGGTAGTGTAAACAACCCAGCACCACAGCTTAACAGCCTTTTGCAACCTAACTAGGCAAGTGAGGTGGAGGTTGAGCAGACTGTCAGCTTCAGCCAATTCCCCACACCTCTGTCCCCCAAAAATCTAAACTCCAAAAACTCTGTTGGTATTTTGGTTCCCAACAGGCGCATATTTCTCTGGAATACCATGGGCACACCTGGAAATCTTCTAGGGCACATCAGTGCACCGTGGCACACACTTTGAGAAGCACTGTCTTAGACTCTTGTCTTCTTTTTAACCTTTCATAATAACAATGAGGGTGAAACTGTTTCTATAGATTTTAGATCAAAGTTCTCTCTCTCTTTTTATTAAGTGAGAGGTGTGGAGGCAGAGAAGTAGAGAGACAGACTCCCACATGTGCCTTGACCAGGATTCACCAGGCAAGCCCCCTACAGGGTGGTGCTCTGCCCATTTGGGGCTGCTGTTCCATTGCCAGCAACCAAACTATTTCAGCACCTGAAGTAAGGCCATGGAGCCATCTTCATTGACTGTGGCCAAATTGTTCAAAACATTCAAGTCATGGCTGTAGGAGGGGAAGAGAGAGAGAAGGGGAGGGATGGAGAAGCAGATGGGCACTTCTCCTATGTGCCTTGGCCAGGAATCAAACCCAGGACTTCCACAGGTTGGGCCGATGTTCTACCACTGAGCCAACCAGCCAGGGTCAAAAGTTTTCTCTTGATGGTCAGTATTTTCCTGTCTATTTTGATCTCAGAAACATCATTTCCCCAAATTTCAGCATACTGAGACAGAAGAGTAAGGCACTGTTCATACATAAAATCCCCCAAAGTGCTTTGAACAGAATGATATATTTTATCCCTTTGACCTGACCAGGTGGTGGTGCAGTGGATCGAGTGTCAACCTGGGACACTGAGGACCCAGGTTTGAAAACCCAAGGTCACCTGCTTGAGTGTGGGCTCACCAGCCTGAGCAAGGGGTTGTTAGCTTGAGCGTGGGATCGTAGACATGACCCCATGGTTGCTGGCATGAGTCCAAAGGTCACTGGGTTGAGCCCAAAGTCACTAGCTCAGCTGGAGCCCCCTCCTCAGATAAGGCACATATGAGAAAGCAGTTCAGTGAATAACTAAGGTGCTGCAACTGTGATATGATGCTTCTCATCTCTTCCCCTTCCTGTTTGTCTCTCTCTCACTAAAAATAAATTTAGAAATAAAATAATAAAATAAAATAAATAAACCATTTTATCCATTTGGGGGTGTTTTGCTCTTTTGTCAAAGCATATGCTTCCAAGACAACCTGCTTATTTATAATGTTATATTTGCTCAGTTAATGGAGATTTTAATTGTATGAGAGTACAGTTTCAATACTAATTTCCAATTAAAATTATGAATTTCAATTTTATGTCCCACCTGTGTATGGAATCATACAGTTCTCAGTTTTTTTCTGATTTACTTATTTCACTCAGTATAATGTTATCAGGGTCCATCTATATTGTTGTAAATGATCCGATGTCATCATTTCTATGGCTGAGTAGTAGTCCATAGTATGTATGTACCACATCTTCTTTATCCAATCATATATTGAAGGGCTTTTTGATTGTTTCCATGTCTTGGCCACCGTGAACAATGCTGCGATGAACATGGGGCTGCATATGTCTTTATGTATCAATGTTTCTGAGTTTTGGGGGTATATACCCAGTAGAGGGATTGATAGTTCATATGGTAGTTTTATTCTTAATTTTTTGAGGAGCCACCATACTTTCTTCCATAGTGGTTGTACTACTTTACATTCCCACCAACAGTGAATGAGGGTTCCTTTTTCTCCACAGCCTCTCCAACACTTGCTATTACCTGTCTTGTTGATAAAAGCTAATCTAACAGGTGTGAGGTGGTATTTCATTTTAGTTTTTATTTACATTTCTCTAATAGCTAGTGAAGATGAGCATCTTTTCATATATCTATTGGCCATTGGTATTTCTTCTTGGGAGAAGTGTTGGTTCGTGTCCTCTTCCCATTTTTTTATTGGATTCATGGACATAGATAAGAGTGCAGTGGTTACCAGGGGGAGGGGAAGGGAGCAGAGGGAAGGGGGTGGGGGGAGGGGACGGGCATAGATGAAACCAAATAAAAGGTGACAGAGGACGATTTGACTTTGGATGATGGGTATACAACATAATCGAATGTCAAAATGATCTGGAGATGTTTTCACTATATCTATGTACTCTAGTTGACCAATGTCACCCTGTTAAAATTAATTGTCTAAATAAAAACTTTTTTAAAATTATGAATTTCATACTTCTTATGATCAACTAAATTCATCAAGCTGATTTATTTGAAAACAAATAATTAAAATATTTTTGAAATGGTGCTATACATGTCATACATAATTTTATTTGGTTGAAATTAATCTGATGGCATATACGGTTCTTGACATCAGTGTATTCTCTCTCAATCTTCTTTTCATTTAAGAATAACAGAGTGTTCGTTGTACAACTAAACAGAATGCTTTGCTGCTGACTGGCACAGATTTGTTATCTTCTCAAGTGTCAACCTAGGGTCATAGTTCTGAGTGTACACAGCTAATATGTTTTGCATATAGACTTTTTCCTTTCTTTTTTTCTCTCTCTCTTTCTTTCTTTCATTCTTATTGAGAGAGAGACAGGAAGGGAGAGAGAGAGGGAGAAGCATCAACTCATATTTGCTTCACTTTAGTTGTGCATTGATTGCTTCTCATATGAGCCTTGACGAGGGATCAGACCCTTAGGTCAAGCCGAGCCAGTGTCCCTTTGCTCAAGCTTGTGATCCTTGGCCTCAAGCCAGTGACCCTGGGCTGCAAACCAGCAACTTTTGGTCTCAATTCAGCAACCTTGGGATAGTGTGGCTAATCCCACACTCAAGCCAGCAATCCCTTACTCAAACTGATGAGCCTGTGCACAAGCCAGCAACCTTGGGGCTTTGAATGGGAGACCTGATTGTCCTGGGTCGAGGCTTTATCCACTGTGCCACCACCGATAAGACATATTATCTTTTCTTTTTTTTTAAATAGAATTTATTGAGTTGACTCTGGCTAATAAAATTACATTTTATTAACTATTTTATCATACGTCATCTGGCCATATATATATTTTTTATCAGCTCATATAAGCAGATCCTAATTAATCAGAGATTTGTGGGTATGTAAGCTAATAGTATATCAGCAGCACAAATCACAGAAGAGGCAAAGGTGACCAAACAGCCCAGAAGACTGAAATTCTGAGGTTAAAGTCCAATTTGCATGAATATAAAATTAAATCCTTCTCCTTAGTTATTTTTTATTTATTACGGTGGTATATTCTAGAGAAAAAATGAAATTAAATGAAAATCACTTTTTCTTGTGTAGTGTCAATCTTTAAGGCACTAAGCTTAAAAGAAATCTTGACTCACAATAAGATTTGCCATTTGTCAGGCCCTTGCCAGGTGTTTCAGTTGGTTAGAGCAGTATCCCAATAAGCCAGGGTTGTGAGTTTGATCCCTGCTCAAGGAACATACAAGAACCAACCAGTGACAGTATAAATAAGTGGAACAACAAATTGATGTTTCTCTCTCTTTCTCTCTCAAAGTAAATGACTAAATAAATTTAAGAAAAAGATTTGCCATTTGTCCACTTTACATGATCAAACATTCCTCTCTTATGTCCGTAACAGCAACTGCACAAGCACAGCTTGAAAACGTAGGATTAGTATTTCTACTATAAGAACTCATTACTGAACCTGAATTTTCACTAAAATGTATGCCTATCCTGAAGTGTAACCTCCGAACTTATCTCCATAACTTTACAGATAAGGCAGGAGGATGTGAAAGGCTTAAAGACCCTTTGAAAATAGCCAGAAAAAAAAGTTACAGTGCAACACTCTTATTTCATCAGGATACAACTGATCAAATTTTAATTCCTTTCCTGACGGAAACCTACTGGTGTCCACTGGGGAATTTTATCTTTTTTTTTTTACTGGTCCTTACACTTGGAAGGTAAAATACAAGAACTATGAATAGATACTGAAACAAAATTCACAGATGTAAGTAAACAGCAATATGCATGCATGCATAGCTGTCCCTAGGCAAAAATTGTGAAGGAAGTAATTCCTAACTTCAACAATTCAGAAAAAAAACCCTAAATGTGAGTGTGCCTCGCTCAGCACATAGTAATCTCTTGCTAAAATCCCCGTTCCCCCACCTCCACCGAATCTTTATTCCTCTTTTTTTTTTTGAGATTTTTTTCCTATTCACCATCATGCATGTATCCTCACAGTACTTTTGTGCTGTTTCTCTCCATCACTCTCCAAATAATTATAATCACTCCCACCAGATAATTTCCTATATACCTTCTTGGAAAACCTCTTTTGAATAGGTTATTTTGTTGGAAAAGATCTGATCAATTAATTCTCACTTAAGGTTTAACAACACTCTGTAGCTTAATACATTATCCCTCTTGAAGCTATTAGCAATTTAAGGGGGACCATCAAAATCTCAAGTCAAAAGAATGACTAATGATTACTGCAGACACCAGGAGAGAGCGATTTGCGGGTGTAATTCCATTATTGTAAGAAGCACCATTTTCAGTTCCCTCTACCTACACTCAGACACATCAATATATTCCAGAAAGCCTTTAAAACATGAAACACTTTTTTTAGGATATAATAAAAATACTGGGCTAACGCTGTATAGGTATATTCCATTAATGATATGTGTCCTATGTTCCTTCTCTTTCTCCTTCAGGGAGAGCAGTAGCAATGCTTAAGTGGTTCTATTCTCCCAATTCTCCCCCCACAACCCCTTCTGGAAATATTGTTAATGGTAATCCTGTTAGTAGCTGTTTCTGTACTTAATAGGTTTCCTTACATGGTATATGTAAAAAAAAAAGTTGAAAACTTCATGGTTTGAGAGAAGCTCTCAAAGTCACAGTGACTAAAATTTCCATTGACCCCGCTGATACTTGAAAGCTGCTAGTTTCACACTGCTCTAATTAACACCCATATCATTTCCTGAGAAACCGGATTGTACTTCCAACTCAATCAGGCTGCTGGCAATAGGCATGATAAACAAAAAATAATGCCAGAAAGCTGATTGGAAAAGAGCCTCTTCCCTTTTCTTGGGATTTGCCTGCATGAAATAGAGGTTGTTTACAACTCTGATTTTTTTTCAATCTAGTCTGACAGACTCCCTTTTATTACACCATGATTCCTTTACCTGTGTCGCCCTCCCCACACAAGGCTCCTCTCTCCCTGCTACTTCGTCCATTCAGGCTGTCAAGGCACCTACAAGCCAAATATGAGTGTCTGCCTGCACTGGTGTCTTTTTTTTTCTTTTTTCTTGAAGAATAAATAGTGTGGGACTTGAAAGTGTCCATGTGCACAATGAGCACAATAAGGAACACAGGAGATACGGAGATGGGCTGTGCATGGCAGAAGTAGTCAAAAGGGCTCTAATCTTGAGCTTCCTCATTCAAAAAGAACCAAAATAGACATGAAAGTGTTACTTCCAAAGATTTCGTTTCCATGTAATAACAGTGTTAAAATAAAGCAGGCAAGACTAAAAACTGTAAGACCCACGTTTGGGCAGACAACAAGTCAGGGATTTTACTGACCAAATTCAATATGGAACCAGACTTGGACCCGATGGCTCTCCTGAGCCCTTACACATGTGAATGTGGACCCATTTGAAAGTACCGGGGAAGTGTGGGTACAGATCATTATTGGTGATGGGTGACTGAGTCTCAATTTTTTTTTACTTGTTTTAGAAATTAAATTTAATGGGGTGACACTGATCAATAAGAACACGTAGGGTTCAGGTGAACATCCCTTTAGCAGTTGAATTGTTGATTGCATTGTGTGCCATCACCCACTAGCATCTTTCATAGCCTACAGGTTCTGTGCCCTAAGATAAGCTAAAGTGCTATTGATTTTTTTTTTTTTTTTCACTTTTTCTGAAGCTGGAAACGGGGAGAGACAGTCAGACAGACTCCCGCATGCGCCCGACCGGGATCCACCCGGCACGCCCACCATGGGGCGACGCTCTGCCCATCAGGGGGCGATGCTCTGCCCATCCTGGGCATCGCCATATTGCGACCAGAGCCACTCTAGCGCCTGGGGCAGAGGCCACAGAGCCATCCCCAGCGCCCGGGCCATCCTTGCTCCAATGGAGCCCCGGCTGCGGGAGGGGAAGAGAGAGACAGAGAGGAAAGTGCGGCGGAGGGGTGGAGAAGCAAATGGGCGCCTCTCCTGTGTGCCCTGGCCAGGAATCGAACCCGGGTCCTCCGCACGCTAGGCCGACGCTCTACCGCTGAGCCAACCGGCCAGGGCCTAAAGTGCTATTGATTTTAATGCTTATTATATGCCATTTGCCTCATTTCTCCCTTTTTATTTTTCTTTTCTTTTTTAGCAAGAGAGATATAGACATGAAGGAAGAGAGATGAGAAACATTGACTCGTAGTTGTGGCACTTTAATTGTACATTGATTGCTTTTGATACATGCCTTGATGGGGACGGGTGTGGGAGGTTCTCCAGCCAAGCTAATAATGACCCTTTGCTCAAGCCAGTGACCTTTGGACTCAAGCCAGCGACCTTGAGCTTCAAAATAGCAACCTTTAGACTCAAGCCAGAGTTCCTTCACTCAAGTTGGTGAGCCTGCATTCAAGCCTGCAACACTATGTTCAAGTTGTCAAGTCTGTGCTCAAGCCTGCGACCTCTAGGTTTCAAACCTGGGACCTCAGTGTCCCAAGTTGATGCAATATCTACTATGTCACCAGTCAGACCTCATTTCTTTCTTACAGCAACTTGTGAGTTAGGCAATATCCTCATTTTACATAGATGAGACTCAAACAGGTTAAGTAATCACCCAAGGCCATTCAACTGTAACAAGTAGAGGCTATTTGAGCTTTTTCTAGCTTCTTAAGGTACTCCTGTAATGCTAAGAACTTCCTTCTCAGTACTGTTTTTGCTGTGTCCCATAAATTTGGAGTTGTGGTATGCTCATTTTCATTTCTAGGAATTTTTTTATTTCTTCTTTGATCTCATTGTTAACCCATTTGTTATTTAATAACATGCTATTTAGTTTCCAAGTGTTTGAGTATTTTACAGTTTTGCTGTTGTGTTGATTTCTAGTTTCATGCCATTGTGATCAGAGAAAATGCTTGATATGATTTCAATCTTCTTAAATTTGTTGAGACTGCTTTTGTGGCCTAATATGTGGTCTTTTCCACAGAATGTACCATGAGCACTTAAAAAAAATGTAAATTCTGCTGCTTTAGGGTGAAAGCTTCTGAAGATATCTATTAAATCCAGTTGATGTACTGTGTTCTTTAAGTCTGCTATTTCTTTGTTAATTTTCTTTCTTGAGGATCTATCTAGTAATGTTAGTGGGGTATTGAAATCTCCTACTATTATAGTATTGCTGTTGATCTCGCCCCTTATATCCATCAAAGTCTCCTTTATATATTTAGGTGCTCCTGTACAGTGTGTTCGTAAAGTCATGGTGCACTTTTGACCGGTCACAGGAAAGCAACAAAAGACGATAGAAATGTGAAATCTGCACCAAATCAAAGGAAAACTCTCCCAGTTTCACACCTACTCAGTGTAGTTCGATGTGGGCTCACGCACAGATTTTCTAGGGCTCCTTAGGTAGCTATCCCATATAGCCTCTACAGACTCATCACTGACTGATGGCCTACCAGAACGGGGTTTCTCCACCAAACTGCAGGTTTCCTTCAACTGTTTATCCCACTGAGTGATGTTATTCCTAAGTGGTGGCACTTCGTTATAAACGCACTGATATTCACGTTGCAGGATTTTCCTTTTATCTGTTGCAGATTTAACATTTCAATCATCTTTTGTTGCTTTCTGTGACTGGTCAAAAGTGCATCATGACTTTATGGACATACTGTATTAGGTGCATAGATATTTATAATGGTTATCTCTTTCTATTGGATCGCTCCTTTTATCATTATGTAGTGACCTTCTTTATCTCTTACTAGAGCCTTTGTTTTAAAGTCCATTTTGTCTGATATAAGTATTGCTACCCCAGCTTTTTTTTCATTTCCACTTGCATGAAATACTTTTTTCCATCCTTTTACTTTCAGTCTATGTGTACCTTTTGTTTTGAGGTGTGTCTCTTGTAGACAGCATATATATGGGTCTTGTTTTCTTATCCATGCAGCTACCCTATGTCTTTTGATCAGATCATTTAATCCATTTACATTTAAGGTTACTATTGATATGTAGTTGTTTATTGTCATTTTATTCTTTAAAGCTGTATTCCTCTTTTGCTATATTCTTTTTCCCCTTTGATTTGTTTACAACAGGCCCCTTAACAATTTCTTGCAGCACTGGTTTGGTTGTAATGAATTCCTTGAGGTTTTTGTTTTTTTTTGTCTGGGAAGCTTTTTATTTCTCCTTCAATTTTAAAGAAGAGCCTTGCTGGATAAAGTAGTCTTAGTTGTAGGCTCTTGTTCTGCATTACTTTGAATATTTCTTGCCATTCCTTCTGGCCTCAAGTGTTTCTGTTGATAAGTTGGATGTCATCCTTTGCAGGTGATAACCTTTTTTTCTCTAGCAGCTTTAAAAAAAATATTTTTTTATTTATTCATTTTAGAGAGGAGGGAGGGAGGGAGGGAGAGAGAAAAGGAGGGAGGGATGGAGGGAGAGAGGGAGGGAGGGAGGGAGGGAGGGAGAGAGAGAGAGAGAGAGAGAGAGAGAGAAAGGGGGGAGGAGCAGGAAGCATCAACTCCCATATATGCCTTGACCAGACATGTGCAGAGTTTTGAACCGGCAACCTCAGTGTTCCCAGGTTGACGCTTTATCCACTGCACCACCAGAGGTCAGGCTCTAGCAGCTTTTAATATTTTCTCTTTATCACTTAGCTTTGGCATTTTAATTATGATGTGTTTTGGTGTAGACTTCTTTGGGTTTCTCTTTAATGGAGTTCTCTGTGCTTCTTGAACTTGTGTGACTTTTTCCTGCATCAATTTAGGGACGTTTTCAGCTATGATTTGATTGAACAGAGTCCCTATCCCTTGTTCTTTCTCTTCTCTTCAGAAACCTCAATGATGCAGATGTTATTTCTCTTCATGTTGTCACAGAGCTCTCTTAGAGTTTCCTCAAACTTTTTGAGTCTCTTTTCTTTCTGCTGCTCTGCTTCCATGCCTTCACTTATCTTGTCCTCTATCTCGCCAATTCAATCCTCAGCTTCATCCATCCTGCTTTTAATTCCTCCCATTGTGGTCTTTATTTCTGATATTGTATTTGTCATTTCTGACTGATTCTTTTTTATTATTTCAATGTCCTTTTTTATACTCGTTATCTCTTTATTTAGGTGTTCATTATGACCATCTGTTGTTGTTCTAAGATCTTTGAGTATCCTAACAATCATTATTTTAAACTCTGCATCCGGTAATTTGGTTATATCAGACTCATTCAAAGTGAGAGCATACAGTGGAGTAAAGATAGCCTCTTCAACAAATGGTGTTGGGAAAACTGGACAGCTACCTATTAAAAAAATGAAACTAGACCACCAACTTACACCATTCACAAAAATAAACTCAAAATGGATAAAAGACTTAAATGTAAGCCATGTAACCATAACCATCTTTGAAGAAAGCATAGGCAGTAAGTTCTCTGACATCTCTCACAGCAATTTATTTGCTGATTTATCTTCACGGGCAAAGAAAATAAAAGATAGGATGAACAAATGGGACTATATCAAACTGAAAAGCTTTTGCACAGCTAAAGACAATAAGAACAGAATAAAAAGACAAACTACACAATGGGAGAACATATGCAACAATATGTCTGATAAGGGGTTAATAACCAAAATTTATAAAGAACTTGTAAAACTCAATACCAGGAAGATAAACAATCCAATCAAAAAATGGGCAAAAGAAATGAATAGACACTTCTCCAAAGAGGACATATAGATGGCCAATAGGCATATGAAAAAATGGTCAACATCAGTAATCATTAGAGAAATGCAAATTAAAACCACAATGAGATATCACTTCACACCAGTCAGAATGGTGCTCATCAATGAAACAACACAGAATAAGTGCTGGTAAGGATGTGGATAAAAGGGAACCCTCCTGCACTGGGAATGCAGACTTTTGCAGCCAGTGTGGAAAACAGTATGGAGATTCTTCAAAAAATTAAAAATCGCCTTTTGACCCAGCTATCCCATTTTTAGGAATATACCCTAAGAACACTACAGCTCTGTTTCAAAAGGAGAAATGCACCCCCATGTTTATGGCAGCATTGTTCACAATAGCAAAGATCTGGAAACAGCCCAAGTGTCCGTTAGTGGACGAGTGGATTAAAAAGCAGTGATACACATATACAATGGAATACTATGGGGTCATGAAAAAGAATGAAATCTTACCATTTGCGACAACATGGATGGACATGGAAAGTATTATGTTAAGTGAAATAAGCCAGACAGAAAAAGAAAATATCATATGACCTCACTCATTTGAGGAATCCAATGAACAATGAACTGGGGAACGGAGTTGAGACAGAGGAGAGATCAAAAGGACCAGAGGAAAATAGTACAGAGGGAAAGGGGATGATAGGATGGGATAAATCTGAAGAGAAGGGGGGAGCATGTTATTGGGAGATGTTGAGTGGAATAAGGGGGGAGGGGAGATGCATTTGGGGCAACACTAGAATCTATGTAAACACAATCAATTAAAATCAATTAAAAAAAGAAAAACAACAATAACAAGTAGAGCCTAGTTTAAAACTATGGATAGTCTGGCGCAGGTTGTGGCGCAGTGGATAGAGTGTTGGACAGGGATGCGGAGGACCCAGGTTTGAGACCCCGAGGTCGTCAGCTTGAGTGTGGGCTCATTTGGTTTAAGTAAAAGCTCACCAGCTTGGACCCAAGGTTGCTGGCTCGATCAAGGGATTACTTGGTCTGCTGTAGCCCCATGGTCAAGGCTCATATGAGAAAGCAATCAATGAACTAAGGGGTCACAATGAAAAACTAATGATTGCTGCTTCTCATGTCTCTCTGTTCCTGTCTGTCTATCCCTATCTATCCCTCTCTGAATCTCCTTCTCTGTAAAAAAAAAACAAAACTGAGAATAATCTCTTCAACTATACAGATAGTCTGACTCTGTCTGACAGGCAATCTATATAGATGGATGTTAACCCCCCATTTGAATCCCTCTATTGTTTGTCCCATCTGTGCAGATGTATACATCGTTCTTGAATGTACTCATTCATTTAAATTAACCAAATTCTGACCTGCCAGGATCCAGAGATAACATAATGGTAGTTTTCTCTTCTCGTTGTCCCAAATCGAATTATACAGTGTTTGGAAGAAGTGTAGAACAAAGAGACTCCAATAGTTGTGGTGACAAGCACTCAGTCATTTGCTCTTTTGCTATGGTAGGAAGCAAAAGTGATATCAATAAGGGCAACAGGTACTCCAGTGTCCCAGCAGCCTAGAGCCCAGGAGGAACAGGCTATGGAAGGCAGCACAACATTTCTCTGGTCCTACCAAATACATGAATTTGGTGTTACATGGGCCAAACACTGGATGGATAATGAACAAAAATTTTAATTCTCATGCACATAATTTAGCATCACACAGATATGTCCCTATACTGGACCAAAAGATGTCCAATGAAGCATAAAAAAAAACCATTTTTTGAAAGGGAAAAGGTATTATCTCAGAAATCTTCATATTAATTAACAGTCTAAATATTTATTCAATGAATAAAGTAAATTCATAAATAAAGTAATTCATTTTAATGAATAAAGTAAAAGTAGAAATCCTCTTTATCATGGGCAATAAGAGAAAGTGTTCTCATTATCATGCTTTCTTTTGTTCTTTCTTTTGCCTGGTACCCCTTATGTAAATTTCTGAAGATTATACTGAATTCAACAATTCTCATTCAAACAATATGTTGCTCTATTTTTAGAGCACTTTCCCAGGAAACCTATATACCAGTGCTCTGGCATCTGGAATGACCGACACCTTCACTCTAATAAGGACCAAGCAGCAGCACTGTCTCATCTTGTGAGCATCTGAACATAATTTTTCACCACGTTTGGCTTTAGTCATTATGCAGTATTCCATATGTAGACCATCTGTCCAAATATAGAAAAATAATCTTAGCTTTCTCCATCATTGAAAATCTTCAGCCTGACCTGTGGTGGCGCAGTGGATAGAGCGTCGACCTGGAAATGCTGAGGTCGCCGGTTCGAAACCCTGGGCTTGCCTGGTCAAGGCACATATGGGAGTTGATGCTTCCAGCTCCTCCCTCCTTCTCTCTCCCTGTCTCTCTCTCCTCTCTCTCCCTCTCTGTCTCTTTCCCTCTCTCTCTCTCCTCTCTAAAATGAATAAATAAAAAAGAAAAAAAGAAAAAAAGAAAATCTTCTATATTGTAATCTCTTCCAATAATATGTGTTAAAGTAAGGAAGGCAAGATTTGTAGGAAGCCGAAGAAACATGAAGTTGGAATGGATCGTTATAACAGTCTACTGGCCTCCATACTTGCTTCCTGGCCTCTAAGTTTGCCATCTGATGCCAGAGACCCAACATCCAGCTGTAGCCCCTTACAAAGAACACCACATTTTCCTTTTTTGTGTGTATCGACTCAAAAGTGGGGTAACTGGTCCTAAATGCTCATGAAAGGAGGCCAAAGCCTTAAGAGCACAAGAACATAAGGATGGCACCCATTCAACAAAGTTTTTCTCCACTCTGACATCCACGGTACATTGGGTTTTTTTGTTTGTTTTTAGCAAGAGAGACAGAGACAGAGAGGGACAGATAAGGACAAACAGACAGGAAGGGAGAGAGATGACAAGCATCAATTTTTTGTTTTGGCACCTTAGTTATTCATTGATTGTTTCCTCATATGTGCCTTGATGGGCTATAGCAGAGCCACTGATCCTTTGCTCAAGCCAGCAACCTTGGGCTTCAAGCCAGCAACCATGGGGTCACGTCTATGATCCCATGTTCAAGCCAGTGACCCTATGCTCAAGCTGGATGAGCACACACTCAAACCAGTGACCTCAAAGTTTCAAACCTGGGTCCTCTGCATCCCAGGCTGATGCTCTGTCCACTGTGCCATCACCTGGTCAGGTCATAGTGAACTGTTTATTTTGTCCCTCAATTTTACTTGTTACTTTTCCTTTTGAATTCAAACTCTACTTCCTCATTGTCTGGTTCTGGGTATCTGGACAGGGTCTCTTATTGGCTAGCTCTTGATTCTGACCTATTATTTTCTATAAAAACATGAGGACCTGGCCTGTGTTTAGATTTGCTCCTTCCACAAAAAAAAACTTAAAAGTGTGTAGTGTATATTATTCTGCATCAAGCATGGAAAGAGAAGAAGGAAAGTGAATGGTTGGAGAATGTGGGCAGACATGGGGGCAGATGAAAGGAGCCAAGGAAAATTGCAATAATTTTGCTCTCAACAAGCAAGCATTTTGGAAAGAGAAAGACAGAAGAGAATATTTTTTTAATTAATGTGATGGCCAGTTTTATAGGAGCCTTAATAAGAGGATTTTTCCTTCAATTATTTTAATCAACATTGGATTTGTTTGTGTGCACTTGTTTTCATGGACTATCTTTTCAGCTCAAAGTGGAAATACAAGATTTCTTCTGTCTAAAGATGTCTTTTCCTCAGCAGACTGATATAAATAACAAAGAGTAGATATATGCTTTCTTATTGGAGATCATTTTCATACAATATCATTTATCGATGGCTTATTTATAGAGTATGCATTGTGTTATACACACCCTCCACACCCTCATTTCACCACGTACACCAGTCAGATGTAGGCGATTTTGAGACACCATTTACATCATTTTAGAGTCAGTTGCATTTGTATGGTGCAAAAGAAGTAAGCCGAGTGGCATATTGACTCTATTGTAATATATACTTTTATAACAATTGGATTGCAAACATCCCAAGAGAATAATTATTAAAGTGCTGTAGCTACCTCACTTTACCATGTACAGCATAAGATGATTAATTTTTAGAATACAAACTTGAAAAAGCAGATGCTTAGAGATGTTAAGAGATTTGGACAAGGTCATTTGACCTGCAGAAGGTCATGAGAAAAGCTTGACTGAATGAAAATCAGGGCAGTCGCACACTCTCACTCAACCTAAAACATGACCAGAATGTCTTGAAACAGCTGTCATCATGCTAGCAATTTCGTTCATTTTTTACTAACTACTTTGTTTTCTGGGAGGCATATGCTTTTTAAACTTCGGACAAATGATTTAAGAGGTTAGTTTTATTAAATGCAAACATAAATTAATGAGGTTTTCTAAATGAAAAACCAATGCAATATATTATTATTTAATTTAATGTAAAATCGTAACTCAGTTTTACTATAATATTTAATGGAAATGATTAAACACAATAGCAGAATCATTTATCACAGGCTGCCTCAAAAAATATTTAGTCGTAGAAGAGATCTAGAGAGGCAATTAAAATGCTCCACAAACACATGGAAAGAGAGAGAAAAGCATGAAAAGATAAAGCACTATGAGAAAGATCTCTAGTGAAATAAACACTAAGGGGAAGATGGAACCAACAATTCCTGATAGAAATATTAAAAATAGGCCCTGCCAAACAGATGTTCCTCTGGACATCCCTCAAAACCACCACCTTCAGATCTCCCCCTCCCCACGACGCCCCTATTCAGCAGGAAGTAGCCAGACGAATAAGCGGTGCCCTTATTAACACAAAAAGATCGGAATGTAAGGTCAGTGGATAGAGGGCTGGTCACGTGGGAACTTAGGCTAGGACCGCCCACAGTCAAGCGCGCCAAAAAGAAACTTCCTAGGACTCCTTGGAAACAAAGGTGATTGACTGTCAGCCAGTAAGATTTCTCTACATCATATTAGCCCGAATGCCCTAGAGGGACCCTTTTTTTAAATATACCTGCGCGGTCTGTCCATGTGCGATTTTATTCCTGACCTCCATCTTGCACGCCAGTGAGTCTTGTCCGGGAATGCTTTGTACTGAATAAAGCCTTTTGAACTTACCACAAAAAAAAAAAAAAAAAAAAAAAAAAAAAATAGGCCCTGGCTGGTTGGATCAGCAGCACAGCACTGGCCCGGCATATGGAAGTCCTGGCTTTGATTCCTGTTCAAGGCACACAGGAGAGGTGACCATCTGCTTCTCTATCCCTCCACCTCTCCCTCCTCTCCCTTCTCCCCCCACCCCTGCAGCCATGGTTTGAGCAAAGTTGGCCCTGGCCGGCCGTTGAAAATGGCTCTATGGCCTCACCTTAAGTGCTAAAATAGTTTGGTTGCCAAGCAATGAAGCAGTAGCCCCAGATGGGCAGACCCTTGCCTGGTAGGGGGCTTGCCGAGTGGATACTGGTCAGGGCACACATGGGAGTCTGTCTCTCTACCTCTTCTCTTCTAACTTAAAAAAAGAAAAAAATATCAAAAATATATTTCCACCCAAGAAAATCTATTGCATTACATTGGCCATATATTACCAGGCCCCAATAGTCTGTCCCACTTTTTCTTCCCTTCAAGCAAAAATCAAAAGCCAGGCAACTATGAAACTCAATTCACATGCTACATATAGTGAATCTACTTTTTGCCATATTCAATAGCGTTACAGCCCTGGCCAGTTGGCTCAGTGGTAGAGCCTTGGCCTGGCATGTGGATGTACCAGGTTTGATTCTCGGTCAAGACACACAGGAAAAGTGACCATCTGCTTCTCTCCCCCTTCTTCCTCCCTCCCCCACCGCTCTTTCTTTCCCTCCCACAGCCATGGCTTGATAGGTTTGAGCGCATCAGCCCTGTGCACTGAGGATAGCTCTGTGGAGCCTCTGCCTCAGGTGTTAAAAATAGCTCAGTTGCAAGCATACCCCTAGATGGGCAGAGCATCAATCCCAGATGGGGCTGCGAGGTGGATCTCGGTTTGGGCATATGTGGGAGTCTGTCTCTCTATCTCCCCTCCTCTCACTTGGAAAAAAGAAAAACATTACATCTGAGGTCACTAAAACCCTATGGAAAACCTGGAAACATTTTTACTTACTTAGCTGAATCAGTGTTGTCCACCTGCTTCAAACGCCTCCATATATATCCCAATATTACTTGGTTACTTGGTTTCTTGAAATAAAAATGAGAAAAGGAAGGAAGATTCCAGAGTACTTTGGAGGGGAGGAAGCTAAAGTAAAATTGAAAACCAGAGAAATGAGAACTAGTTACGTAGCTCCTATATTGTGAATGCTATCATAACACAAGGTAGCATATTCCATTTGATATCAATTGTGATAACCACTGCTATGATGGAGAAGAGACTACAGAATAAAATAAAACCTGCCTAAATCTAGGCTGCATCTGGATGGTACCAAACACTCTAAATATCATTATAAGCAATGAAGTAAATTGTAATGTAAGGATTTACTCTGTTCTTCTAGAACATGATTTTCAGTGACTAAGTTTAATTAAACAACAACTTGGGAGTGAGTATCATTATGAGTAAAGAAGCTCTGAGCTAGATATTTTGAAGGAGACTACTCAAAATGAATCAGTCTCTGCTTCCAAACATCTTTTAGCATGAGGCTGGGTCAAAGTAAAAGATAAGACCTGAATACAAAATAGTTACATTTTTAAGCAATCCAGGGTAAACAGCCAAGAATACTGACAAAATACTTTTGCAAATTAGTAAATAAATAATATGGGTTGACATCCTATCATATCTTAAAATATATCACTGAATTGGTTAGTTATTGCTGAATAACAAGCAATCACAGAAATCTTATTGGCATTTATGTAGCTTAGGTAGTTGCGCAGCAGTTAGGGACTGGCTAACTAGTGTAGTCCAGGCTACTCAGCTGTATTGACATTGACTACGATAATATCTAGAGGCTGACCAAGGGTTTTGCTAACCTAGGCTAAGCCTAGCTGGGGTGGCTGGGCTGAGGCAGCTACCCTCTCTACATCCTTTATCCTCCACCTAGGTCTAGCAGGATAGTTCTTCATGGCAGTCCCAGAAACAAAAGAGAACAAGCCAAACTCTGGAAATACTTTTCAAGTGTGTCTCTGTATCACATTTTTTTTTGTGTGTGACAGAGACAGAGAGAGGGACACATAGGGACAGACATGGAGAGATAAGAAGTATCAATTTTTCCTTACGGCACCTTAGTTGTTCATTGATTGCTTTCTCATATGTGCCTTGACTGGGGAGCTACAGCAGACCAAGTGATCCCTTGCTCGATCCAGAAACCTTGGGCTCAAGCTGGTGAGCCTTGCTCAAACCAGATGAGCCTACGCTCAAGCTAGTGACCTTGGGGTCTTGAACTTGGGTCCTCCCTGTCCCAATCCCATGCTTTATCCACTGCGCCACCACCTGGTCAGGCTCTGTATCATATTTCTTAAAATCACAATGGCCCAAACAAATCACGTAGCCAAGCCAAGAATTGGAGTGGGAGGGCACTTCAAAGTTCATAGCAAAAGATGTGAATATATAATCTTTTCATTGGGGATGGAATAAAAATTTAGAATAATACAATCTAACAAAAATATAAAGTTTTGAAACCAAGTTGTATAGGTGAAGGAATTGGCTGGTATCCCATTAGAACAGAAGTTATAGGCCAGAAGAAGACACTGGAATATCAATTTAATTTATGACAAAGGGGATTATTCAGAAGCAATGGGTAAAGGGAAAGCTACTGAACAAAAGGTGTTGGGGACTTTAGCTCACAATGTAAAAAGAAATCAGGTTAGAGCCTTACCATATTCCACATATCGAAATATTTTCCACATGGTTTAAAAAATAAAATATAGAAAATGAAATCATAAAATCTAGAAGAAAATATAGGTGAATATGTAACTGATCTTAAAAAGGGGGAAGCCCTTCCTAATTCTCAAAGAAAAAAATCAGTATACATCAAAATATATACATATAAGAAACATTAGTAAGAAAATTAAAGCGCAAACAGAAAATACAAAAATAGTTCAGAAAAATAAAGGCTCAATAATCTTTATACATTGAGCTTTAAAAAAAAATTCATGACAAACTTACCAACACAAATAAAAAAATGTACAAAAAAGAAAAACCACAACAGAAAACAACTCATGAATGATGTGAGAGAAGATGATAGAGTGGGATATTCTGGTTATCTATCCTGACACAGAAACAAGAAATGAACTGGCAGTAACTACCTATAGCAATTCTTTTGGAACTCTGAATCAATTAGAATACTTGCAGCATTTCAGGGAAGACCTTGATAAAGAGACTGGTAAATTTCAGCCAGTTTTATCCTTTATTGGTACCAGCTGCCATCCTGCCATCCACCAACATCATGGCAAGCAGGTACACAACTGCAGACCATGTTGTTTGGTGTTTTTTTTTGTTGTTGTTGTTGTTGTTTTCTTTTTCAGAGAGAGAGAGAGAGACGGAGGAGAGAGACAAGAAGTTTCAATTCATAGTTGGGTAACTTCAGTTGTCCATTTATTGCTTCTCATACATGCCTTCATTGGGGGGGGGGGGCTCAAGCTGAGCCAGTGACCTCTTGTTTAGGCCAGCAACATTGGGCTTCAAGCTAAGACCTTTGAGCTCAAGCTAGTGACCTTGGGATCATATCGATGATCCCGGCATTCAAGCCCACAAGTCTGCACTCAAGCTAGTGACCTTGGCATTTTGAACCAGGGGCCTCAGCATCCCAGATTGATATGCTATACACTGTGCCACCATCAGTCTGCAGCCCAAATTATTTTTTTTTTTACAGAGACAGAGAGAGAGTCAGAGAGAGGGACAGACAAGAACAGACAGACAGAAACGGAGAGAGATGAGAAGCATCAATCATCAGTTTTTCATTGCGACACCTTAGTTGTTAATTGATTGCTTTCTCATATGTGCCTTGACCCTGGGCCTTCAGCAGACCGAGTAACCCCTTGCTCGAGCTAGTGACCTTGGGTCCAAGCTGGTGAGCTTTTGCTCAAACCAGATGAGCCTGAGCTCAAGCTTGCAACCTCAGGGTCTCGAACCTGGGTTCTCCGCATCCCTGTCCAATGCTCTATCCACTGCGCCACCGCCTGGTCAGGCTGCAGCCCATATTCTTGATACAGCCTGCTAAAGTCAGGATGGGCAATAAAAACATCGTCCTCTAGAGATAAATTTTTTAAATTTGATTGCTGATTGCTACTTGAATCACTGAGGTGCTGGAATAGAAGTCAACCATTATTTCAGTACCAAACGCGTCTTCCAGCCACAAAGGAATTTAAAGATACAAGAACCATTTTTCCTCCCTATTGGGAGCCAGACATCTGAGAAAATCCTTGTCAGATCACTGGCTGATCACAAAGAAAAGAAAAGAGAAACTTCAGTGAGCACATACAACAAAGATACACACGTTTTGAAAAATAGTCCTGAAGCTCATAAAAGGATGGCTCCAGCCCTCAACAAACAACCATCCAACCAACCAACCAAAACCAAAACAAAACAAAACAAAAAAAAGAAAAAAAGCAATCTATTAAGAATGAGAGAACTAGAATGAAAGAAATTCTCGAGTTACCACATGATACTACTCAAAATATCCAACTCTCAACAAAAATTTACAAAGCTTACAAAGAAACATGAAAGAATGATCCATGCACAGGAAAAAAATAATTCGACAGAAACCATCACCAAAGATGTCCAGAACTTGGAAATGCTAATTAAAGATGTTAAATCAACTGTCTTAAATATATTTTATGAACTAAAGGAAACCATTATAAAAGAAGTAAAGGAAATCAGGAAAACATTGTGTAAACAAAATGAGATGTATAGGTACAGAGTGTCTTTAGAGTATTGAAATGAAGTAGGTATTATTTAATCTAATTTGTTCTAAATTTAAGATGTTAATTTTAATCCCCAAGGAAACCACTAAGAAAATAACTAAAATTATATAGAAAAGGGTAATAAAAAGAAATCAACATGGTACACTATAAAAAATAAACTAAATACAAAAAATTTAAATCCCTTTTTTAAAATTTTTATTTATTTATTCATTTTATAGAGGAGAGAGAGAGAGAGAGGAGCAGGAAGCATCAACTCCCATATGTGCCTTGACCAGAGAAGTACAGGGTTTTGAACCAGCAACCTCAGCATTCCAGGTTGACATTTTCTCCACTACGCCATCACAGGTCAGGCTAAATACAAAAAATTTAGTAGTGGATCTGCCCTGGCCAGTTACTCAGCAGGTGGGAGCATCATCCCGAAACAGCAAGGTTGCAGGTTTCATCCCTGGTCAGGATACATATGGAAAGCAACCAATAAATACACAACTAAGTGGAACAACAAATGAATGCTTCTTTCTTATTCCTTCTCCCTTCCTCTGTCTTTCTAATATCAACCATTTTTTTGTGTGTGTGTGTGGGGGGGGGGGGTCAAAACTTTCTAGTGTTTTCCAACTGTTGTGGTTAGGGAGTTATACCGTGTATAACTCTATTAGTGATACTAAATTCTCCTTTTCCTCTTTTAATGAAATTGAAATTATTTTTTATCATCATTCTAATAAAAATTCTTTGTTTATGTGTGGGGGGATACCATTTTATTTTATTTTTTAATTTTTTATTAATTTTAATCTATTGTGTTTACACAGAAGTGGGGTCACAGGGAGCAGAGGGACAGCTGTCAGAGGGAAGAGGAATGAGGGGATGGGATCAGAGAAGGTAAAGAGATTAGTGAAATTATACATACATAACACAGAGATACAGATAATAAGACAGCAAATCCCAGAGGGAAGCGGGGAGGGAGTTAGAGGGAGAGGGACAAAGAGGGTATAAATAAGGACACGGGTGGGAGGTGAGGGTGTTATATTCAGCGGGACACTTGACTCAATTTCTTTAAAAAGTCAGTAATGGAGAAATTGAGAAATAAAAACACATAAAACAAGCAGAAAAAACCCTAAACTGCAGAAATAAATACTTCTTTATCATTAATCAAATTAAATCTAAATGGATTAAACTCTTCTATTAAAACACAAAGATTCACAGATTGAATTAAAAAACAGGATCCATCTACATTGTATGTACCAGAGACTCACTTCAGATACAAGGAAACAAAGAGACTGAAAGTAAAAGGACAGAAAAATATATTTTATTAAAATAGTAATCAAAAGGCAACTGGTCAGACAAAATAATCATTAAGTCAGAAAAGATTACAAAACAAAAGAAGAATATTATATACTGACAATAGGTCAGTCAGTACAACAGACATCTAAAAATTATAAATATGCAGAATCTAACAAGCTCCAAAATACAGGAAGCAAAAATTGACAGAATTGAAGAGGAAAACAGACAAGTCTATACAGTAATTTGGAAATTTAATACCCTACTTTCAATATTGGACAAAACAACCAGACAGAAGATCAATAAGGATATAGAGGACTTGAACACGATTAGCCAGTTAGAACTGACAGAGAACACTGCATCCACATTCTTTATAAGTACACATGGAAAATCCTCCAGGGTAGACAATATGATAAGCCACAACACAGGCTTACTAAATTTTAAATGCTTGAAAACATACAAAGTATCTTTTCTGATCATAATGCAATAAAAGTAGAAATCAGCAACAGAAGAGAAACTAGAAAATCCACAAATATGTGGAAATTATACTACATACTCATAAACAACCAATGGGTCAAAGAGGAAAACATAAAGAAAATTAGAAAATTTGAGACAAATAAAAATGAAGCCACTGTGTATAAAAACTTATGAGTTCAATGAAGGCAATGCTAAGAGATAAATCTATAGTTTTAAATGCATACATTAGAAAAGAAGAAAGAGCTCAGATTAACAACCTAACTATTCACTTTATAGAACTAGGAAATAAAAGAATGAACTAAACCTAAAGCTAGCAGAAGGAAAAAAATAATGTTTAGAGTGGGGATAAGTAAAACAGAGAAGAGAAAAACAGTAAAGAACTTCAACAAAACCAAAGGTGGTTCTTTGAAAAGATCAACAAAATTGACAAAACAGTTATTAAATTTACTAGGGAAAAATATCAAATTACTAAAATGAGAAATGAAAGTGAGGACATTACTAACAAGTTTACAGAAATAAAATATTATAAGAGAATACAACAGTTTTATGCCAACAAATTAGATAACCTAAATGAAATGAACAAATTCCTACAAAAACAAACTCTCAAAACTGATTCAGGAACCAATAGAAACTCTGAGTAGACCTATAACAAATAAGGGAATTTCATTCATAATCCAAAACCTCAAACACAAAAAAGCCTAAGACTGGGTGGCTTCACTGGTGAATTCTCTGAAACCATTAAAAACAAATTAACACTAATTTTTCTCAAATTTTCCACAAAATTGAAGAGGAGGGAAGAGTTTCTAATTCATTCTATGAGGCCAGCATTATCCTGATACCAAAATCAGACACAAAGAATATAAGAAAACCACAGATGGATTAAATATTAGCAAACAAACTCAGCAGCATATTAAAATGATTATATATCATAGCCAAGTGAAAAATTATTCTTGTATTATGAAGATGATTCAACATACAAAAATAAATCATTCTAGTATACTACATTAAGAGAATTAAGGAAAAGAATCACATGATTATCTCAATTGACGCAGAAAAAGTATTTAACACAGTGGTTTTCAACCGCCAATCCTCAGACCAATCCACCAGAAATTTCGTGTCAGTCTGTGAAAGAATGAACCAATCTGATGTTGTATGAAGATACAGACCCAAGGACCTTAGTTTAATTCACTTATGCTCAGGGTAATTTCTATCTTAGCAGTATCCAAAATAATTCTCCCATTTTCACTGGTTCCCAAGAGTAAAAAGGTTGAAAACCACTGATTTAAGAGACTACCACATCCATTTCTGATTAAAATACTCAAAAAACTAGAAATGTAACTTCCACATCATGATAAAGTCTACATATTAAAAACCCACTACTGCCTGACCTGTGGTGGCGCAGTGGATAAAGCGTCAACCTGGAAATGCTGAGGTTGCCGGTTCGAAACCCTGGGCTTACCTGGTCAAGGCACATATGGGAGTTGATGCTTCCAGCTCCTCCCCTCTTCTCTTTCTCTGTCTCTCCTCTCTCTCTCTCTCTCTCTTTCTCTCTCTCTCTCTCTCTCTCTCTCTCTCTCTCTCTCTCTCCCTCCCTCCTTCTCCTCTCTAAAATGGACAAATAAAAAAAAAACCACTACTATCATAATACTCAAAGGGGACAGAAAGCTTTCCTCGTAATATCAGGAATAAGACAAAGATGATCACTTTCACCACTTCTATTCAACATAGTAATGGATGTTCTAGCCATAGCTATTAGAAAGAAAAGAAATAAAAGACATTCAAATTGAAAAAATTTTACTTTTTCAAAGGAAAAAGTAAAACTGTTTCTGTTTGCAGATGACGTGTCCTCACATGTAAAAATCTTTCAAGATTATAGACACACACACCACACCACACACACACACACACACAAACCTATTAGAACTAATTTAGAAATTCAGCAAAGTTACAGGTTACAAAATCAAAACACAAATATCAGCTGCATTTCTTATACTAACAATGAAAAATTTGCAAAAATAATATTTTAATCATTTACAAAAGAAAATATTTAGAAATAAATCAAGGGATGAAAGAATTCACAAAAAACTAGCTCAGTTTTTGTTCACAAAAAACTACAAAACATTGCTGAAATAAATTTTAAAAAATCAAAATAAAAAGCAAGACAACTCTTGATCATTGGTTGGAAAACTTGTTTTTAAGATGAAAATACTACCCAAAGTAATCCAAAGAGAAGGCCATTCTAAATGGAAGAACCTTCTAGAGCAGAAATCCTTATTAAAAGGGGGAAAAAATCAAATCATTGGGGGAAAATAGAAGCCTATATTTCAATCACACATCAATTAAATCTTTTTCTATTTTTTTTTTTTTTGAGAAAGGGAGAAAAGCATCGACCCACTGTTCCACTTTAGTTGTGCATCCACTGATTACTTCTCATATGTGCCTTGACTGGGGATCCAGGCAGAGGCCTTGGGCTCAAGCTGGCAATCTCAAGTTTTGAACTGGTTATTAGGATGCTCTGGGTTGATGCTCTAGCCACTGCACCACCACCCGTCAGGTCAGTTATATATTTTGAGTTGCAATTGCACTGGTGTTTCCCTATGTGTAGATTAGGGGTGTCCTTTTACAGGTTATTGCTTGCTATATCCCTTAGGTCTAACTAAGGGACTATTCAGAATCGCCTCCTACGCAGAGATTAGGATATTATCTCCATCTAAATTGACTTTATATTAACTTCTGTTGGGAAGCTGAGACATGAAATTCTTAATTGTATTGACAAAGTTAATGATATTTTCTCCTTCATTCCCTACATCCATTCTTATATGTGTCAATGTTTAGACCAATTATCTACATAATTGACTCATTAGCCCCTTCGTTTTATTCAGCACACTGTACAGTCTCAAGTATAAACACTGACAGCTCCCTATTTTCTAACTGCCTATCCTAATAAAGTGTGAGATATAAAAGTAATTTTTATAGCTAGTGAGCAAAAGGAGCTGACAGTAAAAATGGTACAATAGATTAATGTAAATATAGCTCTGCTAGAAAAATATGGAAAATCAATAAGATATAGCTCAGGCCCCGGTCCAGTAGCTCAATTGGTTAAAATATTATCCCAATACACCAATGTTGTGGGTTCGATCCCTGGTCAGGGCACATAAAAGAATCACAAATGAATGCATAAATAAATAGAACAACAAATAGATGTCTCTCTCTGTTCCTCTTTTTCTCTCCCTTCTCTCTAAAACCAACTAATCAATAATTTAAAAAAAACATAGATCAGAAAGGAGATCAACATACTCATGCATCAGAACCACAAATGAAATGCAATGAAGCGAGCAAAGCTGAAGGCATAGAGCTTCAGGGCCCCAAGCCTGAAAACAAGCACTGGTTTTCAGGAGTCAGACCACTAACAAATAGTGTGACTAAACTGCTGTACTCATTCATTATAAAGGACCGACAATAAGAAATACAAAACATTTGGAACTGACCAACAGAAGTACTGTTTGGCAAAACTTGTAGGATACAGTTAAAATGATATTTGGGCCAAATTTCTAACAGTAAATGGATTCATTTAAATCAAGAAAGATATAAAAAAAGAAACTAAAATAATGGAATAAACCTATAAAAAATAGAACAAAGATAAAAAGGTAATAAAAAGAAGCAATGGAATAGAAAAAAACAAAATATAGAGAATTCACAATACCAAAATCTGGTTCTTCAAAGAAAAGACTGACAAAAGAGTTTAATAAGACTAATCAAGGATGAAAAAAAATCACTCATAAGTAACATTACAAACCAAAAAGAGATTATAACTACAATGAAAATAGAGTTAAACCATCATAAGGAAATAGGATGAATCATATTCTACCAATAAATTTAAAACTTTCAATGAAATGAAAAATTGCCTAGAAAATATAAAATACCAAAATTAACTGATGGAAAATAGAAGGCCTGAATAAATCAATAACCATTAAAAATTAAATCAGTAATTTTAAAAAACCTCAAAAAATTTACACTGGACCCTGGTGATTTTGACAGATGACTTTCACCAAAAATTCAAAAAAACAAGAATGCCTATTTCATGTTTAGAGAACAGAGACGTAAAGAAAACTCTAAGTCGCCCTGGCCGGTTGGCTCAGTGGTAGAGCATCGGCCTGGTGTGCAAGGGGTCCGGGGTTCGATCCCCGGCCAGGGCACACAGGAGAAGCGCCCATCTGCTTCTCCACCCCTCCCCCTCTCCTTCCTCTCTGTCTCTCTCTTCCCCTCCCGCAGCGAGGCTCCATTGGAGCAAAGATGGCCCGGGTGCTGGGGATGGCTCCTTGGCCTCTGCCCCAGGCGCTAGAGTGGCTCTGGTCGCAACAGAGCGATGCCCCGGAGGGGCAGAGCATCGCCCCCTGGTGGGCAGAGCGTCACCCCCTGGTGGGCAGAGTGTCACCCCCTGGTGGGCGTGCCGGGTGGATCCCAGTCAGGCGCATGCGGGAGTCTGTCTGTCTCTCTCCGTTTCCAGCTTCGGAAAAATACAAAAAAATAAAAAGAAAAAAAAGAAAACTCTAAGTCACCACTAGTTGGTAATATTCTGTAGTGATGGGAACACTTAAACACTAGTGATAAGAATAAAATAACAGCATGTATATTATCTGGACAATAATTTGGCAATATCTAGTAAATTTGAATATAGACATATCCTTTGATCCAACAATATCAGTACTAGATATGGAGGTAGTAATACACAGTTTTACAAGAATACCCCTACAATATTTTTTCTTTATCTTGTAGAGCTGTAAGTAAAACCCCAAAACATAAAGAATCTAAAAGGGCATCAATAAGAGAAAAGACAAACTGTGAGATAGTCAAACACGGCAATAGTACATAGAAATTAAAATGCAAGACGTAGAGCTACTTATACCAAATAGGGATTTAAGCTCCAAAACAAGAGATCAAGCAAAAAAATTATAGTAGGTTTCAGAATGATACAGATAGAATGAAACTATTTATAGTTATATTTATATACGATTTATGTACAATTATAAAACATGCAAATCAATCTTATAAATTGGTATAGATACATGCATATGTATGAAAATAGCAAATGAAGGCTGTTGATCACCTTAAGGGTAAGCGAAGGTAATAGGAACAGTAGAGGTATCTCTAATACGTTCTAAAATATCTGAATCAAATATTGAAAAATGGTAAAACAGTGGTGAGTACAAAAAAATGTTTGTTTAGTTACTATCTATAACTCTCTAACAGCTTAATAGATCTCAGAATTTTTAAAAAGAGGGGGAAACACACAAACTGATTAATTAGTATACAGGTCAACCCATGGTGCTTGGCCTTTAGATGTACTTGATATATTGGAAGAATGACTGACAATGACTGAATAACTGAATGAATGAACAAATGAATGAACCTACAAAACTCAGCCATATAAATTGAACATCTTATCTGACCATCATCACCAAAAAGAGCCTTAACTTTATGTCCTTCCAATACCAGGTGGCATAAACAGTATCTTTCAAAGCACTCTGAGAGGAGCTAGAAACAAAAGAAAGAAAGAAAAATGAATTATTTGCATTTTCACGTTGAGTAACTGGTATCCCTACCACAGCTGCCTTCCTTTAGAACAAGGACTTTCTTTTTTAAGAAAATTTTCTTCAGGTTTGTTCTATAGATGCCTCTGATTCCAACTAATTAAACATAAGCACTATTGTCTGAAACACATTCTAAACTTGTCTCTCGAAGTGTGGGAGCAAAATTGGATGAACTCTATTGAAGGACATTAATACATCACAGGAAAGAAGATTAACTCATACAAACAATGAAGTTCTGTTTTGTCAATAAATTCTGTCAGCTTATTTATTACGGCACTGTTAAAAGAGTTGCAAGTTAAAAGAAAATATAGATATTATCATACTTCAATGTTGATTTGTTTCTCAAGATGACAAGAAAAGAACAGAGGACTTCAAAATGGCTGCTATAATTCTGTAAATAAATCGAAAACATTTTTCTGAAGAGGTTGAAGAAGAGTACCTTATATTAAATGTTATAGTCTGGTAAAGGTAGTCTTAAAACAATACATCATGGACATTTAGAGATAAAAGGGAACATAAACTGTCTAAATCTTTTATTTTCCAGAGATAATATGAGGCCCAATGAAGGGAAGTGGCTTGCCTTAAATCATTCATCTAGTTAGCAGCAAATCCAGGATCCGAGTATTATTCTCCTGATACCTGCTTTAGTGCACTGTGCACAAACGTCTTATTCATAGTTACAAGCATTTATTATAATTTTGAAAATTCAAACAGTAAAGAGAGAAGCAGCAAGTATACATGGGTGGAAGTAGAACACTGAAAAGCATACGTTTAGCTTCAATTATAATGCAGGAGTCGATTCAATTCATGCAGCACACAGAAGAGAGTCTGAACATCAGTGTAAACTAATTTGACCAGTTAGCTCCCAGAATAGTAGAAATGAATCTGGGTGGTTTTGCTGGTCTTTCATCAGAGCCAAAGTTCACTGAGACTTCAGGGAAGAGTGGGAGTTTTGAATCATTTCATATCTATATCCATATATATATCATGGTTCATTTTAAAACAATCTACTTATATTTCCTTCTTGCACCAAATTTTTTAAGAATGTAAAGGATCTTTTTTTACTTTTCTTAAATCTGAACACATGCACACACACACGCAGACATTTTTTTCATATCAATTTTTTTACCTTATGCTGCTAAGGATTAGGGAGATATAACTAAATAGCCATGCTACTAGAACGTAGCTATTTACCAGATTTTGCATAATGAGGTAACTGTATTATCATGCAAAGGGGCAAGTATTATATCCAAAGAGGTGATGGGGTGAATGGGGTCTTCACAACAACAACAACAAAAAAAAAGCGGTTTGCCTGTGCTAACATCTGAAGAAGAAATGTAATGATTGCCCCTTAACATCAATGTTATCAGAGCCAGGGTTGCGTTGTCTGGTGCTGAGATGAAATGAACAACATATCTGGCGATTACATCATACAGAAACTTTTTTTTTTTGTATTTTTCTGAAGTTAGAAGCAGGGAGGCAGTCAGACAGACTCCTACATGCGCCCCACCAGGATCCACCCGGCATGCCCACCAGGGGGCGATGCTCTGCCAATCTGGGGCATTGCTCCATTGCAACCAGAGTCATTCCAGCACCTGAGATGGAAGCCATGGAGTCATCCTCAGCATCCAAGCCAACTTTGCTCCAATGGGGCCTTGGCTGCGGGAGGAGAAGAGAGAGACAGAGAGGAAGGAGAGGGAGAAGGGTGGAGAAGCAGATGGGTGCTTCTTCTGTGTGCCCTGACTGAGAATCGAACCTAGGACATCCCCACGCCAGACCAACGCTCTACCACGAAGCCAATCGGCCAGGGCCCAGAAGCTTTTGATTAGGGTAAAACCAAATAAGACTCAGTGATCAGGAGCCATGGAGGGGGGGGGGGCCCAAAGGGGCGAAATGGGAAAGGAAAGAGACTTTGCATGGGGACTGGGGGGCACAATGCTGGTGGTTTAGGGTGTTATATTGAGTGGGACACATAAAGCCATGTTTACACAATAAATTTTAAAAAATTAAATACATAAAATTTAAATAAACAAAAAATTAAAAAGTTAATAATAAAAAAATCTTACATTATATGGTATATTTGTCACAATTAATGATCCAATAAATAATATTTATACATTAAAATAAAAACAAAACAGCAACCACCTGCATGTAGCCATGGGATTCAGGCACAGGGCACAGCTTAATGTAAAAATCCGAGACTTAAAAAAAAAGATTCTCTGAAAAGCGAGGCAACTCTACAGATTATATTTTTAAACAAAATATGAATATGAGAAGTTTAGACTATTTTAGAAAATCCTCGGCCCTGGCCGGTTGGCTCAGCAGTAGAGCGTCAGCCTGGCGTGCAGGAGTCCCGGGTTCGATTCCCGGCCAGGGCACACAGGAGAAGCGCCCATCTGCTTCTCCACCCCTCCCCTTCTCCTTCCTCTCTGTCTCTCTCTTCCCCTCCTGCAGCCAAGGCTCCATTGAAGCAAAGTTGGCCCGGGCACTGAGGATGGATCTGTGGCCTCTGCCTCAGGTGCTAGAATGGCTCTGGATGCAACAGAGCAACGCCCCAGAGGGGCAGAGCGTCGCCCCCTGGTGGGCGTGCCGGCTGGATCCCGGTCGGGCGCATGTGGGAGTCTGTCTGACTGCCTCCCCGTTTCCAGCTTTGGAAAAATGAAAAAAAAAATCCTCTATTTACATTCTTATTGATCATGTGCTCTTGGCTAAAGGAAAACTCTACCCAGTCTGCCTTCTGACTGACATCAACCTAGGAAGGCAAGAGGTGTTTTAATGAGTATAAACTTAATGACGATTTAGTGGAACAAATCTGAGTGTGAGTTTTTATACTAAGGTCTCCTCAACATGATGAGATTTTTCTCTAGCTCCAAAATAAATGTTAAATTAATTGGGCAATTCCAAAATCTAGAGAGCGTTCCACCAGGGGAAGCATTAAGGATGTAGGTAAAATAGAAGAAATCCTCTGTTACACACAGATGTCAGCTACCATAAGTACATAGAAATAAGGCACTTTTGTCTTTAACTTTTAAACAAAAGACCATGTTTGCAAGCAGTGTGAGCTAAGACTCAAACAAACCACTAGCGTTAACAAGCTGTATAAGATGCAGTTAATTGTTTTATTGTGAAACTTCATTCTAGTATTACCACTACTTCTCATATGCTTTGATATCATGGTAAAATCACAGAGTCAAAGGAAACTTGATATATAACAACACTGCTGACTAAATGTTTTGGCTGATTTTGTTGGCAAGAGACGCAAGGGTGAAGAGAAAAAAGAGCAAAAACAAACAGACCATTTTATCAATGCCTATTCATCAAGCCTGTGTTTTCATTAGTTCTCAGTTAACCCAAAGAGATCCATTACTATCTACACACTTCTTAAAATCCCATCACGTTCAATAACTCACATTTTTGTCACTGGTCTGAGGAGCTTTTACCATTATTAAGTCTCAACCAAAGAATCACACTGTCCCAGATTTTCTTATCTGTTATATGATTAGTCACAAACTGGATATTAGATTTCAATAGAGAAGACACTATGGTTAATCAACTGTTCTCATATATGTTACACATTCATTAGCTGCATGTCCTGTCTGTCAGTAAGGGAACTATTATAACGAATGACATTACAAGGTATTGTTTTTCTTTTTAAATGGTAAATCTTCAAAGTAGCTGTCCACTAAATTAAACAAGAATCTAGTGCACACAGCAAACACATTATTTTAGCTTTGGGCTAGTATAAGAATCCCTTACAATTTTTAAGACTAATATTAAAGACTGGCAAGTAGGCCCTGGCTGGTTGGCTCAGCGGTAGAGCGTCGGCCTGGCGTGCGGGGGACCCGGGTTCGATTCCCGGCCAGGGCACATAGGAGAAGTGCCCATTTGCTTCTCCACCTCCCCCTCCTTCCTCTCTGTCTCTCTCTTCCCCTCCCGCAGCCAAGGCTCCATTGGAGCAAAGATGGCCCGGGCGCTGGGGATGGCTCCTTGGCCGCTGCCCCAGGCGCTAGAGTGGCTCTGGTCGCGGCAGAGCGATGCCCCGGAGGGGCAGAGCATCGCCCCCTGGTGGGCAGAGCGTCGCCCCTGGTGGGCGTGCCGGGTGGATCCCGGTCGGGCGCATGCGGGAGTCTGTTTGACTGTCTCTCCCCGTTTCCAGCTTCAGAAAAATACAAAAAAAAAAAAAAAAGACTGGCAAGTAAATTCTTAGGTTAGCTGGACATAGAAAGGTAGGTAAAGTCATTCTCGTTGACAGGACTATTTGTTGTATAACTGTGTGTGTAGTGACAGAGTTATAAGAAAAATATTTTGTTCCTAACATTACTATTAACAAGTGATGCCTTCAAATTCATAGACATCAATTGTTCCACATTTTTTCTAAGTAGGTGGAGATCTAGCACACAGGAATTACTTTTATTTCTTCTTTACTAGGTAATTCTTCCCTAATTTTTTTAACAATGAACCAAAAACTTCCACTTTATTCCATATTTGCATAAAAATAAAGCAGATATGAAGTTTATAAAATAAGTCAATATAGTTCCTCAAAAATATTTTTGTGTAAAGAATGAAAACAGTGTTTTCATATCTCTTGCTCTTCATGTAGAGGTAAGGACCACCAAGTGAGGATCCAGGGTAGGCTTCAGAGAGTCCAAATTTCTTGGAAACTATAGAAAAAGTTTGTGTGTGTGTGTTCACGTGTGCTGTGCACACATAATGAGTTTCTCAATAGAAGAGTCACCCATGTCATCAAATTTTAAAGAGATATGAGGTAAACAAACAAACAAGCAAACAAACCAAAAACATTGTGAAGCACTGATGTATAAACAGTTCAGACACACACACTTAGAAAATGGTATGATTTGCATGCAGTTGTCACTTTAGAACATATGCAGTTAAAAAGGTAAGAACAGGTATTATAAAGTCAGAGAGACCAGGTACAGGGTCCTGTTTCACCACTCTGTGATTTGGAGCAAGTTAGTTACTTCACCTTTCTGAGTTTTGGCTTCCTACACTCACTAACCTGATAAGAATTATACCTATGTCATAAATTACTCCAAGGATTAAGTGAGACAGATAAAGTAGATAGAGTCATGTGAGCTGGCCCCACATTTAGTAAGTTCTAAATAAACAGTTGGTATCATTAGGGAGACATTAAAATCTTATTACTATGAAACTTTCATATGTCTAAAAACAGTGGGCATGTTGTCATAAATTCAAAGATCAACATTAAAACTGCCAAAATTCTCCTTAGTTAATCAGGGTCTTGTACCCAGTTTCCATCTATGCCTTTCATCAAGTCAGATTTAAATGAAGAATCCGATTTGATATAAGCCATATTCTCTAAATACATGTTTTTAGCATTAATTTGATTGAAAAATCAGCAATGTACTGTGCTTTTTATATATCATAGGCTATACATACACATATATGGCTTTAAAATGCAAGTAATGACATCACTTCCTGTTCTATGAATTATTCAAATAACTTGCCAATTTTTCTCTTGGATTTTTTTGGGTCTTACTTCTTTTTAACTTAAGGCTTGTTAAGGTCAGTGTTCATTGGGGATAGCAATCTGCTAAAAGTACTGCAAATATTTTCTCAGTATGTTGTCTTTCAACATCATTTATGGTTTTTATTTTACTTTCTTTTGAGAAGATATGAGTTTTAATATTTGCCTAGAAAAATCGATGAAAATTTCACTTATGACATCTGTAGTTCCTCTGTTATTTAAAGATTTCAAAAACCACTAAATTCTCTTCTAATAATATATTTTATATTTTGACATATCTTCATTCCATTTTGAATTTATTTTTGTATATAGTATGAAATAGGGATATATATTTATTCTCTCCATATGGATAGCAAATTATGCCAATACTGTTATTTTAGGAAACCACCATTTCCATACAAAATTAAAAGATAATATTGTCAAATATACAGTTCCAACATATATACACTCAGGTTTGTTGCTAAACTTGGCAATGCCCTCTGGTTTATATTGTTATAGAAATTCAGAGCCAGAGAGTTGTTAAGGCAGTAAAAACAGATTTTATTCAGGACTATTGCAATAAGAGAATAGAACCCTCAGTATACAACTGGGCTCAATGGCAAACATACCAAGGACAAGTGGAGGTCTATAGCTAAGGAACAGATTGGGGGGAGGGGGGAGTGGTGAATAGAAATTACCAAAAGAAGATATCAATAATAGGGGGAATTCTGGCTATACTGACCTAATAGGATTTTTGCTGAAGGCAGACCAGGGTGATGGAATTTGAGCAAATACCAAGGGTCGCCAGATATCAAGAGTGGTGGAGTATCTCTAAACTGACAGCAAGATTCTTACTAAAACTGGTCAGTGCAGACCAGATAAAAAGCCACACTAAGGCCAAAACATGGAAACAACCAAAGTGTCCCTTAATAGAGAAATGAATAAAGAAGATGTGGTATATATATACAATGGAGTACTACTCAGTCATAAGAAATGATGACATAGTATCATTTACAACACAAACAGAACTTGAGAATGTTATACTGAGTGAAGTAAGCAAATCGGAAAAGCTAAGAACTGTATGATTTCACACATAGACGGCATCTAAAACTGAGATTCACAGGCATAGATAAAAGTGAGATGGTTACCAGGGGAGGGGGTGGGGGGCAAGGTAGTTAAGAGGGACAAATATATGGTGATGAAAAATGATTTGACTTTGGGTGATGGATATATAGCATAATCAACAGTTTAAATGCTATAGAAATGTTTATCTGAAACTTAAGTACTTCTTTAAAAATTTTGTGACAGAGACAGAGAGAGAGATAGACAGGAAGGGAGAGAGATGAGAAGCATTAGTTTTTCATTGTGGCACCTTAGTTGTTCATTGATTGCTTTCTCATATGTGCCTTGACCAGGGAACTCCAGCTGAGCCAGTGAACCCTTGTTCAAGCCAGAGACCTTGGGCTCAAGCCAGTGACCTTGGGCTTCAAGTCATGGACCATGGGGTCATGTCTCTGACCCCATGCTCAAGCCAGTGACCTTGGGCTCAAGCTGGTGAGTGTGCTCAAGCCAGATGAGCCTGTGTTCAAGCCAGCAACCTTGGGGTTTCAAACCTGGGTCCTCAGCATCCCAGTTTGATGCTCTATCCACTGTGCCACCCCCTGGTCAGGCGAAACCTATGTACTTTTATTGATCAATATCACCCTGTGAAATTTAATTTTCTAAATAAAATTTTAAAAAAGCCGCACTGAAGCCCAAGGACAAGGCCTCATTGAGAAGGGGGCTTGGAGCAGCCTGACTCAAGTTCGGTTGAGAACATCTATATAGACAGTTAATACCTATCATCTATCCTTATCTTCTGATGAGTTTATGTTACATTTTAATATCTGGCACAACTAATCCCTATGAGGCATTTTTATTTCCATAGGCTTCTTAAGTATTTTCAGGCATTAATTCTCCCATTTGAACTTAAACAACTTTATCTGGTTTCAATAAAAGTGTGTTTGTTATGTGCGTGTATTTGTTTTAGTTGTGTTACATTTGTATTGGAAATTGGAATGAATTGACATTTTATAATACTCTGTTTATAAAGGAACATGGAACAACTCTCCATTTTGAGGGGCTTATTTTAAATCTTCAAGAAAATATTACAGCTATCTTCATATAAGTCCTATATATTAAATTTAATCTTAGAGATTTCAGATTTTCTGTACTTATTATGGAGATGATATATTTTCCATTTGGCTTTCAAACTGCTTATCCTTGGTATAAAGAAGATCCATTTATTTTCTATAGTTATAGTTTATGCTTTTATTTTATAAAGTTATCTTGTAAACACTTCTATTTTTTATAGTTTTTTTGATTTCCTAGGTATACAATTGCATGACATTATTGTATATGTTGTTTTCCGTCCAAATTTCCATCACTTCTTTGCTGTTATATTAGCCAGATCTCCCAAAATAATAAACATTATTGGTTAAAATGATCATCCCTTAACTGATTCTGACTTAAATGGGAATTTAATAACTTTAATATATCTCACTTGATAATAATGTTTCTATATTTTGTAATAAGTAGTTTTAGCATGATAATGTGTTTCTAGTCCAAATATACTCAGAGATGTTCCTAGAACTGCTAGCTAAATTTTAGTAAATAATATTTACCCATCTATTCACATAACTATATGATCTTTATCCTTCAATTTTTCAGAATAATGAATTATGTTGGCAGATTTTCTCATGTTGAAGCATTATGATATTCCCAGAATAAACTTTATGCAATTATGGGGTATTATTCCTTTGAAGAACTACTTGATACAATGTGTTAGCATTTCATTTAGAATCTGGCACTATATAAACAGGAAACATTGGTCTATAGTCCACTAAAACATCAGGTATAGGTCATATCAAAAAAAAAAAATCAGAAGCTCTTGTCTGGGATCTAGTCACGAGGATTTTTTAAAGCTCCTCAAATGATTATATTGTGCATTCAGGACTATAAACTACTGACACACTTTTGTTCTTTTGTGTTATATCAGTTTTGCTATAACACTTATGCTATCTGCATAAAGAGAGCTGGGGGAATTTTACCTTTGGAAGCAACAAGAATTATCTATAAAATGGAAATTTCTAACTTTTCTAATAACTTGTAAAAACCATGTGGACCTGTTGCCTTTTGAAGAGAAATTTAAATTGATCAATTACCATATGAAAAGCTGTTTAACTTGAGTCTGACCAGTGATGGCGCAGTGGATAAAGCATTGACGCTAGATCGCTGATGTTCCGAGTTTGAAACCCTGGTGTCACTGGCTCTGAGCATGGGCTGATCAGTGCGGGTGAACAGGGGATCATCCACACAATCCCAAAGCTCACCAGCTTGAACTCAAATGTCACTAGCATGAAAAGGTCATTGGTTTGAGCAAGGGGACACTGACTTGGCCCTGGCCAAGACATGTACAAGAAGAAATCAATGCAAAATGAAAGTGAAAGCAACTACAAGCTGATGCTTCTTACCCTCTCTCTCCCTTCCTGTCTCTCTCACCCTCTCTCTCTCAAAAAAAAAAAAAAAGTTGCTCAACTTTACTCATTCAAAAAGTTCAAATCAAAACAATGATATACCATTCCCACCCTGAACCTTATTGAGAAACATTTTAAAGGTTAATAAATTTCAGTGCAGTTAAAGCATAGCGAAACAGGGAGCTCATACATTTGTGGTGGGAGAAAGAATTGCTAAACATTGTAGAAAATACTCTGTTCAGATCTGTTTATAAGGTTATATGTATAACCTTTGATCCAGCAATCCCACGGTTGGCTTTCCTGTCATTGTATGGAGTACCGATCATTGGAAGGTGGGAGAAGAAATTATGCTATGGAATATTATGCAGCTGTGAAAAGCTAGTTAAAATTATATGTAAGGATCAATCAGGGAATAAAAGTTAAAATAACATTTTTCAAAGTAATCTGTGTATTAAAACCCATTTTCCAAAAGAAAATTTCCATATATGCATGTATATGTCTGCATGAATATATAAGATGTGGAAATATACACATCAAATTCTTTTTTGTTTGTGTGACAGAGACAGAGAGAGGGACAGATAGGGACAGACAGACAGGAAGGGAGAGAGATGAGAAGCATCAACTACTCATTGTAGTACTTTAGTTGTTCATTGATTGCTTTCTCATATGTGGTTTGACCAGGGGGCTACAGCAGACTGAGTGACCCCTTGCTCAAGCCAGCGACTTTGGGCTCAAGCTGGTGAGCCTTGCTCAAACCATATAAACCTGCGCTCAAGCCAGCGACCTCAAAGTTTCGAACCTGGGTCCTCTGCATCCCAGTCTGATGCTCTATCCATTGCACCACCGCCTGGTCAGGCTACACACCAAGCTCTTTGCATTGGTTGTCTAGAACAGAAACGGGGAGAATCAGAGCAAGAAGAGATAATGTTTCTTAGTTTTTATACTTTTATATAAGCATGTATTATTTTTGTACTTCTAATCTAATACAAATAAGTTAAGGATAAAATGAAACAATTAAAAAACAAACTTTCTGATGAACCAAGAAGAAAAAATAGAAGTCTCCTTGCACATACAAATTATTCTTAGTGCTCTCAAATCCTTGGTAACAGTTTCTGGGGTATTCATCAGAAAACATTTTTGTATATCACTGCAAATATACATTGTGGAAGGTTGAGTGAGGGCAAATTCAACAATTTAAGGTGGGGTGAATTAAGATAAAGGCTTTAGTGGGGAAGCTAAGTGTCAGCAAGAGGGGTCATGAGGTTTCTATTCCAATGGCATCCAACAGAGAAGCCCAGAGTGTGTTGGAAATACCATAGCTCTTCCCCAGAAGACGGACCATGTCCACTGTCACTTCCAATTTTTTAGAGGATGAGCAAAATAATGATCTTATCAGAGAGGAGGAAAATATTGTGAGTTCCAACAGTGAAGGGCATGAATGCCAGCTATTTAAGAAGTGCCAAAAAACATTACATGCCCAATACCTGGAGGGCTTGGAACCCATGGGAATGTTCAAACCCTTCTGTCAAGGAGAAGCTCTTAGTCCAGGAGGAACTTGGATTGTGTAATTGTCCTTGTGGTTTGGATAAAATTGGTCTCAGGTAGCCCACCAATTCAAAAAGAGCTGCCTGGGTGGGACATTCTTGGACCCAAATGGGATCACACTGAGCTTTAACTTACTGTTTCTATTTAATAAGGTATCATCTAATGTCTGCATAAGCAGGTCTGCTTCATTTTTTACTTCTGCATTTTATTAACATACCATAATTCATTTAACCAATTCCCTATTGATGGACACTTAAGTTTTTCAGGTTATTATCACTGCAGATAATGCTGCAATGAATATCCTTGTGGGCATGTTTTGGCACACTTTTATGAGTGTATCATTTAGTTAAATTCTTAATAGCGAAATTAAGGGATTCAAGTAATTATGAATTTTGGTAGCTATTGCAAAATTCCTTTGTAAAAATGCTGCCCCAATTTATACCACTATCAACAACAGTACACAGAGTATCTGTTTCTTCTACCTCTCCAAAAATAAGTATTATGTTTTTAAATTATTATTTTTATAAATCTTTTTTATTTGATATATAAGGCATGGACTTCTGTTGTGTTACTTTGCATTTTTATTAATTATTAACAAAGTTGAGCATCATTCCATACGTCTCTCTCAATTTATATTTCCTTTTATGTAAGCAGCCTATTTATATCCTTAGCTAACTTTATTACATTAGTCTCTCCCTCTGAAGGGATACGTTCTAAGACCCCCAGTGGATGCCTGAAAGCATGGATATTACCGAACCATACATACATACATATATACATATATGTATATATACACACATATATATATACCATGTTTTTTTCAATGATAAAGTTTAATTTACAAATTAGTATAGCAAGAGATTAAGAATAATAACTAATAATAAGATAGAACAATTATAACAATATACTGTAATACAGGGGCCCTTGGGTTATGACAGTTCCGTTCCTACAACAGTGACTTAATCTAAATTTTGGTGTGAGTCAAAACACGCTGTAGCCGAAGTCACTTA
Source organism: Saccopteryx leptura (assembly GCF_036850995.1). Classification (NCBI taxonomy): domain Eukaryota; kingdom Metazoa; phylum Chordata; class Mammalia; order Chiroptera; family Emballonuridae; genus Saccopteryx; species Saccopteryx leptura. The sequence goes on along the minus strand of NC_089516.1, from coordinate 87,050,389 downwards.
CCTATCCTAACACAGCTGTAAAATCTTAATCTAGAACAGAAAAACACAACTAAGCCACAGAAAAAGGAAAAGGACATAAATATACTGTACTGTACACTGTACTGTAGTAACAAAAAAAATCAGTGTAAAAAAAAATTCCTTACCTTTACCCCCAGGGTTGCCTTGCACACAGGAATGGGCACTGCAAGGTGGGAGAGAGTGACCTACTGGGAGGAGGAAGCTGGAGAGGTGGACAACCTGCTGGAAATACTGGGTCAGGTGAATCAGGATTGCCTACAAAACATGAAGGAGACGCTGGAGATGA